>NC_139656.1:25341341-25356341 GCF_951799395.1 Argentina silus | reverse complement strand
ACCCTGCTTACTCTAAGAAATTACTGGTTTGACACACCTCAATCATTATGGGTCAGTGAAACATAAATCATGGAGAAAATGAGCAAACACTTCAGCGCTGTCACTGATATGTAGGGAATATGATTAATCTTCTGCAGGACTGTATCTAAAATCCAATAGAGGAATACATGGGAAATGTAATTGTGAATCCATGTCTCCCACGTGTTATTAAATGCATCGCCGACAGCTCCAACCAACCGAAAGTGACTTAATTACCTGACATTTACAAGTCACGCTATTTATTTCTGGTCATGTTTAAATATAAGCCCTCTCTGTTGAATATTCATGCTGCTCCCTTGCTTGCACACAGGTTAATATTTGTCCGTGTCTGAATAACTAAAGCCTCATGAATAATGCATTTGGGGGGGCTGGCTTTTCCCTCTGCCTTGGCTGTGTTTGGTGTGTCAGGTGTCCATGTTTGCCAGGAAGTGGAAATGACCTAGCAGATCAGGTGCCTCTGTACGTCTCACGCTAACTATATACTGTAGAGATCAGGATTCACTCCCCTCATGCTCTTTTAGGAGTTGTACACCAGGGGAGGCTGGTGGGGGCAGAAATCGGAGGTCGGGCTCATTGTTATGCAGGGAATGGAATGAGGAATGGTATCAAACACACGTGTTCCATTCCATGCATTACAATGAGCCCGTCCTCCAATTTCTACCTCCACCAGCCTCCCTTGTTGTACAGTAATAACAGGCCAATGGCACTGTATGGCACAAGGACATGGACTGTTCTGGGAACAGGAGTTTTCCTTGCACTCAATTAATAAGGAGTTAGTTTAAAATTCAATGAATCTCAGAATGTTACAGTCGCAGTAACAGTTTGGGGATTAAAAAGCTTCAGTTCTGTTCATACTCATTTGAATGCTTCAGTTCTCTTTGTCCTGTCTCCTCCTGTGGCCATCTTGTTGTGTCTCTGTGTGTTTGGCTCATGTTTGCTCCTTCTGTTTAAGGCCTGTATGGGTGATTTGGGTGTTCAGCCATGACTAGTGATTTGGCAATGCATGTGTAGCTCAGTGGTCATCATGTAGAAACGTTGAGATCTACAATTGGCTAACCTTGTCCTTTGCAACCACTGAAACCTGGCCTTAGTGGGAGTGAATTTACTGATGAAAGTATTTGTCATTATTTGAATCACACGGCTGCGAGGCGTAGCTCCAAATCAGAAAAACTACGTAAACGAAGGCCAAATTTGACACATTGGTCCATCAGACCTTCCAAAACATCAATCAGTGTCTGGGAATGAGATTAACAATTGGCAAACAAATTCACCTTGTCATTTGATTAATTATTTGAGTGTCAAAACAGCTCTTTAGATGTAGGGTAAGATGAGCCAGCCTACAGATACTATCATATACGGCATAGGAGGTAGTGTCTGAAGATGCATTAGTGGAGGTTTTTCAAGCTCGTGTGGGATCTTTCAAAATGACCAGAGGTTTATTTGGCTTATTAGTGACTGTAGTTCAGCTAAGGAGCTTAGCTGTACTGAACAAATTCAGACACCCCTGAGTTTGCAGATGTACAGTATGAATATGGAATATCTATCAAGTATTCTTGTTAGCCTGTAGCACTTCAGAAAGTTCTATAGGTACCAATGTACGAAAAGTCATTCGCAGAATGATTATAGTACAAAGATACATTGATTCAGTGCCAGCTTAGGCTAATTTCTTTGAAACATGATCCATAATCATAATTGTTGCCTTGACTCACTTGTTTCAACTAAGCTGTAAACGACAGAATCCATAACTTGCTCACAAAGAACATACACATAGGACTTGCATAGCAGTAAAAAAACTTCAAGGGCCGAGGTAATCTTCAAGACAGAAAAAACATTTGCAATGATTGGTTTAATTTCTGTGTGATTCAGTCCCAGACAGTGTAACCGTGGCAGCCAGTAGTCGTGGGAGTGTGCTGACCTGGCACATGTTGTGAAGGCAGGCGCACGCTGGAGCTGTAATAACACACCCCGCTGGTGCTTGAAATATTCATAGGCAGATAAGCCTGACTCTCTGACTCAGTCACATGCATTCCTCCCTCTGCTTGCACCTCCTGGTCACTTCATTTCCCCACAATAACACAGCACTCTCAGCCAGGCGGTACGCAGTGCCAGGCCAAGCCAGGCCAGGCCAGGCCAGACCAGACCATACATTAGTGTTCAACCTTGTTGTTCGGCCGCAGTCTGGCCGGGGGGTGGGGGGATGGGGGGGCGGGGGGGTTTGAAATGTCACTGCCTCACTATGTATGCAAATCAGGGCTGCACTGTGAGTGTTCCCAGAGATGTGTGTGTGGTTAAAGGACCCCCGTAGAGGGACCCCTTGCATGGATGAGTAGTTGTAATGGTGTTTGTGTGTCTGAGGCTGGAGGGCTAGATACACAGGAGCACATATTGTTGAGCCCCAGAGCAGTGGGCACTCCAGCAGCAGTAATGGGGCTGACTTCCACTGCAGTGTGAAATCAATATGCAGAACCTCAGCCCATGCAGAGAGTTTTGGAGGGTAACAGTAATAATAAGAAGAAACACCTCAATAGAGCAAACACAATCATAAACACTGTCCTTGGGCATTTTGCAAGGTCCCTCTCTCACGTTCAGTGTATATATATATATATATATATATATATATATATATATATATATATATATATATATATATATATTCATAAACAATGTCATGAGTGAAATAAAGTACTTTGAAAATGGTTACGTAAACATTCCACTGTAGGAAAAGTGTGACTTATAAGTAGTGAAAGTCTTTGTCTGAGGACACACCAGTCAGTGACTGGGACTGAGAGCTCCTCTGCTCCGAAGGCAGACAGATCAGTCCCTCTGTGGCCTGAGTGGAAAACAGCCGTTGAATTGAACAAAGTGGAGGAGTGCGGAGGGCAGGGAGGAAAAGGTGAGACAAGGGTGAAGTGGAGAGGAGGCGTGAGCTGCATTCTCTGTGAGCGAGCGAGCGAGTGACTCAGGCCTCTGGTCAGAGAGAGAGAGGGAAAGGGTGGGAGAATGTCTCTGAGCCAATACAAAAGTGCTCCTGAAGGGGCCCGTGGTGCTATGGTCAGTGATTGTTTGCGACTTAGCATCTATCTACCCCTAGGCTGTCTCCGCTTAGCATCTCATTAAGGATCTGACAGCTGTCTGCTCTGATCATCCGCCACAGAGGGAGATGACATGAGGAGACACATTAGGACCAGACAGACATGCTGTAGTATATCAGACTGTGATGGGATGAGGGAAGGAGATTCCTGGGCAGGGGTGAGGCTGTTGTCACATGTCAGGTACAGTACAGCAGGTGCTGGCCTTGAGGTGCTCCATGGATGTCTGAGAGCGGTTTAAAACATTGATAAACGCGGCCTTGGAGCAGTGTTCTGTTCCAGCGTGCCCGAGCCATGAGACACAGTCTGACTTTATACAAAGAGAAGGCCAACGAGGAGGAGGGTTACAAAATGAGGGGAAGAGTGAAAACTCCTCTATGAGAGAGATGTATTGTAGATACTGTATAATGGTAAAGGACAAGATGTCAGGTCACTGACTATCTCAATGATGTGTGTGTGTGTACTGTGTGTGTGTGTGTGTGTGTGTGTGTGTGTGTGTGTGTGTGTGTGTGTGTGTGTGTGTGTGTGTGTGTGTGTGTGTGTGTGTGTGGATGTGTGTGTGTGTGTGTGTGTGTGTGTGTGTGTTTGTATGTCTGTGGACACACGCTCTGTAATCAGCCAGAGAGATGAAGGCTTTCTGAAGGGCATGTATTGTGTTGTAAACAGGACCTTCAAACACCAAGGCTTATTACTCCCATGGGCAAATGACTGGCCCTGCTTCAGAGGACTCCCCCGTACAGTCAATAGGAACAGAATGTGTATTCTGAGTGTATTTAATGTGTTACGTGCACGAGATTACCTCGGCTCACATTACACAGCTCTAAAACATCAATTTTCATTTTTTACTAATTCACAACATACAATGCAAAATATCCTTCTTGCTACACTGTGATAATTACATTTGACAAGGGTGCCACATTAATTTACCAGTAAATGCATTATGGAACTCACGTCGGTCCTATTTCAAATGTTATTAACAAGGTGTTAAAGGAATTCCAAATCAATGCTAATTTTGGAGTCGTCAAACTGACACTGCTGAGCTGGGGGATACTCTGGATCTCATTACCATTGCCAATGCATTCAGCAGACTGTGTCCCGCATGACTGGGCAGGCACTGCACACTGTAGCTGTCAGATAGAAGCAGTGATCAGGGGGCTAACAGATGTAGAAGAGTCTATGGGGTATCATCCACTATAGTCCCAGTGTTGGGACTTTGAGCAGACTTGTGGGCACAGTGCCATCCAGATCTCACAGCCTGCCCTGCTATGGACATTGCAAAAGGGTCATTTAGGACTAGCAGCCCTTCTATAAGTATAGCATTCAATGTCCTTTCATACCGTCTCCCCTGTCCACGATGAGAGTGCTCTGTTTGATTAGGATGTTTTAAGTCCAGCTGCGGTCCCGTCGTCCCAGGATACGATTCCTCTCCTGCAAAGAGAAGGTCTTTTAAACACAGACTGATAATGCGACCTACCGGAGCCGTCCTGTGCGTAGGCTTTGATAAAAGGTGCTCCCCTCCACTCATTCCACATTGCACTCATAGGCATGGGACATTATATACAGTACAGCTGTGAAATGATTCATACCATTAAACCCACAGTGTGTGCTCTATAAATACCCTGTGTAAATGCACCCCTGCTCAAAGCTGTACCGTAGGAGAAGCACAGGAACCGAATCACACAAAGCCGTAAAGAGAGCACAGACATAGCCAAGTTGCACAGTGAATCAATCGGTGGTGCTTGCTGGTGAATAGCATCGCAAATAGATTGCATTTTCTTTGGGGTAATATTATTCAATTCCCTTGTTCTGCCAGATGGTCCGTGCAGCTAGAATGACTTCATCAGGAAGCGACTGGTGATCTATCCTGCGTGGCGAATGGAAATGTACCGAGGGGTAAAAGGGAGCTCTGTGAGGGCTTATTGAGCTTATTGAGACAAATATGGCTGGCAGCTTGAAGAAGGCCATGGAGAGTGGAGCAGGCCTCGTTTGGGCCCCATGGAGGGGGTGGGGTGTGTGTGTGTGTGTGTGGGGGGGGGGGGCAGAGGCACTTCCTGAGTGTTCACGCCCCAGCTGAATCAGGGAGAAGTGTTGGGTAGCCCCCGCTGGTCTAATCTAGCCTTATTCAAGGCCGGCTTGCCTCTCGTGTATACAGCTGGATCCCTCAGTCAGCAAGTGAAAATGAATTAATTAACTCTGCTACTCAAAGATGCAGTTTATATTCATGGATTGAACTGAAGCTTCTCCTGCACCCATCTGGTGATGTACAGAACACAGAGTGGAAATATACTGCTAATCAGTTTAAAGGGGCAATCTGGGATTGGTGCATCAATTTTTTTTAACTTTTAAATGAATTATACGATTGATTCTTGAAGAATACAACTTTTAAATGCCTCATGAGCTTAGTCTTACCCCATCAAAACCAAAATATAAGTTTGTTTTATTCCTTACTAAAAAGAACATGGTTAAAACTGTCATTTGGATCTCATAGATGGTCTGTCCTTGCATCCATAGCTCTGTCTATACATTTGAGAATCGTTCCATTTCACTAGCCCCATCCCTCAGCTATTTACCCAAAAAAGGTTGCTGTGGTTCG
This sequence comes from Argentina silus, assembly GCF_951799395.1. Lineage (NCBI taxonomy): Eukaryota > Metazoa > Chordata > Actinopteri > Argentiniformes > Argentinidae > Argentina > Argentina silus. The sequence goes on along the minus strand of NC_139656.1, from coordinate 25,350,620 downwards.
AACCCCCGATTTCCACCTTTAAAGGCAAAGATTGCTAAACGTCAGCATAGAGCATCCATGTGTGTATGGTAAATTAAAGCCAATAGATTTCTGCACTTAATGCCCTAAATGCTGACAATTGTTCACTGAAAGTGTTACTAAAAGGGTTCTCAGTAGGATTCTCACTGTGATTCTGATTACAGCTGATTACCCCAGCTTGCTTTTAAGAAATCCCAAAGCTAGACCCATGGAGGTCTGTTATTCTGTATGGGTGGTAAGAGGTCCATTGATAGCATGTGACAGAAAGCAGTCTTGTTTGGCTGAGGCACATCATGTACAGTAGACTATAGTTAAACACCTCAAGCCTTGCATCGTGTTTACAGCACTTGGTCAGCTGTGTCTACCATGAAAGCCCTTAACAACGCAATAAATGATTGTCTCAAGATGTTTTTTTTTCTTTTTTCCTTTTTTCCCCCTTTTTTTTAAAATCACAGCATCTAAAATTACCTTAATACTTCTACAGCTGACCACCGAATGTGTGCCTCATTACCTCGAGGCATTGGTCATTTAATTTCACAGGCTTGATTTTCATTAGCTCCCCTGGCCGCCTGCCCGTTAACAGAATGAAGGCTTGGTTGCAAACGTCTGGCTCAGAGGGAGACCTCTGGGCTGCTTAACTGGGCCAGTGAGCTTCACTGATGGAGGGCCACACAGTTAGAACCTGGGCCTGCCGTCTGTGCTTCAGCCGTGATGGAGAGGGGGAGAGAGGCAGAGGCGGAGGGAGGTGAAGAGAGAGAAAGAGGGAGAGAGAGGGAGATATACTGTAGAGAGGGGGAGAGAAAGGGAGAGGAAGAGAGGTAGAGAGAGCAACAGAGAGAAAGAGGAAGAGGTCGAAGGAGAGGCAGCGAGGTAGAGAGAGAAAGAAAGAAAAAAAAAAAGTGGGACAGCCAGAAAGAGAGGGAGAGATAACGAGAAGAAGAGGGAGACAAGTAGAGAGAGAGAGAGAGAGAGAGAGAGAGAGAGAGAGAGAGAGGGAGAAAAGGAGAGACAGACAAAGAGACAGAGACAGAGGAGTGTCTGAGATTACCATGACATTCAATTTACATACATTACCGTCAGCCACGGGAAATGAAATATACATAAGTCCTAGAGAATCCCAGCCAGCGAGGAGAATCCCAGCCAGCGAGGCCGTAGTGAGCAGTCTCTGTAGAGGTGTGACAGTGTGTGAAGGCCCTGTCTCGTCATGACGCATCACAACTTGGCTTGTATACAATGTGTAAGAGGGTGACTACAATAGACACATGGCCGCAGCTCACGCAGACAGAGAAAGCACGTCTCACTGTCAATCATCACCTGGTTTAGTGTGTCTCAGGTTATGCCAAACGTTGAAATAACGTTCGCCGGTGAGTTCCTAACGCTGCCGTGTTGGGTACAGTGGGGTTTCTCTTGTTCACTGTCAATCTTTCACTTCATGTATTGTCTTACTCTATTTCTGTTTCTCAGGAATTGACTCTTATTCTTGCTCTGTCTGGCGTGGCAGCTGACTTACCTGTAGCTGTATATGTGTGTGTGTGTGTGCTACACACTGTTTCAGCTCTTGCACTTCTTTATCTGCCTACTTTGAGACGACGGCTGGGAGCGCTGAGGCTAAGCACATACAGTGTAATGATCTCCCGCATGCTGTCAGAGCACAGAGAAACATGAAACTCCCATTCTCATCCAGAGAAGTGTTAAGCCATCCAACTCCATATTATTCAGAGTCAGGCCCAGAGATGCTATAGGCAGCTACACATGAAATAGAAATACATCAAACCCCAAAGGGGCCTTGAAAAGAAGTGCTCCAGGAGCTACAGGTTCATATCATACTGTGTGAATACTGTACATTGAAACAAATGTGTCAGTGTTTACTGTGTATCATGCCAAGCTGCTTTAAAATGCAGAATTTCACCACTGTTTCGTCATTTCTATTGTAGTCCACCAACGTCAAGATTTAGAGGCTATAGGGTTTTAGCCAACAATCATGTACCATTCACATAAAGTTCACATGTCTGCTGCTCCTATTCTATCATTTATGAATGTTACTCTTTATTGTCTATATGGTCCCTCTTACAGTATTCACTGAGTGGGGAATGGCAGTGGAATGTGGTGTCATTGCAAAAACAAAATCATGGGGAGCGTTCAATAACGATGGGGAGCGTTCAATAATCATGGGGGGTGCTGGTGTTGCGCTGGTGTTGTGTCAGGTGGTGTTTCCCTGTCAGGTGGTGTTTCCCTGTCAGGTGGTGTTTCCCCTCTATTTATCGTGGTTTTAAGAGGTATCTAAGGCTAAACTTAATTTATGATTGCTTACTTACATATCACCATTGCAAAAGTGTTTTCATGCATTTTAAAGAATACTTTAAGATGAATTATTGAATTCAGAACATTAATTGATGTTATCACAATTTGTCAATTAAACACCAATATAAATATAAATCTTTGACTTGAATGACATGAGATTACAGATGCAATCGATAGTATGTGATCTGTAAGCATCAGCATTGTCTTACAGATGAATACATTGATATTTTGAATACATAATTATATTCATACAGCCGATCTAAAGTGCATGGGGAAAAGGTGAATACAACATACTACTGTGATAATATTTACAAGAATGCGATGAACACGAATATAACATGATTGACAATCATTACTGAAGTCGTAATGAATCATAATTACAAGTTTAGTAATAAAACATGTACAGTACCAGTCAAAAGTTTGAACACACCTTCTCATTCAATGGTTTTTCTTTATTTTTTATTATTTTCTCCATTGTAGATTAATATTGAAGACATCAAAACTATGAAGGAACACATATGGAATTATACATTACACATATGGACGTGTGTAGTGGGCCCTGCATTCAGGCCCACTACACACGTCCCATCTTCATAACACTGAACCTTTATCTCCTTATCGCACTTCAGCAGCAACTCTTTTGTAAATCAGCGAACATCATCTCAACGAAATGAAAAAAGTTGCACATAAGAAGTTGTTCGTCTTTGCAGTTGTGTACTTGCATCTCGTCCACCTTTCTACACCTCCCCTACTAACTTCCATATGCAAGCAGAATGGGATAGTTGGCTAGGATGGAATACATTATAGAAAAACCTGCAAAGCTGCCAATGTAAACGGAATGTAAATCGGGGGAAAAAACGGACTGTCCTTCCCTGTACTCAATACCTCCCCCGCGTTAATTATCAAACGGTACTTTGTCATCCTTATGTCAATATAATTGCTTGCTTAATTATAACATTTGCTTTAAAGGTCATATTATACATATTGAAAGTGACAACAAATGGTTTTGGTGTCATTTTGTTGGACATTAGAAATGCACATTCTATAACAGTATGCCATATTGTACGGATTAGGCTACTAACTTTTCATGAGAGCGGAGGTTGTACCGCTTGCTGACGCTAGGAGCTGTCCATGGTGCTGAAGCGTCAGCGGCGTGCTGTCTTCAAGGTGCTGACAGCACACAGAACCAGCAATCCGCTTACAGAGCGTTGACGGGCTCTGCATTTCAGTTGATACTTGTCCAATCTGCTCCCTGCTCGACTTGCTCAATAAGTGCAAGAGCAGTACGCCTTTGTGTGTGTTTTCACAGATCTAAACGACATTTTATCATCCGTTTGCTTGTTTTGCTCTGGAAAGTATTTAATGCAAGGACGTATTCTGTGAGCGGAAAGCGACTTCGACTTCAGTAGACATGTGTATGAGAAGAGACTACCAATTAAACATCCTCGTTACGGTGTTGATTCTCGCTGCTGCGGTGTCAAAAATACACGGACAAGGTAAGAACTTGATTATGTTATACATTAAGTATTTTTTGGGAGAAAATGCCGGTCTGATTCGGGCAGTCGATTATTTGCGACCTGCTCCTAGCTCCGCATAGTACTGTGCCACACAGTTCCTGACATCAAATCTACAAGTGTGTTTAAAGCACTTCATATATTTATAAAGGCATGCAGTAAGTCAATTTAGAAAAGGCCTGTATTTTGGAACTGTCCTCTTTAGATATAATGTCCTCGCATGATCCTTTGTCTAATAATCTAGGATAAATCTTCAAGTATCTTCAAGTTAAATCACTTGAAAAACTGAAACATAAATTTACCCAAACAGGTAAACATAAATATCAATCTTATCAAAATAGGTTTACAGTTGTGTTAACCATATATGAATACTGACAAAAGTTCGACATGCCCTTATTTTTTGTTTAAATCTCATAAACGATTAAATGAAATAGAAAAGAGACCCGTCGGCTATACGATTGATATAAACATAACTAGGCCTACATTCCATGCTATAGTTTCCTCACAAAACTCATTAGCCATAATTCATTGTTATAAGCCACCGATTCCTAAAACCCGTCTGGAGCCAAATAGCATGTAGGCTTAGCATTGTTTATCCAAGTTTGTTTTGGTTTTTGAAACCCGACTTCAAGCGCTTTCAGTCCAAGTTCAAATTAATGTAAGTCTGAATTACTTTTTCTTATCCCGACCCCAAGATTTAGTAAAATGCGCTGAAAAGCACAATTCAATCCAATACTTTAGGCAAGCAATTAATTGTCCAACAGTTTACGCACCACTGGGATGTGGCAGAATGTGTTTAATGTAACCACAGAGATAGGAGTAGCCAGAGGGTTCACTTGGCATCCATTTCCGTCCGTGGTCTGTGTAAAATATGGACTGGGCTGGATTTCCAATGCAGTGAAATAATAGAAGGACTGTATATATTCGTTGTTTACTAATATATGCACATTGTCCTTATTGATTTGAGCTAAACGTGTGTAATGTCCAGGGTTTTACGATATTTTCGCCGCACGAAACGTGTTTGCCCGCTAATTGTAATAAAAATACTTAAGGAGAGTGACTGACACGCACATGCGCAGTCCGACAAGATCCTCTGCCCTCCGATACTGATGAATACAAACATTTGTGACACAATTAAGACAGACCTATCTTCCCACTTCCTTTGTCCAGCTACTTTCACAAATATTACCAGATATCACTGACAAAAAAAAGCGCATGGCTGCAGTGGGGTTCACAACGGGTACCATTGGATTTCGAGCCACTCAACCATCTCATTGTAAACAATCTTTGATGCAACTCAGCAGGCTTGTGTGTGGTGGTGGTGAGGTCCATATGGCAGACGGTGCTAGGTAATGAGACTGTAATCCTCAGGAATCACTGAAGATTACTAGCCGAGCTGTTTGACACAGTTGAGTGCTACAGTAGGAAGCGCCTTTCGACCTGTTATTATTTCTTTATTTTCTGTCCTCTCATCTTATACTATGGCATCCTACTCAGTCTCTGTGGTCTGTTAGCACTCAGTTGTCTGTCGTGGTGAACTTAATGCAGTATTGATAGGAACCTTTATTTGTATTGAACTTAATACAGTATTGATAGGAACCTGTATTTGTATTGAACTTAATACAGTATTGATAGGAACCTGTATTTGTATTGATTGTATATTTTCCTCTTGAATGTAGCCATTATTTGTTTATGAGAAACCGGAAAAATATGCTCTCCTTTTATTTTGGAGCTGAGGTGAATATTTAACCTATATGCTCCAACCTGCAGATCCATGATTTTAGTTTTTCAGCGGTTGTTTCATTGCCACAGAATTCACAGGCAGTCATGAACTTCAGCTGAAGCAATCGATGCAAAAAGCACTCCTTTGATCCATCCTTTACAGTTTCAGTAATATCATGTAAATACCATAAGCTAAATGCCATTCAATGTTCAGGCTCTCTACACAGAGATCCCATCAAAGGCTGTATGAATAAGACCCTATGAATTGCAAATTCCACTCTGTATGAAACCATTGGTTATTTGTCTGAGGAGCTTGGCGTCTTGCATATTGAGTACTAACTATAATGCTTTTTTCCCCCGACTGTATCAACACATTCTCCATCTTTGTATTACAGTCATCCCGTAAGACAATATGGAAATGTTGAATTTCAATATCAGACAGATTCCTCATCAAGGTATCATTCTATTCAGGCCTGATGTCTCCTGTATTTAATGGTGAATTAATTACTTTATTTTGGCGATCCATCATAACACTGCCATAGCCCTGTCTGGCACTTTCCACTGTCCAACTGAAGACACATTGTTCAGGTCAATTCATTGGCCAGGCAAATGATCAGAATAGAGTACATGTATAGAGAGTACATGGTCCTCTGTGGCTCAGTTGGTAGAGCATGGCGCTAACAACACTTAGGTTGTGGGTTTGATTCCTGCTGGCCACCATATATACTGAAATGTATGCACTCACTGCAATGTAAGTCGCTTTGGATAAAAGTGTCAGCTAAATGGCATATAATCGGCTAAATGGCATATATATGTTGGTTGGTCTCATGACAGCGTTACATTAGTCATGACTGTGATGTGCCATTATCATGACAGTGGGCCTTACTGTTACTTGATAGTTCAAGTAAACAGCTCAACAGCCTCTGCAGTGATGGCCTACTGTACAGTGCTAAATATGAGTGTGTGAATTGCTGACTGCTTAAAGAATCACAACAGCCCCCCTCTCACATCAACACAGCAGCATCATCCGCTCACCACTCAACACTCTAGGGAGGAGGTACAAAATGCACACACTATTTTTAGAGCGTAGTAACCTTTGACACAGTATTTTTAGAGCGTAGTAACCTTTGACAGGTTCCATTAGTGCATGCAATGCTGGAGCAATTAAAGGCCGACGACAAGCAGGACAAATACATTCATTTTTCCATGCGAACTTGAGCAATGCTTTTATACTTCACACACTCTCCTCTCACTCCTGCCAGAATGGCCATCATTGTAGTCTGCTCCTTTTTTTTGAAAAACAAAACAAAACCAAAAAAACATCAAAGATAAATTGCTATCCACCTTGAAATGCAATGGCATGGTTTTGAGCAAAGCGATTATGCAGAATGGTCCTTCAGCCATTGTTCCTTCAGCCATTGTATGTTGCCAGCTTTCATTGTTTTACACTATGACTTTGCCCATTATTTCAACCTGTTCTTTGTCTTTTTAGAGCTGCTTAAATGGCAACCATTCATGAAATGTCAATGTTCTCTTAGCCACGATATTTTGTCTCTGGTGTGGTACGTACTGTAATGTGCTGTAGTTTGTGTTTTACACAATTGAATCGTGTTGACTGGAGCTTGTTATCGTTACAGAGTATCTGAGCCTGTTAACATGTTGGAGTGGGATCTGGGAGATTGGGGAAGGGGATGTTTTATATATCCTGCAGCTCATTAAATGAATTACGAGCCCCTCCTGGTTGATGGAGCTCTCCTTGACACGCCACTGTTGGTTTGAATATTGTTCGAAAGATGAAAGCCTGCGATTAGAATAATGAGCCATTCAACATAGCTTTGTCGTTTGAAGAATAGAGGATTATTACCCATGGTTTGTGCCTGACGAGGGCTCAGAGGCTGGAATCTACCCTGACAACGGCTGCTTATTACCACAAGTCTTCCGAATCAATTTAGATTGAGGAACAGAGGTTCTCCTTCAGTGTCCAGCTTTCACAGATGTCCTTGTTTTCAGGAATGCGGGACTGAGCTGGAGGGTATTCCTACTTTCAGAAAAAAATATACATGATGGAAGAAAAAAAATGGATACTGTTAATATCTTATCCCAATAGAAAACATCAATAGCACGCCGGTATCACTCTATATAGCCCCCTAAGTCACAGAGTGCTTTGGGTAATGGTCGACACCCTCACCCAATCTCACCAAGAGGAAGAAAGCCTGGCATTCATGGGAATGTGAAGTCGTGAAGAACGTTTCCTCACAACGTGTTTCGGGTGGGGGAGGCAGTGGACCCATTCAATTAAACGGCATGCTCTAGAATTCTGATCATCCTATAATTCTAGAGGAGGGATAGAAAATGTTCAACACCTGTTTTTTGGATTACCGGTGATTAACTTCATCAAGGGCTATTCAGCGTCTGGGCGCTGTCATAATTAGTTTCGCTTTCCTTCAGCTTGTCAACTGTAAATGAGAGTCATTATGCCAGAATGCCCCTTTTCCGGGCTTGGCGCAGGGACGCCTTTTCCCTGCATCGCTCTGCCTCTCTCTGCCCCTCTCTGCCTCTCTCTGTCTCTCTCTGCCTCTCTCTGCCTCCCGGGTGGAGCCTACAGGACAATTGAATGCTGCCATTTTTCCAGCTCTCCATGTGCAAATGCTTTTAGCGCTTACAGTATGTTCAGTGCTTCATATTTTCCCTTTTCAGGTCTGGTTTTAGGGAGCTTTCTTTAGAAATGGCTCTGTGAAGATCATATTCTATTTCTGGTTGTTTCATTTTGTAAGGCCTGCTTTCATAGCATTATATAATCACTACAGACTGAACTCTGTTGCTCATTTAGGGGTAAAAGAGAGTTGACCTTTGTCACACCTTTGTCTGGTTTGCGGTAGCATTGACCCTTTTGGCTGCTGTGAACCATTCAGCCAGTTGGGATGAAGCAAATTTAGCAGATTCACATCTGTGGCCATATCAACAGAGGCCGTGGAAAGATATAGGTAATCTTGTCAGGAGCGGATGCCATCACTCACAGCCTATCCATTTATGATGTATCACTCTCCACAGAGAGGGTCAGGGCGAGAGGCGGTTGAGATAGGGTCAGAGATTTAATAAAATGTGCCAAATCCAAGGTAATGTAGATAAATAGTACTTTACCTCACTGCCTACTGTGTCCACCTCTATCCAACCCCTGACCCCCCTCTCTCCGCCTGAATAGAGCGATGACCCCCCCCCTTGTCAAGGCGCTACAGAACGGGCTTCAACTTGGTTTCAACTTGCCTGTTGCCTTATCGATCCTACCACTCTCACACTAAAAAAACAGCCAGTGTGGTGAGTCTCCCCGAGGCCATCCCCCCCCGCCCCTCCCCCCTCCTCCCCCCTCCTCCCCCCACCACCCCACCTTTTTCACGTTCTGCCAGGCCACGTACGCACCTCTCTAATCAGGACTGGCGTGGGCTTGGGCTGCAGAGGAGCTGGCTCTCTGAAACGATTAGGGCCGGGGACAGCTCCAGCTCTCTTCCCCCTGTTCTCGACGCCAGATCCCATCAGGAAAGCACTTCATCTGGGGCAGCGGCAAGGCCCGTGCAGGGCCGGTGAGCGCAGTGTGGAAGGCAGCAGGTAATAGCCTGTGTAATATGTTTGGAGGAGTAGCTTTAGTATTCACAGCCAGAGCTGACCTCAGGCAGGCAGGTCCAGCCCCCACAGTAATTTCCTCTGAAAAGATGTAATTGAATTCATC
>NC_139656.1:25261341-25336341 GCF_951799395.1 Argentina silus | reverse complement strand
ATAAAAAAAGGTTGAGGTCTCTTATCATTTCACCAATACACAGGGCCAGGAAAGGAGATTCGGATGTCCATTGATGTCAGTTGCTTTTCAAATTGTTGTTGTTCATGTTTTTCCCTCACAGGGCCAGACACAGTGTATTTCCTACAGGGCTCGAAACACACAGAGCATAGAAGCTGCAGATTTCACACCTACTGGAGTATAACATCTCTAATGAGATTACAGTAGTGGAGGCATGTCCTGTATTTTCATGGCATGAATTGCGCTTCGGTTCCTCTGAGGTGGTTTTGAAACAATTTGACGTGAGGTACCTCGAGAGGGAAAGAGAGCATAAGAATGAGTAGGGGCAGGGGAGAGAGAGAGAGAGAGAGAGAGAGAGAGAGAGAGAGAGAGAGAGAGAGAGAGAGAGAGAGAGAGAGAGAGAGAGAGAGAGAGAGAGAGAGAGAGAGAGAGAGAGGGAGAGAGAGGGAGAGAGAGGGAGGACCTCCAGGTATGATGCCCACCCATCCCCCTGTGGTGGTGCATGTTGTAGATGTGCTGTCTGAGGAGGCATGTTACTTCAGGGTGTACATGCACAACTCAGAGGGCGCTCTGTCAACCCCACAGTCTGTCAAACCCCTGTTTGTCTTTGCATAAGTGCTATCAGCAAAAACATATCCCCATTATCGTCATCTTCATTCTGAGAGTAAACAACCCTGGAGGATTCTGCGATGCCCGAAGATCTCACCACCAAGTGTGGCGCTCGGCACCAAATGCAATTACCTCCTGTTAATGAAGCCCCCCCCCCCCCTTCCCCCCTCCCGTCCTGTGTCAGGGTCTCTCCCCCTTGCACCCCGCCGCAGACACACAGAGTAATCAAGCTGACGAGAGGGCCTAGTGTTTAGGAGGCGCAAGGCTGTTTACCTTCGCGTCAGTGTGAATTGATGGGGCGGCAGAGGCCCAGCTTGATGTGAAAAGCTCCGGCGTTGCTCCGGGAGAGAGCTAGACGTCCTTCCTCTGAGGCGGCTAACTGAGTTTGACAGAGCTGTTTCTGCTGAGAGGCTGCAGGGAGCCGTCCTGGCCCTGTTCCAGGACCCACAGCTTTATGTCTGGAAGCAGGGTTGAGGAAGTGGTGAAAGGTAAAGCGGAGGGAGGGGGCTCAATCACCCCTCGGTGGACTCTCAGCCTGCTGCTGAGACGAGCATCACAGGACTCATCCCTGCCAATGTGAAGCCGGAGCCTGACTGCTTTCTTCATGATAAAGCAAAAAAACACCAGAGAAATGTCTCCGTTCCCTTCTCCGTTTCCCAGGGGGCTTCAGCAAAAGCTTTTATTTTTAAGTTCTGAAGATTTCTTCAGGGAAGTTTGTTTTCTACTCGAGTCGGTAGAAATAAGAAAAATAGTAAGCAGTGACCGTTTCCATGGAATCTCAATGGAGGATGGGCTCTTCTGCAATAACTTACCTATGTCTTCATCATAATAGACTGTGAACAGACACACATGGCAATAATATCCCACTCTAATGCCCAACCCACTGTCTCCCTAGCCCAACCCACTGTCTCCCTAGCCCAACCCACTGTCTCCCTAGCCCAACCCACTGTCTCCCTAGCCCAACCATCTGTCTCCCTAGCCCAACCCACTGTCTCCCTAGCCCAACCCACTGTCTCCCTAGCCCAACCCACTGTCTCCCTAGCCCAACCATCTGTCTCCCTAGCCCAACCCACTGTCTCCCTAGCCCAACCCACTGTCTCCCTAGCCCAACCATCTGGCCATGGCTGTGGTTCTCCTCATCATTCCTTAGAGATTGAAGATTGAAGATTCTTTATTTGTCACGTGCATACAAGTATACAGTGAAATGCAAAAGTGACAGTGCCACAGAGTAGTGCAATAATAAGTTTTAAAATAGAATAAAATAAAATAAAATAGAAATAATAAAAAATAAAAACAGTATAAACAGTATAAGCAGTATAAACAGTGGTGAAGCAATGTACACAATGGAATGGCTATATACAATGGCAATGACAGGTTGACAGTACAGATAATTACAGTGGAAGATGAGTCTGCAATGGATAATTATGTATGTGCGTATGTGTTATGATGTCAGTGAGTGTGTGAGTGACTTGAGGGGGGCACTGGTGGGGTCATCGTTGATGATCCTGATGGCATGGGGGAAGAAACTCAGGCTTAGCCTCTCTGTTCTTGCTGCATGACAACGCAGCTGGAACAGTCGGTTTTTCGGGTGGTGAGGGTCCTTCATTATCCTGTAGGCTCTGGTCCTACACCTCCTGGTGTACAGGACATGGAGAGGGGGGGTTGGAGCTCCCATGGTCTTTTTTGCCAGGCGTACCACCCTTTGCAGAGCTCGCCTGTCCTGGGCCGTGCTGTTACCGTACCAGACGGTGATGTTACCAGCCAGGATGCTCTCCAGAGCTCCAGAGTAGAAGGACTGAAGGATCCTCCGGGAGACTTTAAATTTCCTCAGCTGCCTGAGATGGAACAGGCGTTGCCTTGCCTTTCCCACCAGTGTACTGATGTGGGTAGTTCAGGTCAGGTCTTCTGTGATGTGGACTCCCAGGTATTTAAAACTGCTCACCCTGTCCACAGCAGTCCCACTGATGTCCAGAGGCATGTAGGTCCTTGGATGTTGTGCTCTCCTGAAGTCCACAGAGACGCTATACTATACGTACTCCTTAGCATCCCAGTTGAATGATCTAATATCAGTAGTCGAGATATCATCAGCTGTTCGGGATTTTAATTGGGATAGAGACAGTAGAGATTGACAGGAAGGATGGGTGAGAAAGAGGAGGGATGGCATGCAAGATATGTCGAGGGTCGATATCGAACCAGGAAGCTTGCGGCTATGCCACGAAGCACTCCTGAGCTATTCGGTTTTGTGTCCTTGGAGTTTTTCTGTCATCAGTCACTGACTTTATCGGTAATGCTGCTTGTGTTTTGGGACAGGAGATTGGGCAAGTGACAAGCCACACCAGACTTTGTTTTCGGATCAACCAGCTTGTGACTTTTACAGACTAACTACTGCCAAGAAGAGTGGATCAGACGCCTGCTGTTATTTTGGACTCACTTCATCCCCATTTTGAGGACGGTCAAGTAGTCTTTCCAGCCTCTTGTTCCTGTGAATCACTCTCCCTTTCTCTTTGTTCATTAACACGTCTCATATCTCTTAATACTAAGCTCTGTTGCAAAGCAAAACAGAAAGACACAAATTGATATGCAGTACTGCCTAAAATATTTGTAGGAGGTTGCTATTCTGTTATTTATTATTAATATTTATTTTGGTATCTACCTCTGCTATGTAATTTGCATGGTTTCCTGTGATTGCAATTACATTTTAATATGAACAATATTGATATGATTTCTGCAAGATATTCTGTTCTGAACTTTATGACCTGATCTCTAGAGTGGGAAAAATCTATGTGTGTGTGTGTGTGCGTGCGTGCGTGCGTGCGTGCGTGCGTGCGTGCGTGCGTGCGTGCGTGTGTGTGTGTGTGTGTGTGTGTGTGTGTCTGTGTCTGTGTCTGTGTCTGTGTCTGTGTGTGATGTTTACAGAGAGAGAGAGAGATGAAGGGAGAGAGAGAGCGAGAGATTGAATGGTTCTATGTGAGCCAGATTTAGGAGGAGGATGGATAGGTGAGCATCACCCCTTCTTACTGGAATGCCTGTCTGTTTATGTCCTCTGCCAGAGAGAGGACGAAGGTAATCCCTTAAAACAGCCTGGATCCCATACAGCGTCTTGTGTAACATTCAATATGAGAGGGTAATCCTCCCTAAATAAGAAATAAAGAAGGTCTTGCCGTGTAAATATCGGGCATTCCTGAGAGGAAGATTATGCCAATGATGCTCTCAATTATGTTACTGGTGAATAATAGCCATGCCTGTCTTGAACATTATGCAGATTTTGTCGGTGAGGGGTTATTTCTGACTAGATGATGATGTATGCTTCACATTTAATGTGTTTTTCCCGTTGTAGTCTGAACAGAATGTACTCGAAACAATGATGAATTAGCCAGAGAATATAGATCACAAATGACAGTCCTGCAGTCCACTCCTTTTCCAAGAACTGCTGTCCTGCGTGGTGCCAGAAACAAAACAAAAGAACCATTCACAAGGAGAGACTGACACAGAAGCACAGTCTAGCTTACGGCAGTGTATTTTATGCGTTTTTTCCCCCCTTCTTGATCAGAGAGTGAATTGACTGGAAATTGTATCATAAGTACATTTGCAGAGATGGGCCCTGGTCATGGGCCCTGTTCCCAAAGATGCATCCCGCCCCATGCCACCAGCGCCCACCCCCTGGTCAGACCCGGTTGATTGCATTGGCATGGGGATACAGGCACTGTGGAGAGAGGAGACACAGCCAATGGGCACAGCAGACTTGCCAGTTTGGCTGCAGGGGCGTACAGGAAATGGTTTGTATTACAAATTGCATTTGCGGGAGGTTTAGCAGCTTTTCCTAGGGATATGGAAGGGAGGGAACTAGGGGAATATTGTCTGTTTGGAGGGAAGGAACAGCTAAATGAAAAGCTCCCCGGGCTTGATTGACTGATCATATGGTCATCTGTAGTGGCCTATCCACAGGGTTGCTCTGGAACTAGACAGGGAGAGCATTGGGCAAGTTTGTCTCTATAGACTATAGTGTGTACTACACAAATATTGCTGGAATTTTACATCCTTCTTGTATGGTCTTGCATGGCATCTATAAACTGGCTTTGAAAAGTTTACAGGGTCTCGAACAAAAACGTTGTTGCCAACGGTCAATTCTAAAGGTCAATTGATCTTTGTGTTTCATGGAACTTTTCAAATTAGAAAGTGACCCAATGAATCTACTGTCCTCCTTCCTATAAACCTAGAATGAGGAGGATGAGATGGTGTTCAATGGACTCCCTCAACCACCACAACACAAGTTGGACAGTGTTGACTCAGGTGATGCGCAGCTGTACTGCCGTTGTTTCTTCAATCTAGAGACAACGGTACATAGACACTCATCTGTCAAAAGCATTTCCTTCGCTTTTGGTCTCTCATCTTTTCTTCCCTTCTCTTCGTTCCACATTCAAACAGAATGGAGTTGATTCCAATTATTGTTTATTTGTTCGGATTCATGTGTTGACGTTGATATGTTGATGTTTTCAATTTCTCTATTGTCTTTCCAACCAAACTTCTTTCTCCCACTCTAGCAGATATTTATTTGTTTAAACTGAGTTCTTCTTCCTCATTGTTGACCCAGACAGACCGACAAATAGACAGACACTGACAATGACACGGTGAAGTCTCAAATCCACATATTCATTATTCATCGCATAAATTGAATGGATCCACGGGGACACATCTTAAAGTAGTTTCCATGGTAATTCGAGGGAGGATTCTTTCCAAGCAGGACCCAGAGGGGAGGTATAAATAAACTGGCAAACTTGAGAAAAGTTAACAAGACACAGGGGGAATACAGACACTACCATTAGCAGCCTCGCAGACTCAGTATCATCATTTTATGAGTCAGTAAAATGTTTGGATGACAGCCGAGACTCCTACTGAACTCAGTATAACTGATCAAAACCAATACAAACCAGTGGAATTCTCCCTGCTTTGTTTACAGCATAAACAATTATTTACCATACGTTTGGACAGAACTACCTCAACATGAGTGGTCTTCAGTCTTGGGACAGATATGATGGCCGTATGCTGCAACTGAGAGACAGAACAGGGAGGGGTTGATACATACTGTACATTACGAGCCTACGGTGACCGGCTACTCCTCATGAATCTAAGAAGCCACTTCAGTGTGTTAGGCTCTTCCTCTGTGGCCGTCAGTCGGCTTGGAGAGTTATAAGACAAACTGGCCCCTTGATCTCGGAGCTGAGACTCATGGGGCACAGAGATCAAAGCCTGGGCATCCACTCTAGTTAGAGCCAGAGGGATGGAGAGAACGATAGATAAAGGGGGGGGGGGGGGGAAGAGAAGGAGGCTGGGGTGGTGTGTGTGTGTGTGCACGGCATGCGTGTAAGCGTGTTTGTGTTTGTGTTTGTGTTTGTGTGTGTGTGTGTGTGTGTGTGTGTGTGTGTGTGTGTGTGTGTCTCTTCCAGGAGGACAGCCAGTCAGTAGGGGTGGGGGGGGCAGGTGGACAGGCTGAAGAGCAGCACAGGGAGTGGGCTCCATCAGAGAGACCTACTCCCCTGCCCCCCCCCCCCTTCCTCTGTCAGACCCCCGTCTGTCAGACACACAGGCTTCTGATATCAGAGCTTCACAGCCCTTTAGAGGCACTGTGACCACAGGGAGAACACATGGTCTGATCCCTGTAATTACCACAGTATATGGAATAAAATCAGACTTTGACTTCACTTCACCATTTGAAACCCTAAGACAGGGTATTAGATCATGCATTTTTTAGTACACTCTCAGCCTCTTCTGGACCATGTTGTTCCTGGGCTGCCCCCTTTCTCCTCTATGTTAGCGTTGTGTATTTGGACACACTCTAGATAGATAGAGATGAGACCCTTCTGGTTTACATGTTTTTTGTGTTATTGTCATCATGTTATTGTCATCATGGCATGTGTGCTGTTATGTATCCATTGCTGTGTTTTGCGTCTTTGCAGAATCAGTACCCATCCTCGGTTGCATGTTTATGTGGGAGTAATAATTAACGAAGGGCTACGTACTGTCCTTTATATTTGAAACACTTCCTTCTCTAAATTAATTATGTTTGCCTAATGAATAATTTAGCTCCGGAAAAGATCTTTTTTTGTCAGGCAGTGAGCCAGTCCATTGTGGATGTTTAAGCAGTGTGCTGCATGTCTGACTGGTTTCACATTAACACTGTGACATGAACATTACCAGACAAATGTGCCCCCTGTTCTAAATTCCTCCCCATGACTAAAATATTACCACTGATTGTCTCCTGATAAGTGGCTCTGGAACAAACTCATTTAGTTGCTACGGTGGCAGGCAGACTCTGCTCTCGAATACAGCCTCATTCCATCTGTGTTTTGAATTCCAAAAAAAAAGTTGCTGATGATGCTTTGTCATCACAGAGGGTCTCATTGTAAGTGATTTGCGGCATTTAACCGTCAGCATTACAAGCCTCTGCATTAATAATAGGGGAAACACAAAGGGTAATGAAGGATTAAGATAGAACGCAGAGAGATTCAATTAGCTCAAGAGAAGCATGCTGTTTGCTGCGGCACTTCTTTGGAGCTGTTGCTATGGAAATTAAACAATCGTTCAAATTGACCCAGCAGAAGCCTCTTTATTTGATCATTTTTGTTACCAGTGACGTCCAATAAACAATTAAGCCCAGTATGAACGAGCTCTGCTTTTGTGAGCACAACATTTATGAAAACAAGCTAAATAAATCTCTCAATCCCCTTATTAGATGCAACCTCTCTGGCTGGATCATTTATAAAAACAAAGTTGATTTGATACAAAACATTCTCTCTATCTCTCCGAATCTCTTGATGAAGCTTATGATGCAAAAAAACCATCTAAAACAGGAAGCTGAAAACAATCATAGGACGCTGTCAGCTCGGTTTAGAGTGTTGTTGACGTTTCTGTCCTCAGAGACAAAAATAGACTGTTCATCCATGCTTGAGACTTTTAGTGGATAAAATATATACTGTAGCAGTAACACAAACAGAACTGACAGTTTCAATCTTGCTGCCCTCAGAGAAACATGCTCATAATTTAGAATGTTCAAACACGCGCGC
Source organism: Argentina silus (assembly GCF_951799395.1). Classification (NCBI taxonomy): domain Eukaryota; kingdom Metazoa; phylum Chordata; class Actinopteri; order Argentiniformes; family Argentinidae; genus Argentina; species Argentina silus. The sequence continues at coordinate 25,328,653 of NC_139656.1, read as the reverse complement.
GCAGACATACGCACACCCACCCACACACACACACACATGCATGCGCACATACACGCTGCCACCTGTGCACACACTGCCACATGCACACACGTACACACGCACACACACAAATACACACACACACACACACACACGCATGCATGAGCACATACACGCTGCAGCCTGCGCACACACTGCCACATGCACACATGTACACACGCACACACACAAATACACACACACGATGTCTCTCTCTCTCTCTCTCTCTAGTGAAAGCATGCCAAGGAAACATTGGCTCGACAGGGAAAGGGCAAATCCTCTTCAGCTATTTAAATTCTACCGAGCACATTGCACTGACAATTCCAAACTAATTAATAGATGTTATGAATAAAAACACTTTGATTATGAAAAAAACGGTTGCCCTCCACCTCCTTGTGGGGTTGTCATTAGTATGAGGACTCATGTCTGGTGAGTGACTAAAGCGTTGTAGCGGTAGACTGAGACGGCTCCAGATGCCCTCCCTTGATTAAATCCCTCCGATGTTTTATTCAGGTCTCACTGCATGCCCCCTACGCATCTCCCTCTGATTAGCCATGCCTGTGCCAACAGGAGGGGCAGGGACATGGGGGACAGGAGGGCCAGCCCTGGTCAGGGGGCAGAGCCAGGGAAGGGTGACCCTACAGGGCTGGGGCCTCCTCCTCCTCCTCTCCCCCCTTCACCAGGACCCCCTGCCCTGGCATCCTCCACAACAGCCCCCTCTGATCCACATCTGCTGATTTCCCCTCATAGTCTTACTTCCTCCCAGTACCAATCCTGTCCTGTGGTTTGATTAGGGGCCTGGGTAAGTGTCTGGCAGCGGCTGACACTTCTAATATCCCCCGTATCTTAAGCAGCCAAACCACGGACGCCATCGTTAGGTTCTTCACATGAGACAGACTGGCAAACAGACACGGAGTGGCGGACGCTGAGAGGTTTTCACGCCGCTTTATCGATCATGTGTCGCTGACACCCGGGCGTCTCAGAGCTGTGTGGTACTGGATCTGCCCCAAGCCCATCTCTGATCACCATGGGCCTCCTCACATCACAGCCAAGACACTCTGGCTGTCAACATCTGGCTCCAAACCCATGCCAAGTCCCACCATCGGGACCCCAGGCCCCCCTGGAGGAACCATCTGTACCCCGGACATGGCTATTCATCATCCCCCCCCCGCAGTGCTCGATCTGAGGCTCTTCTGCAGACAGCCATCGGCAGCAGGGAACAGCTACATATGTGCCTGTCTGGTAATGAGAGCCCTTAACGCCTCTGGGGTCTGGTCTGTGGGAAATCAATGAGAGCCTCCCTCGTGCTGTGCCCCAGCAGCTTCTCCCATCCTCCACTCTGCTTCCAAAAAGACCGGAGGATCTGCAGTGGAGGTGTAATTGTACACGAGGCAGCTCAGAGTGAGAGACAACACAAAGCAATTAGTGTGACATACAGTACTGTATAGTGCAGCACAGTCCTCAAGGTAACCGGTGGGCTTGATGTCTGAGGAAAGTCAGGCGTTTTCCTCCTCCAGACGTGTATGTGCTGAGTACGTCTGGACCGGCAGCCCTTTTTGTCATTTTCAAAGGTGTTTTTATTATGATACACATGTCTGTCGAATGGGACCCAACAGCAAAACAGTTGATGAGAAATTGTGCTGGTAAAAAAATAACAGGAAACAAACAAACTGCAAGGCAATATAGGAATCCAGGGGGAACTCTGTAACCTGAAGCAGAAACAAGAGACCTCTCAAACTACCTTCAAGAGCTCTCGCTGAGTGTACTGGGCTTACCGGCGTCGTACTTTAAACAATAAGTCCTGTGATATTTGATTTAGCAGAGAGAGCGTGTGTGTGTGTGTGTGTGTGTTTACCCTGGCATTGCTTTGCGTTATCAGGCTTCCGTATCCTCATCCTTTTAAAAACAGGGTCAGAGACAGGGTCAGAGACAGGGCCAGAGACAGGGTCAGAGACAGGGCCAGAGACAGGGCCAGAGACAGGGTCAGAGACAGGGCCAGAGACAGGGCCAGAGACAGGGTCAGAGACAGGGCCAGAGACAGGGCCAGAGACAGGGCCAGAGACAGGGTCAGAGACAGGGTCGTCCGCACGGCCGGGACTCAAACCGTGTCAATAATGCATTTATATGTCCACGAGGTTCAAGCTGTGAGAATCCACTTGTGTGGCTCTTAATTCAATCGGCTTCAGCTGAATGGAGAGTGTTGACCGCTCTCAGGGGGTCGACGGGATTGCGAGATGGGAGAGAGCGATAGCAGAGAGAGAGAGGGGACGACGACGACGACGACGACAGGTTGGCAGGTGGTACATGTCATAGCCCAGTGCCCTGACCAGATGAAGCTATACTAAAGTATGCCGACTTGGCGACTTCCGCGCGAGCTGCATCTTATCATATCTAAGCCTGGAGGAGTGAAGCCAGGCATTTTCTCTCTCTCTCTCTCTCTCTCTCTCTCTCTCTCTCACACACACCACACACACACACACACAATATCTATTGTTTTGACTGTATCCGTAGTTCTCAATGTTATAGAAATCACATTCTTTATGGTTTTGTGCTCAACCCCCCCCTCACAATCGGCCAAATGCAATCACAATGGCAGCTGTGTTTCTGTCTATCACGCTTAAGGTAGTCACAACGACACATCTTCATTGCCCTCTGCTTGGTTCCCAATGCTGTATGTGGTTAAGTGGTGATGGCCTTGAACCATGTTGGTAGTACAACACACACACACGCACGCACGCACGCACGCACGCACGCACGCACACACACACACACACACACACACACACACACACATACACACACACACACACACATGCACACGCAGTCTCTGAGAGGCTTAGAGCTCTCAGCTCTATACCCCGGGCCAAGGAAAATCCCACATAGCCTTAGGACATTACATATACTGTGGAAAGGGTATGATGCCAAATTCATTTTTCAAAATCTATGCACAGGAGCAGACTCTCCGCCTCTCTTGCAAATTACCATAAAATGCGGTTGGCACCCCCTCCCCGGTGACACCAATTTGCATGCCAGCAGGGGGGTGGCAGGCTAGTTTTAGCATTGGGGTTCCCAGACTCTCGTATCGATCCGAGAGTGGGCACTGAACACCTAGCTGTCAAGACAACCGTCAAAATATCTCTTGGCTGAGTTGCTACCATGTGAAATAATTGTGAATAGAGTTATTCGGACTGTTAGAGGCCATAGGCAGTCTGCCTCAGAGGAGTAACTGAAGGTCAACATTTACTTTCTCAGTCAGTCAGTCAGTCAGTCAGTCTGTCAGTCTGTCTGTTAGTGCAGAGCAGTGTCCTTGCCCTCCAAACTGATTGGGAGGTAGCCATCGGCATGGAGCTGCGAATCAATCAAATACCTAACAGGCTACGAGGACACTTGAGAAATGATATCAATCTACAGGGAAGGATCCCACAGTAGTATCATACAGTATAAACCAGGCACTCTCCTCCCCCTCCCCCTCCCCCTCCCCCTCCCCCTCCCCTTCTCACTATCTCCTTCTCCTCTGTTTTCTGTCTTTATCATGGCCATGTGTGTTCAACGCAACGTGTACAGTAGCTAGGTGAGGGATTCCCGAAAGAGCAATGGCTGTTGACGGAATGATACATTGCAGTAAGTGCTATTGGATTTACGTCACTCCACTCATTTTACAAGGTCTTTGAGATGTTGTCTGTATCCTATGCTAAGATGACATAGCCCTGGAGGGCCTCTCAGTTTCATAGGGATCACAGAGGAATAAATCCTGTCTTTCCAGTAATGATGAAATGTCTTCTTTTTTGTTGCCAATAGGGCTTACGCTGCTCTCCTCCTTCTCTTGGTGAGTGGCAGCAGGGGCTCCCTGAAGACAAACAGCCAACCGCAGAGACTGGGGGGGGGGGGGGAATGAAAGGGAAACCATCCGAGAGGACTGATTTGGAAGGCTGTACTTGCTGTACGTAATGCATTGATCAGAGCTCGATAGCTCCGTTTCATGGTATCAGCTGCACTTTTAAGAGGCAGAGAGCACACTCAGGGAGCGTCTGTGTCTGTGTCTGTGTCACAGCACACAGTACCTGTGTTTGTGTGTGTTTGTGCGTGTGTGTGTATGTGTATTGGTGTGCGTAGGTGTGGTATGGGTGCGTGTGTGCGTACGTGTGTGTGTGTGCATGTGTGAGGGGGGTTAGGATTGTCTTTTAATAACTTCAGAACGGAAATTCAATTTCTGTAAATAAGCAAGTGGAGGGGCAACCACTGGAACAGATTGACCACACGTAGTGGCTTCTAATCTATTCCCTCTTTCACATCAACCGCAGGCTGTGAAATTAAACGCAGCACCCGCTGAGGTGATTTCTCCGGTTGTTTGGGGCGGGGGGTGGGGGGGGGCTTGCGTACACACACTGCAATTCAATTAGTGCCTTTAATCATCTTCTTTACCTTCCTCTGATGTGGTGTGACATGGTGATACAGGCTCCGTGGCGGCGGCTCAATCAGACAGAGATGTCTGAGTTATGTGTTCATTAGTATCCTTCTCTTCACGCTGAGAACTCTCATCAGTCCCTGTTCAGCCTCATCAAGTACAATCAACTAACTAAGCCTCCATTACAGAGCACGGCAAAATGATGCACAAAAAAATAAATATCATAATAACCGATAAAATGAGCCTCTCCTCCCCCCAAAAAATCCTCAACCAACCCCTTTTTACCCTGGTACTGCAGGCCCCATCCCCAACTGGGTTAAATAATTAATAGTATGCTGTGCATCTGAGAAAGGTGAGGGGGGGCTTTTGAAATGTCAGGAGGAGAAAGTTGGAGGGGATGAAGTTGGCAGCAGCCTGCTTTCCTGGACGAGCTGCTCCTCTATAATAGAAATGTCAGGAAGGGGAGGGAGGAGGGGAAAGGGAGGCCGCCTCTCTCTTCCCTAACTGCAGGGTTTAAAAATCACAGCCGGCATGCAATTCATCATCATCGCTGCTCTCCCGGAATTGCCCATAAGTCCGCGTTAGCCTCTGTGTCTTTCCCATTTGAATATTTAGGACGCTGAATTGGATAGGCCAAACTCCCATTATTTCAGTTTCACAAACACACAAAGCAGAGGAGAAGGGTGTGAGGCTATGCTTTCAAGCATTTTTCAGAAACATAAGGAACTCTTCAAGCTAACATGGCATGTTGCCTGAGAAAAATCACCGGCAAGGAGAATTCACTCTGGAGGAATTCAGACTATTCAAAATGTCCAACATGGGAGCTTGTCAAATGTAACCACATTTCTGCATATTATTCTGTATGTGAGGGGGGAATGTTCACATTTCGCATATATTTTGCGTATTGTGTGTGATGGACATACGTAGGTCAACCAATCTTTGAGGGAAAAATATTTTGTACTGTTTATTTAGTTCTGGGGTAGGGGACAAACTACTCTGGGACAATGTTATTTCACTAGCTAGCATTGCTAAAAATGCAAACCGATATTGATTTTTTTAGAACCTCAGGGGAGCCACATTAAATCGGTTTTCGGGCCAGATTCGGCCAGTGGGCCACCAGTTGCTGACCCCTGATTTAGATATTTAGTTCTACGCAACGTTAGGATGTCATAGTAGAACTGAGTAGTTATCCCCTTTCTATTCCTATCCCGCTGCTTTCTCTCATCACTGTTTGACATTCATTTTAAATGGATGACAAAAGGCCAAATATGTCTGTTTCTTCACGGTTTGACCCTCATTATATCACCACAGTGAGTTTAATTGCACAACCTTTGACCCTCAAATTGGAGTGGTTTGGTAAAGAGATGGGGATCATCTCCACAGAGATGGATGAAAGATGTGTTGAAAAGTAAAGATGCACTCATGTGTACAACCATATGCTGTCACTATATGCACTTAAGTACAACATTGAAAATCAATAGAAATGTCTTATTATATGATATTATTGTTATTATAATTACCTCTGTCATTATTCCTGCTGTGTGGTGTGGTGTGATGAGATTCATGCCAATTTGCTAATGAACAATATTATTAGTTTTACCAACAATCACGCAACTGAAGCCGTTAGCAGAAGTGTTATTCATATCCATGTTCTTGTCTTCCTTCTTTTATATAGTTTTATCTCTCCCTGGGTGATAATTTTGTCAGTATCATTAATGCCTGTCGATCCTACAGTGGCAGAGATTAGTCTTTGAGAAGTGGGAGCCGGCTGCAGTAATTAAAATTGTACTGGAGCACTATAACCAGACGCCCCCCCCCCCCCCCCCCCCCCACACACACACACATCTCTCTCTCTCTCTCTCTCTCTCTCTCTCTCTCTCTCTCTCTCTCTCTCTCTCTCTCTCTCTCTCTCTCTCTCTGTCTGTCTGTAATTGTAGTTTTAAACCACTTACAACCGTTTTCAGATCTGATACAGAACGGAGAACACTGTGTTATCTTAGGGCTGGGGGAGAGGGGGAATAATAGGGACTGTTCTGAAAATAAAACCAGATCTCGTCCATACTGTATGTAGCAACTTCTTATCGCTGGTATGGGGATTACGACAACGAGTGCTGTTACCCTTGAAATAGCAACTAAAATCTCTGCAAATCTGAATGACAGAATATTGTCATGCCTTGGCTTTCAGTGGTGATTTAAGGGTTTAGTAATGGCCTTGGGTTATTCTAGAATCAGCATTCTATAGCATACTGCAGATACAAATACATTAAATATGGACGCACGCATATACAGGCATTTGGCTAACTCTAACCCTCCATTCCACTGGAGCACATTTACAATGCAGCTGCTTTTGACCTTTATATATACACAAGACACATTCACATAGAATACTGTATGTTTGACCAGTTAAAGGTCAACAATAGCATGAATAAACAAATGACACACCCACATCTGGAACATTTGATGGTTTAGCCTGAAGTGCACAATAGAAATGCCACAAATAGCACCCGTGGTTCCTTTCTTAGGGCAGCTCCTCAAACAAGCAGGCCTCAGAAATGTCCATGTGTTCACCGGCAAATACCTCCAGGTACCTAGAAGCAATCCCATTTTACCCTAGCATCTGTTTATCAAAAGGTCACAAGCCTTTGCCTGAAGTTAATGTCAACTTTCAAAGCCCCCCCAGAAAAAGGCTTTCACGTTTGGCACTTTGAGTTGCTGTGGCTGATAAACTCTCAATGTTGATGTTTGTCAGGCTAGTTTACATTTGAAATTGATTTCGGATGTGTTTCCACACATTTTCGACAAACTAACTGTGTCGAAAGTATCATTATTTTCTGTCTTTTTCCCTAAGAGATGATTTCTCCCTCCACTAGCTGCTAAGCTTTGAACTTTAATTGAAATGTATTTCAAAGAAATGTTCAGTGAGATTTGAGTTGGTGCTTTGTCATTCTATGCCATGTTTAGAAACAGAATTAAACTGAAAACAAGTAAAGTATGCAAACAGCCCAATGTGTAAAATTAATTTCTCGAAACCAATTATTGATGGCAGTTTTAGATGATAGCTTTTTGAGTCAAAATACTTTTGCGGTATTTAATCATGAAAGGATTTAGACAAGAATTCAGTGCAGCAATTACCAACTTCTGTCAAGAGAGGAGTGAAAATAATTGTTGGGAACACAGAGACAAATTAATGATTGATTCTACACATATTCTAAGGGACCATCAGAGTGTTTGTTTGATGACAGGTCTTTTTACTGTTTGTATGGTCTTACTCATTCTCATTCAGCAGAAAATAGGTAGATATCTCATTCAACTGTTGACTTTTGATGAGGATGACATTCACACTACAGTAGTCTGTATGGACTGGTGTGATATGCAAGCAATTAAAAAACAAAGTAAAGAAAACTGCCTTTTTCCTATCATATAGTGTATCTGTTTCATAATGCCACATGGAGTACTTCTTCAGTAATAGTTCTGAAATCAATAGAGTCCTGAATCCTGATGTCCCGGCACTCCAATGTCCTTGTCCAGAGATTATCATTAGGGATATGCCAGAGATCACATCATAAATCTGTCCGTTGTGTAGGCCTAAACCCCATGTCCCTCTGGCACTGGTTCTCACCTATCAGGAGTAATGGCGACATTAATGTGAGCAATGGACAGTCCCCTCCACTAGATCGTCTCTGCTATTACATTTATGGCCAGCTTCGAGACACGCCTTTGGACATCTTAATTTGATGAAGTTTTCATTTGGCAGACAGCACTGGTCTCTGTTGTGAAATTATCATTATCTTCCCCATTTCAAATGTTCTCCCCTTATATCACTCTTGTACAGTATGCCTGTGTGTGTGTGTGTGTGTGTGTGTGTGTGTGTGTGTGTGTGTGTGTGTGTGTGTGTGTGTGTGTGTGTGTCTGTGTGTGTGTGTGTGTGTGTGTGTACGTGCTTCCATATATTTATTATATTCACCTACTGTTGTCTCCCCCGCACTGACTTAAGCTCTTTCATCCCCAGCGCTGCCTATGAAGGCTTACCAAATGACAGATAAAGTTCAGACCCAACACGATAAACAACCATGCCTGGTGATTCATACACACACACACACACACACACACACACACACACACACACACACACACACACACACACACCAGAGTATTCAAGGCCAGACCAGCAGGAGGGCATCCATGCTCAGCTGCACGTAATAGCAATCCCAGCCTCAACACCTCAACACAAGCCCCCTCTACAGAAACAGGCTCTCACCTATCGATGTTTCTGCTTCAAACCAACCCTGCTCTGACATAGGCTCTGGAGATAAAAACAAGCTGTCTGAAGAGAGTTGTTTGTTTGGTTCTTTGCATTTATATTCAAAGTGAGGTGATTCACAGAAAGAGGTTGGTTTTTTTCTAGTCCTGAAAATGGCTGCAGAGCAAACAAATACAATAAACAGAGATGTGATATTCTTCAATCTGTTGGAGAACAACACCACTGACAACCGTCTGCACTCTACTGGAAGAAATGCAGGTCTTAACAGCCAACTGCACTGACAAGATCAGGGTCCTCTTTTCACCGCCTTGTCTTTGCCCAGCCTTTCCCTGATTGGCCACCAATAATTTTTTCATGCTTTTGTTGTCAGGACTGAACTCCTTCTCCTTTGTTTACGGTAGACATATTAAACAGTTCTCTGTCTTCGGGCAGCTGAGGAGACCACATCAGCTGATGGGAACAGGTTACAGAAGGGGTAGTAGAACAGGGTGTCGTGTGTGTCACCGTCGAGTTACGACCTCAGTCGCAGAGAGCTCTAATCAGCATCCTAGCCCATGTCGCTTGGTTTGTTTACGGCGACACTGACCTTTTGCCAGCAATAAAACGTCAATCTCCGTAATGTCTCAGGGTCATCACTTCATCAGTTATCTCTCCCCTAAAAAACATGAGCGCTCGCTAAACTCTCTCTCCCCAAGCCATCAGAGAGACAGATAGGTGGTTTTATCTTTAAATGTAGCTCCTGCACTGTATACAGGCAGACATCAATTCCCAGCTGATAAGAAGACTGTTTTACAGGCCAATCGATAGGTCAGGGCTGTTTCTGTGGTCCTCCGCGCTGCATGTAAAACAGCAGTTGCACCGCTGTGTTTCGGAGCATGAGAAATAACGATTAGAAATACGCATTGACAATCAATGACCCGCTGAGAGGAGATTTTTTTTTCAGCATCCATTATTCTATCCAGCTATGTTTGTACGGTAAAGCTTCAAGGCTATCAGAGGTTTGGAAATAAACACACATGCACGCATCAAATCAAATCCAAGTTTATTTGTCATATACATAGGATACAGCCGTAGACGTTGCCAATGAAATGCTTAGGCCAAGGTAGCTCCCCAACAATGCACGCAACGATACACACACACACACACACACACACAGACACACACACACACACACACACACACACACACACACGTACACACACACACACACACACGTACACACACACATACACACACATACACACATACACACCCACACACACACACACACACACACACACACACCACACACACACACACACACACACACACACACACACACTCTACTTGCAATTACATATAGGACTATAGGATGGTGGTGTGTTGAGGAGAGGATCCCCAGTGTTCAGCAGTCCTTCCATGCAGAGCTAGTCTTTCTCTAAATGAATGAGGGCAGCTCTCAAAAGTGGCTGATTATCCCCACATCAAACGTCCCTTATCCACAGAGGCATATACAGGGAAGTCTGCAAGTAGGATTATTGATGTTTTTTTGGATATAGCATGACAGCGAGGTGTGATCAATGAAACCACTTGGTGCCTGAGGCATGTGCTTGGGCAGATGACATTAGAAACTGAGCTTCTTCCAAGGCCTGGACAAACATCGAAAACAAATACATCATTATCGTGAAATCCCATTAACTTTCACACCTTGTTTCTTGACACACACACACACACACACACACACACACACACACACACACACACACACACACACACACACACACACACACACACTACATCACACTGTATGTGGACCGGAAAAGTTGCAATGCAAGCCTAACTGTAATCGACAACATGAAGTATTGCTTGTTTTTCAGCATCTACCTATGGTTTAGGGCAACTGCGTTCCATTTCTGAGAGACACAGAACCCTAGATTGCGGCTGGCAGGTTCTGGTGCTCTCAGCCCCGATCCTAGTCAGCCCTGTATCTCTGCCTCTGTTTCCCTGTAAATTGTTCTCCTGGAGGAAGATATGAGACTATGGTGTGATGGGCTGCAGCTTGATGAGCAACAACACTTCTCTCATGTAGAGTTAAGATCAGAGTTAGCGTGACCTCTGAGTGGCCAGTGCGGTTGTGTGAGTGTCCTCCCTCCGGTGCACGAGTGACCTTGCCAGTCGGGCGCCGCTCTCGGCACTCACACTCACTGACACGTTGCTTACTCACCCCCCCCCCCCCACACACACAACCCCCCCTGCCCCGCCCTGAGGAACCAGGCTGGCAGACAGGTAACAGGAAGGAAGTGAAAGGACCTAGGTGTCAGGTAGCTGCAGCAACCGCCCCAGGGTAATGACTCAGCAGGATTTAACCCAGAGGCTCCTGCTCTTACAAGTGAAGCAAGGCAAGCTTTCGACCTTTAACCCTCCCCCAAGCTAAAGTCTCTCTTCCCCCCAGGGGTGGGGTCAGGCCTGTCATGGGAGAGGTTACAGATGGAGAATACACACACATTGCATGGCTTGATGCTACTGAGTCAGTGGATGTGTACATCATGGAACAAACTGAACTATAATTGACATCTTTTGTCCATGTCACTGGAATTGCTGGGTAGAAAAGGAACCTTCACTGTACTCCAAAACAATGTATACTGTGTAAGAAATGATCTTGTGCCGTGAACCAGCAATCAAAGATGGTATTCACTGCAGGCTGGTCTGCTCTCGGAATATATTTACACATTAAACAAATCATAGTATCGCAGGGACATTTAACAACTTGTGGCACTACGATTCCCTCCTGGCATTTGTATTTATGCCATTTTGTGCTCTTTGTGTTTCATTTGACTCTAGTTCATATGGTTTTGCACCTACTTCCTACCTTTAATGCTCAGACAGACAGACAGAATGCAAATATTTGTTATATAATATGTTAATGTTCAGTGTTGATGGATCTACATGTGTAATCTCTCTCTCTCTCTCTCTCTCTCTCTCTCTCTCTCTCTCTCTCTCTCTCTCTCTCTCTCTCTCTCCATATCCTGCTGCTGTTCCTCTCTTTGCCTTGAATCCCCACTGAATGGTGCACCTACACAGGTGAGCAAATATCTCCTCTATCATTGTGTGTTTTGGACTTATTTGGGGTTCTTCTAACATTGTAATGCATGGAATGGAATAAAGAATGGTATCAAACATGTGTGTTTGAAAACATTTCTCATTCCATGCGTTACAATGAGCCCATCCTCTGATTTCTGCCTCCACCAGCCTCCCCCTGGTATGCTGCGGTAATGTAACCCGATGTTAATGTGGCATGACATCTATGATAAGTGCAAGCACCATAAAAAAACAAAACAAGTGGAGGCATGGCAGAGGCATGGCAGAGGCTCCCCCTTGGTCAATCGTCCTCTGGTTTGCGTAGTTGAGGTGTTTGGTCACACTTGGTCAGAGTCAGTGTTGGGGGAGGCTAGGCTCATTGTGAGTCATTGTGCGGCCGTGGGCCTTAGCAGGAACGTTAGTCACGAGGAAGCGACGTCTCCTCCCCTCAGAGCTCTCCAAATGGCTCCTCTTGAACTGCAAATCACCGGCTCAACCTTGAGATGCCATCCGCGGTGGTATCTCCTCTGACAGACAGCTCTTAACCATTCACAGGAAGCCATGTGGAAACATTTTAATCACACTGCCTCGGAAAAAAAAGAGAAAACAGGAGCGGTACGAAAAGATAAACAAATAAAAGAGACCCTCCCGGTGTGTGGAGGGGGGAGCATGTTTACCCACCTCTCTTTGCACGCTGTCTTTCATTTCCTTCTCCGCTCTCTCGTTCATTCCGCAGCTTTATCTCTCTTTGACAAGTTGTCACTTCCCCCAAGCCTTTTGTCCCCTTAAAAAAAAAAATCCCATGAATTATGCAGTCTGCTCATGGCTTTGATGGTGCCGCTGTCAGTCTAAATCACTTTGGGAAACAGAATGAGGAGAAGTTTTGGGTTTTTTGGGGGGGGAGGGGGTCTTTGTTTACGAAACCTGCTGGAGGCTGTGCTGATGAAAGTGTTTTCTATTAGAGGGAGCTCTCTCAGACAGCCTTGAATACCTTCATATTTGGTTCTTCTCTCAACAAAATTGTGGTCCCTTAAAAAGTCACATCAGGATGCAGCTACCTGTACCTGTAGTGACAGGTGTCACCAGCTCCATAAACCCCAGTAAACATAGAAGATAGCAAAAGCCAATCGTGTTATATCATTGTGTTTAGTGTGACTTTGGATGGTACCTGCTACTTTGTTTCACTAAGTGTGCAGGCACAGGTGCAATACAGTAGGCTGTGCACCTACTTTAAAGGAAACATTCACCCATTTTGTATGCCATATTGTTTTTGTCCATCTCTGAGTAATGTTCTAATCCATTCCTGGGGTCAATTTAAGATTTATGAGTTCCTTAGGTAAAAATGTGTTTTGTTATGTTATCCTGGTAGCTATACTGACTGTTTACTGAAATCCCTCAGCTGGTATACAGTAATATGAGGATAACATAAGGAAAGTGGAGTTAAAATCAGCTACATTTCACCGCTAATATCGATGAGAAAAGAGAGAACAACATAAAATGTGTGTAGGAATAAAAAGTAAAAACACACACACACACACACACACACACACACACACACACACACACACACACACACACACACACACACACACTCACAATTACATATAGGACTATAGGATGGTGGTGTGTTGAGGAGAGGATCCCCAGTGTTCGGCAGTCCTTCCATGCAGAGCTAGTCTTCCTCTACTCTGGGTCTCACACTGAGATTCTTTTCTCTAAATGAATGATGGCCACTCTCAAAAGTGGCTGATTATCCCCACAACAGTGTGCTGCACGTCCCTTATCCACAGAGGCATATTCAGGGAAGTCTGAAAGTAGGATTATTGATGTTTTATTGGATATAGCATGACAGCGAGGTGTGATCAATGAAACCACTTGGTGCCTGAGGCATGTGCTTGGGCAGATGACATTAGAAACTGAGCTTCTTCCAAGGCCTGGACAAACATCGAAAACAAATACATCGTTATCATGAAATCCCATTAACTTTCACACCTTGTTTCTTGACATGCATGCACGCATGCACGCACACACACACACACACACACACACACACACACACACACACACACACACACACACACACACACACTACACTGTATGTGGACCGGAAAAGTTGCAATGCAAGCCTAACTGTAATCGACAACATGAAGTATTGTTTGTTTTTCCCCAAATCAAGTGAATTGAGATTCTTTCAGTTCATTCCTCCCTACCTCTGCATACTATAGACTCTAGAATGCTGTTCTGTTAACCACACCTGGTCCTCTGTGGCTCCGTCAGTAGAGCATGGTGCTAACAACGCTTAGGTTGTGGGTTGTATTCCCGCTGGGACCATATGTACTGAAAAATGTATGGACTCCCTGCAATGTAAGTTGCTTTGGATAAAAGCATCAGCTAAATGGCATATATTACACCTGGCAAATCTTATTACAAATTACTGGCTGTTGGGGAAATGGAGTGCAAAAGACTGTCACGCCTGAGTCTGAAGCACAGTAATTAGATATCAAGGGTAATCAGTGTGATGTAACTGATTGTGGAGCTGTGTTTGTTTATCCTGGAGTAAAGTCAGGTCCCAGCAGGGCAACAATTCAACAAGGTGGCTGTTGTGGCTCTAGCATTTGGCTTTAGGAACCAACACAAACAAATAACTGCAGGTGTGTGAATGTCATCACCTCCACTGTGTTGTTGTTTGTGACATGTGACACGAAGAATGACATATGAGGGTTAGAGCTGGTCTGACGTGGGTCCCCGCTGACTTTAAAGGGCTTTGAGGAGGCCTTTGTATCTCAGGGTAGTTTGTCAGGGGAGGAGCAGTGAAGATGTGAGAGAGGTAAATAAAAAAGGAGAATGTTTGCCCTTTTCCACCGAGCTCTGTGTTGCTGTGGATGTGTGCAGTACCTGAACTTGCAATAACGCTGCTCCTCCAGATGTCTTGACATTTTCATCGTGGCAGAGGGAAAAAAAAAGGCTGGAGATCATCTTTATTATTTCCCAGGAAGTGATCTCTGCTCCCTGCTGCGTCCGGAGAGCAAACCACATGTCATTTATCGGACGCAGTCGGGCTCCTCAGCTCCCGGCCCGCCCAGCTCACTTCGCTTTGTTGATTTGCTTTTTTTTTCTTGGTGTGTAAAACTTTGCTGGTTGTTTTTTCTGTTACCTGTCTGAGTCAGACTCTTCCTCTGGTGTGGGTTGGCCCAGGGGGGACAATTCCCAGCAGTCACCTCTCCATGAAAGCCCGCAGAGGCAATGTATTGATTTGTTCTGTAGCAGGCACCGCTGCAGGTGGAGACAGCCGGGAGGGTGTTCTTGTAGTGAGACTTCAATAACTACTACCTTAACTCTTATCACTGCGTAAAATGGCCTGTTTCCACATGTGTGTTTATGTGTGTACACCAGTACAGTAAAATCTATTTGTAGATTTGAGAGTAACAGCTGTATGTAGCCACAGTAACAGAAAACAGAGGTGGTGAAAATGTCCACTGAGTCTGATTTGACTGGACATGGCTGAAAGGCCCATTGTATCGCCCGCTGCCATTGTGTTCAATCAATCAGACTGCTTGCCATTCAGGTTACTTCCAGCACATTTGCTGCAAAAGACCAACGGCATACAAAATGTCAATGGTGGGATTGCCTCTGTGGTTTACTACAAGGATAGATTGGTCCTGAAATTGTATTTGTTTGGAAAATTGCAGGACAGTTCAGAGAAAATCTATACACGGCATGCTGATCATCTGCACGCAATTTTAGAGACAGATTTCAATCTAGGCAGGAGTGATAGATGTAGAATAGATCGTTTTGCAAGGTTTTAATGTCTTTTTTTGGGGGGGTTTCTATCTTTTTAAACTATCACTGCATACTAAGTGGTGTGCTTATTTTCTGCTTAGCATTCTGCTTGCAGACTCAGTCAGTCTGAGGATGCAGCATGCAATTCCGTCTGTGTGTTTTCCTGGCGGCGGGATGTGTTGTCACCCACAGGTTGTTGTGTGTGTCCCCTCAGGGCTCCTCAGCTCCCTGCCTAAAGACAGACTCAGCCCTGGGTGGAGGGGCTTCGGTGACAGGGTATATCACAGCACAGGGAAATGAATGGGCGACCTGTCTTGCTTGAGAACGTCTTTTCAATAAGAATAGAGACATATCGTACTGTACTGTCTGTGGGATGTACTCCTCTGCGTGCCCCCATTATTTTGTGTCTTAAGTCTCAACCAAGATGACAGTCTTATGGCAGGTTCAGTCTGATGCCTATCCCAGTGTAGGGGCCTGCATTCAAAAACAAGGAGAAAGTTCTCTCATGCGATATACACTGACAATATCCTCAGAATTATCAGCTTGGTATTCCAAACAACAATCTCTTGGGACTGAAACATCATTACCGCAACTAAGCTTTCCATTAGCTATTTCACCCGTATTAATATAATTGTCAGCAGGGACATGTGATTAACTAGAATTGGATTAATGGTGTGTTTGTTTAATACCGCCCACCCTAATGCCTAAACCTTTATATGTGATAGGGTCATTGTAAAACAGTGCTAGAGTCATGATGCCAGCCTTGGGCATTCTGCCATGTTCTACCTGACGCCTCTGCACATCGCATACCATTTGTGATGGTTGCCATTAACTACATAAGCTAGCTAAATGTATGACCGGCCACTAAAACTGTGTTTCTTTAACTCAAATCTTCCCGTTATTTTTCACTTGACTGTACTCGTTCTCTCCCTCTTAAACAAGCTCTTGCTCTACTTGTTCTTCTGCAGATCTTCCCAGGGTAGCCAAGCTTGAAATCCAATTTTGTTACAGCTCTATAGCGAACCAAAACCCAAATAAGTTAACATGATTCTTTTCATTACACAGACGCCAATGGAAAAAAAAACAAAACACCATTGCAATGTATTGTTATATCTCACAGTTGTAGTTAGTGCAGTGGTAGGATTCTGGGAGACTCTATCGTGGATTGTTGCTGCTAAAGCTTGTTTTAGGGGTACAAAGCACTTGTTTGCTTGCTGAGAGATTGTTCATTATCTCGACTCGTGTTCGTGCCATCTGCGGGTGCTTCAACACAATTGGTCTGCTGATATCCTCCATGTTGTGCAGTGGTTCATATGAACCAACCTCTTGCATCGTCAGACAACCCTCTCCCTCTTCCCCCTCGTGGAAGTCCAACTAAAAGATTGGATCTACTGTGCACCATGCTCAGTGAATTTCTTTGAGGCGCTACACCAATAGCATACAACTTCACTCCTGAAGCGAGCAACAAAAATAGTGTACAACTCCTCTCCTCTGCCAGCAACAATTGAAAGCTAATGCATCACACACTATTTCTGTGTTGGACGACTGGGATTTCAGTGTGTGTTCTATATGTATATGTGGCTTACCCAGGTACAGACATACAGCTGTTTGTGGCTTACAGCTCAGTACAGCTCTGCTTCTATCCCACAACAGGATCCTAGAGGGAGTAGAGACAATGTGGAGAGCAAGAGCGGAGCTCCTGTGGAGCTGTCTCACCATGGAGAGATGGAGCACAAAGCACACAAATCTCATTGTAGTGGTTTATTAAGTTTACCGAACACAGCTGTTTGTGTAACGGTAGGTAAGCTGTTCAGCTTCAAAGAAATATCAGTTTCAATGAAATATAATAAGGGTTGCATAAAAGTGCCTCTAGTGCCTACATAAAAACCATAACGTTGTTGTTAACGATCGACACCTCAGTGGTACCGGTGATGGAATCCAAGAGTAATCAGGTACCGACCTGTAACAACGGGATGTCTTTGTCAATTCGAGATGAGAGTTTTAAGATGATGATAAATCAGCAACGATTCTTAGAACAGAACTGAATTTACTCAATGCCAGGGTCTCAGCCGCCATTCACCTTTGCAATGTGTCTGGAAATATAGTCGTATATTGAGGGCAGAGGAGGAATCACTCTCAACTAATAAGAAGATTCTGGCTGACACATTAATGTTGGAATGGTATGAATTTGCACCAGGCAGAGCAACCATTTATTTGAGCTCTACTGAGTAGCAGCAGCAGGCAATCTATTGGCCATGGACAGGAGGCAGCAGGAGGTATGGGCTCTTGATCTCCCGTAAAGCTGCCAGCCTCTTCTCCCAGAGGCCTCCATATTTCTTCATTAAACTGGACTGGACTCTGTCAGGACCCAATTTGTGTCCAATACTCAATCTCTGGATGCTCACTGTTGCATTGTTGCCAGCCCAGGCCCAGGGAAACATACTATACAGGACACACACACACACACACACACACACACACACACACACACACACACACACACACACACACACACACACACACACACACACACGCATATCTCTCTCTCTCTCTCTCTCTCTCTCTCTCTCTCTCTCTCTTGCAGACACACACACACCAAGGTTTTGGTTAGAAAGATTTGGCAGCAGTCAATGTGACCGACAACATTTTCATTTACTGGACATTTGAGAAATGTATGGATTGGGTACGTAACGCATTCGAGCATCCACCCACAGTGCTCAGAATGAAAAAAATTACATTCAGATTAAGTTTGAACGAACCAACATGACACGTTTGAATGAAGAACACAACTTTGCAGCCTGCCCGTTGCGTCTTCACGTTGGACCCAATAAACTGCTCTGATCATGAGAGTGACACATACTGAAGATATCTCGCGTTATAGGCCTACACATTTCAAAAACCACCATGTCATAATATTTTGTTTTCACAGACATGTTCATCATGCCACATTGAATCATTCACTCCAACCCTCTTCAAGCATCGCAGCGTGCTCTGTGGCACACTGTGGACCGTGCGCAAAATCTTTTAAGGCGTTAGGCCTATCAAAATATTTGTTCAAAGCTCCTCTTTCACAGAGGCCTTCCTTACAGAGGTAGGCTTAAACAGAAAGCT
This sequence comes from Argentina silus, assembly GCF_951799395.1. Classification (NCBI taxonomy): domain Eukaryota; kingdom Metazoa; phylum Chordata; class Actinopteri; order Argentiniformes; family Argentinidae; genus Argentina; species Argentina silus. Next base: position 25,310,021 of record NC_139656.1, on the reverse strand, counting down.
AAATTAAAATGTTAAGCCTACCAACAGGCTACCTACCTCATCGGAGCTCCTGTTATTACGAGAGGAAGAAAGTATGTTCCCCAAAAGGGAAGTCTGTACACGCTAAAATAGCCTATAACCTATTTTGTATCTCTCGGGTCGGGCTGTGCTCAAATTGAGCAGCTACTGCCAAGAGCAGCCTCCTTACTTTGTCATCCAGAATGCCTGACCTTGAGGCCGTCTTGATTGTGTTTTGGAGAGAGAATCTTCTCTCAGCGGGCACACTGGAAACAAGGATAGGCTAATTAATGCAATCTGTGCCAATTTTGCCCAGTACACGACGAAGTCCCTTATGAGGATCTCCCACTGGGATTCTTGTTCTCCCGAACATTTTGGCCCGCAACAATTGTATTTATCGGCTTTTCATTATTCCAAAAGCCGGGGATTACTGGCTAACAGAAACCCTGACACACGCACACACACACATTCACACACACTGATTCAACTGAAGTTAAATGCATTTTGATCGACTAAGACAGAATATGTTGTTGCACGTTGGCTACAATTGGACCCGTCATATCACTCCAGATATCACTGGAACCGCTCACCGCAGGCTCTTTTCAATCAAATGACAGCAGTGTCACAACATTTACTGGGCTGTTGAACAAACAAGCCAAAAACAAACAAACAGACATAATGCAGCCTCTTTCCTGTCCTCTGGGAGATTGAGGTAATGTTGCACAGGAACTAATACCTGTAGTTTTACAATTTCACCTCTTTCTGATTTTCGTCAGCGGTTTCACGTTTTTTTGTGACCAAATATCCGAGATCTCACTTTTCTGTAATACTTATCAAAGTCAACATCTCATTGACCTCATCTGTTCCTGAAAGTCAACATCTCATTGACCTCATCTGTTCCTGAAAGTCAACATCTCATTGATCTCAGCTGTTCCTGAAAGTCTGATTGATGTCATCTGTTCCTATTTTCTTCTTTTTTTTTTTTTTTTTACAATTTATTTATGAACCCTGCTGAGCACACTGGAGGTATGAAGTTTTTGGTTCACAGCCTACTTGACACAAACTCCTGCTAAAATGTGTGCAATAACTGAACACACATGGAACGGCATTCCCCCCCCCCCCCCCCCGCCCCGCCCCCCCCCTCCCCAGTGACAGGTTAGACACCTGCCTCAGAGAGGTCCCTGTGGAATTCTCCTTTCCTCTGGAAACGGTGCTACTCAGCTCTAAAGGGTCCCATCTAGCAGATCTGTGCATTCGCCTCCCCCATCCATCACTGTCGGTTTTAATATTGTGTTTCTCCTCCAGGCTCCAAATGGGCAGGTAGTGTTTTTGTTTACGACGTTTATGTTTTTTAGACGTGTGTACTCACAGGGCCCTCGCCTGGCGTTGCTCTCTGACACCCCCCTGCCAAACTGCATAAAAGCAATTTCAGCGTTACATGTACCCAGCCTATTAAAATGCCTCTGCATGATGACATGCCACTGCAGCTCACCGCTGTATCTCTCACTCTCTCTCTCTCTCTCTCTCTCTCTCTTTCTGGGATGTGACTCCAGACCAGCAGACCAGGGAGATACAGAGTTTGGTCTTCAGTCTTTCCATCAAATTCAAGCTTTACCCTCTTCCCACTTGCCACAGACCACCTAACGGTCTACAGTGTGAAATATCCCATCTTTCTCCATGCCACATAAACAACGTGAAATGTTGAATTACCCCTTCAGAGTGATGAGGATGGCAAACAAGGGGAGGATTTTTTGGCTGTGGACCGGTGGTGCTAACTGGGATGGCCTCATGCTGTCGGTCTCCTTCCCTCCGTCTGCCAACTCTGCTGGATCCCACCTGCATGGACTGTCTGTCTTCCAAACACACACCTCTATGTCCTGCAGGTAGCAGGCTGGTGTGGGCCGGCAGGAGGGCTGGACCACCCTCTCAGTGTTGGAAGGCTAGGCATGGTTGGCGAGGCATGAAGGGCCCAGTGGGGTTTTGTGTGAGTGAACAGACTGGCCGGGTCACACTGAGCCTATGTCCTGTCCTGTCCTGTCCTGTCAGTCTGTCTGTCAGTCTGTCTGTGTGTCTGTGTGTCTGTGTGTCTGTCTGTCTGTCTGTCTGTCTGTCTGTCTGTCTGTCTGTCTGTCTGTCTGTCTGTTTGTCTCTGTGATTGTGTGTCTGTGTGTCTGTCTGTGTGGTTCTGTTTGTCTGCCCCGTCTGTCTGTCTGTCTGTCTGTCAGAACAGGACTCTACAGCAGGGGCTGGCTGTACACTCTCTACATCTGATCCATTTGAAGATGGAATGATAGGCTGACCAGGAGAGAGACAGAGACAGAGACAGAGACAGAGACAGAGACAGAGACAGACACAGACACAGACACAGACACAGAGACAGAGACAGAGACAGAGACAGAGAGAGAGAGAGAGAGGGAAGAGTGCGAGGGAGCGGTAGAGGGAGGTAGAAGGGATGGGTGTTGTGATTCAGAGCCCGATGGTGTCAGAGTGCTGATGAGAGATGAGCGGGGAACTCAACACATGCAGCATATCTGATCTGCTCCGATGTGTCATGCCATCTGGGGCCTCCGGCACAGCACTGCCCTCCAGCCAAAGCCATTTATCCCACTGCCAGAGGGGCTGGCATCCCCCCCCCCCGCCCCCATCCCCCCCCCACCCCCCCCCCCCCCCATCCCCGACCTCCTGCCCGCACCTGCCACTGCCTCTGACACACACAAACACAGATGTGGGGGAGAAATTGGACTTAGTTACCTGGAATGCTACAGTACGGTATGCTTCTGACAAGTTCAGTGGGATGGAAATTAAATCACCGTTAGAGGAACATGATGCCGTGTAATGCTAATGATGACACTTTTTCCTTCGTGTCATTTTTCTAAGATATGATTATGGCAAATCTACTTCAGCGAGAGTACCAACTCTTCACTCTCTCTCTCTCTCTGTCTCTCTCTCGCATCATCTCTCTCCTCCTCCCTTTTCTGGTTCAATGGCCTGTCACACTAGCCTCTCTTACAAGGTACAGAGAGTGCCTGTAGTGTTCATATTGCCCTCATTTTGGCGGATGAGAGAGCATAAATTCAACCCTGATCACACTTTCCTTAGTAAGGAGAGGTAGGGGGTGGGGGTTGGGGATGTGGTGGTGGTGGGGGGGGGTGGGAGCCATTGAAGCTAATGGCGGCACTTTATTCCTCATCACAGTGCAGGCTCCCCCCTGACAGCCCCCCCCCCCCTCCCCAGGCTGCTTACACAGTCAGATTGATGCCTGTCACCCTCTTAGCTGGGACAGACCGTGCTCTACTCCTAAGAGCCTCCCTAGACGAGTCCAGCTTTGTTCTACCGATCTCTAAACACAGCGCAAACACATGGCCCAGCTTCACCCAGACTCCACTCTGTACTCACTGATGAGTGTTTTAAACACCATTAGAGGCAGAGGAGATGTGGTCATGTGTTGGTTGGTGAGGAAAGGAGTTATTCTTAGGAGTGCTTGGATGTCACCGTGGCCTTTCATCATGGTGCCTGATTGAATCGTCCAACCCACGGAGATCAGTGGGGGAGAGGAGGAGACGACGACATTAGTTGGGGAGCTTGAGGAGGTCTCTCTGTCAGATAAGAGGGAGGGAGAGAGGGAGAGAGAGAGAGGGGGGGGGGGGTTGTCAATGCACCCTATTGTATGTGTCATTATCAAGTACATGCTTTCATCACAGAAAGTAAGACACTGGCTCCCGGAGGTGAACTGAGCAGATGAGAAGGTTTCCTTTGAGCCATACTGGGGTGTGTTGTGTACACAGTCTTCTGTGATGTCACATGCAAAATGGATGATGGTAAACAGGAAAGAGCACCCCACATAGAACAGGGGAGGCCCAGATTTATGGTACAAACAGCTTTCAAGAGAATCTCATATCAAACGATAACATAAATGGAAAATCCTTTGAAACTATTTCAGCAAAATGCAAAAATTGCAATAGATTTCAAAAAACGACAGACGAAACACTGGTGAACGTTTCACAAGCTAACATCATCGTTTGTGAGTTTCACAATGTGAAGCCACTAAAAGTACTGTGTATTTTAATCCCACCAATGCTGGTGTGCTCCTGAGTAGGCTGCAGTACCTTCAACTCAATAGGTGTGGCTGTGTGGCCGTCGAGGGATCCCACAGCACTGTGCTGTCATTGCCAGTTGATTTTAAAGTGCAAAGCCTTGTCTCACCCAAAGCATTCTTTTAATTGACTCCACCATGGGGCAAATGAGATGAAAATGAACAGATACATCACACTAATGGAAGGAAATGAACTGTGAGAAAAGACATTCACCAGAGTATTGTGTGGGTTGCACAGCAATGTTCAATTGAAACACAAAATGATCCCAGCCCACTCTTTAGATGGATACAGCTTTGATTACATGAGATAAAGGGAATGAGATAATGTGAGACTTAGAGTAGGAAATGCCCAGTCTCACTCTTCTCTCTGACAGCACACAGCCATAGTGTGGCGGGAAGTAAGATAGCAAAGCCAAGGTGACACATGATTGCGGCTGAGAAATATGAGAGTGATCCAACCCCCCTTCTGTTTGCTGACAGGAGACCTACAGGAAGAACTGTCGGAAGGACATTCATTTTCATGCTCTGCACTGCTGTCAGAGGAACGCTACAGTACATCTTTTTCCAAGTAATCATTTTTCTCTCTTTCCGTCAATGTCCACATGCAATGGTTTTTTTTTTGTCGTTTTTTCTTTTTTTTTACTCACTCCTCATAGGTTCATATTTGCTTAGACCTCCGTCAGCCTCTGTCCCCGTAGTGGCTTACAGTAGATATACAGGAGATATGCATCATTCACTAATGGTGGTGCGTGCTGCTTCTGCTTTGGTTCCGCTCCAGTGAAAAGGTCATGTCTGATGAGCTTATTGGAGCCATTAAGACACAGTTTGTTCAAAGCCTCGTTTTTGAAGGACGGAGCTCGATGAGCCGGAACACAGAGAGAGGCCATAATAAATGAAAAGGGAAAAGTTATGGTTCCACTTAATGAAGCCAAAGGGCGACTGGAGGGTGTTGGGAGGAGCGGGGAGGGCAGGTGTTTCAACTCAATGAGGTGTTATCCTCTCCACTCAAAGCCCGCTGAGGAGGCAGAAGGATCTCGTAATGCTTCTGACCAGAATTGTTTTTTCGTTCACACGGAGCGATATCACGTTGGAGAATTCATAGCCGACCCATGTTTATTTTAGAGAGGCAATTACTGTCAGAGGGAAAGAAATTGTGACCTTTTCTTTTTAAAAGCTTTAAAATGCTTTATCTTTCTGTCTGCACTTTCTTAGGTTTCAATTTGAATCTTACATCCTTTCACATTTGACACAATCACACCCACACATGCCAAATTGAAATATCCATTCATATACAGCACCGTGCTAATGGAATTGTTTCTAAGCTCCATCCTTTCATAATTCTTAATTTTTTCCATATCAACCAGCCCACCGTATCAATACCAACACCAGGGATCATCAACCTCCTGCTATTGCTCATTCTAATGCTACCCTGGCTCCCCCACTATCGTAGGGCTGCAGGGCTCATTAAACTGGGCCACCATGCATCTAATCCATGTGCAGAGACCACCTGCAAAGAGAATGAGTGGAGCCATGTAGAGCCATCTAGTGATGGCATTGTACCTTAGACAAGTGGAAAGGCCTCTATTGATTTCCTTGTCTAGTGGCTCCCTAGAATAATACAGAAATGAAGCCCTGGATATTAGAGGACTGATGTCAATCAGCCGCTCCCCTCAAGTGTGGCCGGGCCCTCCCGGCTGATTAGTGCTCTTTCCACGTAAAAAGTGCTGATGAACACTGACGACTCCATTGACATGCAGCTGAGAGGAGGCGGTCTGCTGCTCGTTGTTTTTGGGGAGGATTTTTTTTTTTTTCCCCTTTTGTGATTGCTCACACCACCGTAGGCCTGATGCACAGTCTTAGCCTACTAGGTAGGTCGTTCCAATGTAAATGTCACACAACATATTCCTTAGGTAAGAGGGCTGAAATGGATTAGTGTTAAGATGCATTCTGTGTAGTTCTGAGGCGTGAGGCATAAATACAGGCATAGGTCTTCTTTAAGTGCTGTACAATTTTGTTGATTGCCTCAATCGATTGTTTGTTTGAACCTTAACCACCTCTCTTCAATGTCTCTTACTCTGTGGCTGGAGGAGTTCCTCCAGTGAGACGGGCTATTTCTCTCGCTCTTGTTCTCTTTCTATCACTGGCTAGTGGCATTAAGGGCAAAGCAATCCAAAGTTGCTGCAACCAGTTATTTTCTGTGGCAAGATAGTCCTTGATTGGCTCTCTGGCTGAGTGCCAGTCCAATGCAGTGCCAGTGTCTGTCTGAGCAGCACTCTGGCACTGCCGAGAGGAACCCAGTCAAACAAAAGAGATCTCTGGATTAGAGCATTTTAAGAGGCATCCAAAAAAAATCCTTAATTACTCTGCTATTCTGCCATCTTATTTAGGTCAGGGTCTCACATTCATTCATTGCCTCAGGTTGAGTGTCTGCCGCATCCAAACAAATAGATTCTCAGTCTCTCGCTGCAGAGTGGCAATTTCAAAACTTTTTCAAAACAAGGTCTCAGAGGTATAACATTTTCTTAAATGATTGGGCTCTCTATGTCCAGCTATCCTCACCGGCCCTCTGGCTGCATACACTGGCTCTTTCTCTGTCACTATGGTGCTGTTTTTATAATATGTGTGTGACATCTAAATGTCCTAGCGCAACCATTTGTTACATGGCAACAAGGTTGTTTTTTTTATTCTGATTCTGTTGAGGTTTGATCTGAGGCAGACCTCTTTTAACCTATTGGGTTGGAGTACTGTCGTTGTGAAAAATACAACAAAGAACATGAAGGGGGCACTTAGTGGTGTAGCACACTGATGTGCTTACCATATAATCGCAAGGTTCCTGGTCAGACCCTCAACCTATCTTGCATGTCATCTGTCCTCTCTCTCCCATCCTTCCTGTCAATCTCTACTGTCTCTATCCCAATAAAGCAGAAATGCCCTCAAAACCTATTTAAAAAAAGAACATGAAGAGACCACACTTTGTTTTGCTTTGTTGAAACACATTTCATATTCAAGGCGCCTCCATCCATTTGTTTCTCAACTGTATATATTATGCATCAACTAATGGATGCAGGTGGCCCTGAGTCCTGAGCTCGCACTGCACACTGCTCAATCCTCTGCTAAAGCTATACTTTGCTGTAAATGGGTAGTTCACAAAAATGGCCAGTTCACTTCCTCTTAGAATGAAGTGCACAGCCCAAGAGAGTCAGTGGTCTAAGATGTTGGGTGCGTCTACAGCTTTAGCATTCACATACAATATGTGCAGTGTGGAGTTATGCTTGAGCCACAGTTCTGGCTCCTACTCCTTGCTTAGAGTGCTGCAACTCTTGCTTCTCATTTCACAGCTTCTTTAGCCTAACCAGTCATTGTCTATGGGCCTTAGTGTAATTGTTCTGGGCTGTTCTCCGTATCTCTGGGTAAAGAGTCATCTCCCCCCATCCACGCAGCCCCATCCACCGAGCCAGAACGGCCGTTTCAGGATCACATCCATCTGACAGCGAGGCACTTCTGCTAGACTCCCACTCCTGTTTCTCTCTCTCAGGAACACTTAGATTAGTCAGCATATTACATTTCCACCTGATTGGAGTCCTTCATGCACACACAGACCTTGGATATTTTCCACCAAAAAGTTTGTGCGTGCATGCATGCGTACGTGCGTGCGTATATGCGTGTGTGTGTGTGTGTGTGTGTGTGTCAGAGAGAGAGAGAGAGATAGAGAGAGAGACTGTTGGGCCATTGACTAGAAGGGGCTGGAGAGTTCCAGGAAGACAGGGCCTGTCCCTCCTCTGATTGGTCGAGCCTTAGCATGAACTGACCCTTTTCATTGGTCATTGAGATGATAGAGGTCATAGATGATGGAGGTTAACAACCTATTAGGTTGCTACAGTACGTCACCAAAGGAGACACAGCTAATCGGGACATAGACGATGGGGGTAATGAGCCATAGTCTCTTTAACTAGACCCCTCCACCAAATGGATCACTGCTCACATGCACCAAATGCAATTGGAGAAGCCTCCGAGAACGAGGCTGCTTAGTGTTGTGTGTCATTATGCAGAGCTGTTCATTTTATTCACGACTCTATCTGTGCTACTGTATAATACTAAATTGACAGGGATATTAAACATTAGAAATTCAGTTACAGTAAAGTACTACGGCGTATGACCCAACAACTCATTGTAAACTTCCAATTAGAGCCTGTATATTGTATCAGTAAGCCTAGCAGCCTATGGCTCCTCTGTAATCACCATGGTGAGGTTTCCAACCTGTCTTCACTGGTATCATGTTTGTGTGAACATTGATCCTGTATTGATCTGAGGATGAGAAAGCCTAGTTTAACCTGAGGCTCCACACCCACTATCCACACTCAATATGCTGACTGAAGGGCAGTATGGTCAGTAGCCATCCTCCATACAGAGAGAGAGAGAGAGAGAGAGAGAGAGAGAGAGAGAGAGAGAAGGTGAGAGGAGGAAGCGATAGAAAGGGGAAGGAGAGAGATAGAGAAAGAGAGAGGGGGGGTAAGAGAGAAAGTGAGAGAGTCAATCGACAGAGATAGTCAGTCAAGAGAGAGAGAAAGAGAGAGAGAGAAGGTGGGAGGAGGAAGCGATAGAAAGGGGAAGGAGAGAGATAGAGAAAGAGAGAGGGGGGGTAAGAGAGAGAGTGAGAGAGTCAGTCGACAGAGATAGTCAGTCAAGAGAGAGAGAGAGAGAGAGTGAGCTCAGCTCTGATCCTTAGCTACAAGCCCGTTCAGAAAGAGCTACTGTATGATAATGGATAAACAGTAGAATAACCAATTATTCTCTCCCAGTTATCTGTAAGAGATTGTTAACACAAATTGCTTCTGTGTCTTCTTCTACATTTGTTTTCACAAGAGTTCTTTGAGGCTTCCCAATAAAAAAATAAAAAAATCATCCACAATGACTGTATGTGGCTTGGTTTGGAGAAGGCAGCAGGCTGATGCATATGCTGATGTTTTATGGAGATCTTCCTTTACATCTTCTATTCTCTCTGGTTTGTGAGAGATGTCAAATGTGTTTAGTTTACTTTTAAGAACAGCATGGGCTGCTCTTGTTGTGACAGAATAAGGCTACAAGGAAATGGTCCCCCCCCCCCACACACACACACTCCATCTCAGAAACATCAAAAGGGGCTTTGAATTGCTTCTGTCACCGAGGAAGATTAATGGCGGGTGTTGAATCTGTCGGTAAAATGTAACGCTGTGTGTCAGGTCTCTGTCAGACGGAGAGTGGCTTTGTAAAGAAATTGTTTACTCTTCCTCCTGAATGGGGTGATCAAACTTTTATTACAGCGGAACGTTATACGGAGGCAAAGCACTCTGCATCAGCAAATGCGACATTGACTACCCGCCTCCTCTCTGAGCCTGGTGGGGGAGGCCATGCTAAGACAAATGGAAGTGTTTTTGGAGTTAGGCCTAATTTGGAATCAATCCCAATGGATTCAATTTGGAGTCTATGAATGCGTGTGTCCTGCTATGGAAGTCATTTCAGGATCAATAGATACAATGGGGTTTTTCAAGTGTAAACATTTGGCCTCGGGGCAATCTGAATTAAATTTCTGTCTATTTGTTATCCTGGGATAGCAACCAACTTGTGATCAATAATGCCAATCTGGCCTTGCAATTTGGGGAATACACAAGCATGACAATTTAATGGAGTGTTAATAACACGTGTCTGTAATTCTAGATGTCTTGTGATGCGGGTTTAGCAGACAGAGGGATTAAAAGAGAATTGATGGTTGTTTACACTCACAACAACATCTGGGACACATTTGTACACCTTTGCTCAAAGACATGAGGACACATTTGGGAACAAAGCCCTAGACTTTATTACAAAAGTGTTAAATTAACAATAGCAAGCCATTGGCTTAACTATGACACCCATTTAAACAGTTCAGTCACATATGTTTTGGGAAAAAAATCCAGTTGTGCAAATGTGTATCTACTGTATTTCTGTGCTATATTCTATATAGCACAGAAATACAGTATATATACAGTATATTCTCTGCATGGCATCAGAGATTGATTCTTTCAAGCTCACAGGTGCGTGCGCCTGCAATACCCCTCCCTCACTCCCTAGGGATTTGACTCTCTTATTCCCAGCTCTGAGGCTTACAATATGCTGCCTCTTGGGGTGCCTTGGCTTCAAAGGCGCCCTCACCCTGGGATATCTCACTCATTTGCTGTCTGTGTCAACCACATCCTTTCATCTCTCCCCATGTGAAGTGTGCTCGCAGCGATCCCGCCTCGTTAAAACAAACTGTCACCCACAGAGCACAAGCTAATTAAGGTGTCAAACACACTCTCCGGATCATTCTGTGTCTGCACACGGACACACGCTTCTACCTCAGGAGACTGGTTGGTGTTACTATTCTATACTTACCGCAGGTAACAACAGAGTTGATGTCAACAACCATGGAAATCAGATCATTATTTTAAGGTTCTGAGAGAATCTTTGTTTTTTTTTGGATGAGTGGGTCTTAATTGCTTTGTTGAAATGGTTCAACAGTGCCATTTGATTGGTCATGCTCTGAGCCATAGGTCTTGATAGAGATGCCCATTCTGAAGAATGCTATGGGATGAAGATGAATCACAGACAAAGAAAGTAAAACTGAATAAAAAGGTGAAGTAAGATATGATTGGAGAGAGAGGTATCGGAAAAGTGACAAAAGGGAGGGAGAGAGAGAGAGAGAGAGAGAGGGAGAGAGAGAGAGGGAGAGAGAGAGAGGGAGAGGGAGAGAGAGGGAGAGGGAGAGAGTGCAAACCTGTAAACGAGTGAGAGGTGGAGAATAGATAGATAGAGAGGCTGGGCAATGTTGACTGTCCTTCCCACCGGAGCAAGACCCTGCATATGCTGCTGGCTGGTGTAAATTGTCCTGTGACTGGGCTGCTTGCCACTGTGCTGCCTGTATTGACTCTGATTCATGGGGCCAGTCCAGCAGGGAGCCACACCAGCAGACTCAATAACACACCATATGTTTGTGAGATGATTTAGAGATGGGCTGTCCTGGAAGAGTGGGAACAATGGCAGTATAGGCCAATGTGGATGAAAGTAATAATATAATATAATAATAATAATATAAAAATATATGTATAATATAATAATAGGATGAGAGTAAATGAAAGCATTACTGTTTTCTCCCTCTGTAAACAACAGTTAGCTCATCATGTGCAGAATGCTTTAACAAGAGGATACTCCATATGAATGAATGATAATACTACCATGTGTCTCATTATTTATTTCTGTAACAATGAAATCATGCAGGCGGCAAAACCAACACAGAAGCATTAGGGAGCGCAGGAGCCAGTGAGGGTTGTTCAACTAAGGTTCAGTTAGTCTGGCTCACAACTATAAGATGCGCTGTACTGTACTGTAAAAACCAGGGGAGGCTGGTGGCAAGTACGTAGAAATCGGAGGACGGGCTCCTTGTAATGGATGGAATAGAATGAAGAATGGTATCAAAATACAGGATGGCAAAGCCTGCTGTATTGTAGGTAGAGCATTTGCGTAGCATATTTCATGGCTGAACTTTTTTGTGAAAAAAGGTTTTGATGATTCATCACTGGATCTGTGTTCCTCGCCAGTGAAAGGGTTCTATTTACAGTAACATAATGTTTACACACTGTCTGTGTAAAGGATTTATCTGACCTGAGTGTGACCGACATTGGAGAAAATGACATGTTTGTGGTTCCTGACTGCACCTGATTGAAAAGAGGTGAGACACAGATGTTGTTGTCTTTTAGCAGTACCAGTGTGATTGGATCCCCTGGGCCCATGATCTTTTAGATCTGAAAAAAAAATCTTAAGAAAAGAGATTCCTCAAAGACAGCCGTGTGAAACGCTGCCAAGATCTAAAACTGCAAGTCACGACTCAGTTTGAAAGGCTTCACACAGCCATGCCCACATAGAGGTGTGCCAACATGACACATATCCTCCATGACTGAATACCGTCGATCCTCAAACTACCAGGCCACCGGAAGAGGGGTTAGTATGATCGATTAGTACTAAGCAAATTGCTTTGCATCAGGCAAAACCTCTGAAGACCATGAAGTAAGGTGGCATCACAGTGTCAACAGGCAAACCCAATTACAATGGCAATTACTGTAGGTCTCTGGAGGGAGTCACAGGTCTGTTTAAGAATGTAATTGCTCCCCCTGACATTGTGATCATTATTATCGACAGCAATCGGATTCTCTTTAGTCATGCCATGATTGTTCTGCACAACAGTGTGGATTCACCGTCGCTAATCCAATACTGGAGGGCGCGGTAAACATCAGCTTACAAGGTTTTGCCTCTTATCTATTTTGTTCAGGGAAACTTGTGATGTTGAATGTTGAGAGCTGTGAGGAGCTTCTCTTATTTTTCTTTGAGGGAAGTTACATTGAGATGTTGATGGTAAATGTCTATTATTAGTACTACATGTTTACTAGGTATAAAAGGCTGAACCATCAATCCTAATTCATCTTGGGCTAAGATTAGACTGCAGAAATGTTGCTCATTTGTCATAATCACAACCTTGCTCACTTGCTGTTCATATAGCACTGTGAATAGTATTTTTTCTCTGTGTACAACCATACAGTTAGTGCAGAAATAGTCAAGGAGCATTTGAATAAAACACCTAGCACATCCTATTTTTTTGGGACAAATAGTGCCATTTTACATCAGTGAGCATTTCATTTTCACTTCAGTTGTTCCCTCTGATCTCTGCTGTATGATATCAATCCATTTCCATTGCCTGTTGTTTGTTTGGCAGCTCTGTCATGGTAACTAGGTTTTTTATAAGAAATGAGATAAAAAAAACATTTTCACATCCTGAAAGTCATCCCATTTTCACATCCTAAAAGTCATCCCACAGCTGGAGTCTGTCCTTTAAAAGATTTACATTGTCTTGTAATCTTTTACCTCAAGTGAGATATTTCCTCGTTTTTTTTCCCCTAAAGGCAGCATGTAGAAACTAAACAACACAGGTTCCAAAATGGAGCCCAGAGGGACCCCACACGTTATGCTAGTGTTAGCTGAGGAATATTCACCAAGGGAGACCGAAAAAGCTCTGCTGGACAGATAAATCCTAAACCAGTCTAAAACGAAGCCAGAGAGACCAACACAATTTTGTAATCTGTTAGTAGGGATGTCATGATCAACTGTATCAAATGCAGCGCTTAAATCTTAGAGTACTAATATTGTGGGTTTATTGTCATACATATTCATTCTTAAGTCATTTACGACCTTAACTAGTGCTGTCTCAGTACTATGGTGGGGACGAAAACCAAATTGAAATTTCTCAAGTGTACCGCTGAAATGAAGGTAATCATTTAGCTGTCTGAATACTAGTTTCTCAAGAATTTTACTTAAAATGGATGTTGCACTATATTCACTCTGAGAGAGGGTCTCTGGTTTTTCTCTAAAGCCATAATTTTGGTAAAACACAACGAATGCATTAATTGTTGTAAAAAGTTTAAATAATTTTCCTTTTTGCTTCTAAAGAGTAAGTACTCCGAACACTGGTTTTGGACAAGGCTTAAAAGAGCCGAGTTAAGCAACACTCCACCATGCTTAAACAGTTACGCCACTGGCTATGAGAATTATACTGGGTCGCCCCACCCACCACCCCAGCCTCCACCCGCCGCCCCAGCCTCCACCCACCACCCCAGCCTCCACCCACCGCCCCAGCCTCCACCCACGGCACCAGCCTTCACCCACCACCCCAGCCTCCACCCACCGCCCCAGCCTCCACCCACCGCCCCAGCCTCCACCCACCACCCCAGCCTCCACCCACGGCACCAGCCTTCACCCATCACCCCAGCCTCCACCCACCGCCCCAGCCTCCACCCACCACCCCAGCCTCCACCCGCCGCCCCAGCCTCCACCCACGGCACCAGCCTTCACCTACCACCCCAGCCTCCATCCACCTACCCAGCCCCCAACTAAGACTTACTTCAACCCAGCCCCCCCCCGAACTAATTAAGAAATAGTTAATAAGGATCACAAAGACACTTAACTTATATTAAAATACTCTTACTGTAAGTAATTATTTTAAGCGTATTCATGCATTATTAGGCTGTGAATACATTCATGAATACTTTTGACAACAATAAGGATCAAAACGCCACTTAAATAATCCTTAATTGCCATTAAGTAATGCTATATAAGCATGTGCATGCATAGTTAACCTATGAGTAAAGTAATGAATCGTAATGAGTTGCCAATAAGGACACTTAACAAATAGGTATGTGCCATCATGTAATGCTTTACAAGCATATGCATGCATTATAAGCGATGAATAAATTAACAAATACACAATCATTTATAAAATGACAATAAAGGTACAGTATGATAACTTTTTACATTTCCAATACAGCCCCCAGACTCAAGACCCAATATCCAAAATCATCCAATATGATAGATTGCGTGAACCACATGACACAACAACACAGAATAAAATACATGAACGACAATGGCTAGTATCCTTCATTGATGACCCTTTGCAGACAATAAGATGCCAGCTGGGAAAGAACAAGTAAGGTATGGGTAATGAAGGACAAGAAACAAGTAATTTCCAATCCCAATAACACAATTGAAAACCATACCTCTTTACTAACATGAACTGGTATCCTTACAAATCATTTATTAATGGTATTGTTATACATAGTGATATAAGCCATACAATCTGTATTGTTTCAGTAACATTAACTAACATCCTTAAACGTCACTTAACTATGCATTTATGAATGCCTTTATTAATACATGCACCAATAAATAATGCTCTGCAGATGCAATACATAATCATTAATCCATGTTAATGAACACATTCATAAATGCTCATTTATGTACCCTTATTGTAAAGTGTTACCCTGTAGAGGCAGTTACAGTAGTTGAAGCAATCATCACCCTCTTATGTGTATCCTCTGAGAGTAGCACATTCCCTGGTGAGCACCCATACTCTGGGGGGCCCCTGATTACAGTACATCTCACCCACTGCAGGTGGGAATAATTACCCTTAATCATGAGACATTCAGAGCAATTGGCTAATTAGAGAAAGTAGGATGAAAGGTATTCAAATGAACCATCAAAGGGGTTATCTCCATTTTCCCCCCCAAAAGGGCCTTTCTAAGGGCCTCCTCGTAGTAATTTGTCTAAAGTGGTAGTTAGTTAATTAATGGCGTTATTGTGCTCCTTCGCCCACTCAGCCACACTACTTAACCTTCTGTTGGCATCATATCCAGTCACTGTGTTCCTCTAAGGTAAATGACACTCCCTTGGCCTAGCCCTGGACTAAAGAATGGCATTCATTCTGTAGTTACCGCAGAGCCACAGAGCCATTATGTCATGTAAGCATGTCGCTATTTCCAGGAACTTGTTTTTTCAGTCCTTTCTGCTGGGACTGTATTTGCATGGCAGGTAGTAAGCAATCATGTGGTAGCAACAAATACTCTTGCTTTAATGAATACAATACAGTTAGTAATATGGTACCAAATGGTACATTTAAATTATTGAACAGTTTTTATTATTGAACAATAATTACTAGGTAAAGAGTAGAATGTAATATAAAGTGTGTTACAACATTTTCTCTGCAATGTTGTTTTTTGGAATTTCAAGTTTTTCTTACCTATTGTTTGTGTGTTTCTGGTCAGTTTCGTTCCCAGACAAGGGCAATGGCGTTGGCCAGAAGAGAGTGGAGTCAGACAGCGGAGCCTTCACAAACTCCCCCACACAGGACACAGAAAGCGAGGTCCACTCTTTCACCACAGCATCCCCAATGAACGTCCCCAACCACAGACCTATCTTCAAAGGCATGCTCCTCCGTGAAGCCGTGCTCACTAAGGACTTCCATGGAGACCAGCACTTCTTCAGGGAGGACGGAGATGTGGCTGTGCATCCCACAATGCCTGGCTCTGTCTCTGCTCTCGAGGTGGGAGACCACTCCACTCACCTGGTGCCACACGAGGATTCCCCAGCCTTCTCTGACATCGCCACCACTGCTACGGTGGCTGCCACCACCCCCTTGACCACCTCTGCCCCCACGGCCCCTGGGCTGCTGGTGTCCATGGCAGAGAAGAAGCCCACCAGGGACAAGGGCAGGGGGACAGAGAAGTTGGTGGTGACCACAGACTCCCTGACCACTCCTGTTGTAGTACAGACCACTGCCCCGACAGCCAATGGCCATAGCCCCACTGTCCCCTCTTCCCAGAATGGAATGCCCCATAATCAGGGTGCAGTAATCATGGAGACCACCATTGCACCTCTGGCCTTGACCACCTCAGTGAGGGTGGAGAGAGGGGAGTCAGAGGCGCCAGGGGTAAAGAACAAAACCGGCCCTACCAGGGAGGTCACCAAACTGATATCAGGAGAGGTGGATGAGGAGACCACTACCACGACCACCATCACAACCACCACCATCACCACGATGCAGACACCAGGTAGGCTACCTTCTGTTCCTGTTGTTTAAATATATATGTCCATGAGTATAACTTTGTACATCATTTGCCATTTTTAATCTTCTTTTTTTCTAAACTTAATATTGCTGCATCATTTTGAGTTATGGCTTGTCACAATGGCTTTTAGGAGAAGTCATCCTTTTTTCTTCTGAGAATCAGACTCTCTGTGCATCCTCTTGCTTTCTGCCAGTTAGCAGTGACCTGTGATGGCCTCACTCACAGTGTTTACTCGTGCTTTCGAGAGTGTTGTAGAGGGGGTCATGTGAGGTGGCCTGTCACGGTAAACCATCTGGTTGTATCTGTCTTGTTCATCCCTCTGCGCTGACCGCCTCCAATCATCCTCCACTGAGGATAAAGGAACTGATCATGCGGCAAACCAATCTGCAGTGCACGGCTTCACCTGATCTGTCCTCCCCGTCTGTCCTCTCCACTGGGCACGGAGGACTGGGGGGAGCCATCGAGGCCTTCTGATCCCCCAGGCTGAGAGAGGGGAAACCTTGGGAGTTGATGAGGGACTTAGAGGGGCCACTGAAACACAGATAGGCTGTCAGAGATGGATCAGTGGTCTGGGAAGAGTAATCCCTCACTCCCTTTCTCTTTTTCACGTCCCTGCCAGGTCCCTGCAGTCTGAACTTCACTGACCCCGAGGGTTACGTGGAAATCCCTCAGCACCCCGGCTCTGCGGTTGACTCTGGAGTGGACTGCACCTACGTAGTGACCGTCTACCTGGGATACGGGATTGAAGTACAGGTCAGTGATAGCAGGCTGCTCCCTAAGGTCGTCCCTGCTTGGAGTCTTCATCATAAATATTTCCTTGTTATCTCGGGTCTATTCGGGCCTTAAGGGCTTAATGTAAATGTGCAACGATGTTCTGTGCAGGTTTGCCAGCAAGTCTTGGGTTAGTGTTGTAGTGCTGGACACTATTTTAGCAGTATTATTGTCCCTTCAGTCCTCTCCATTACTCTCCTACTTTTACATTTAACCTAATTATCTACTGAGTGATCATTGCTGTCACTAGAGCCGGCTCGTGTGATGAAGTGTGTAACGTGTTCCTGCTATTTTCGTCTGCCCAAGTGCTAATGAGCAATAGCAACTGAATCTCCAAAATAACACCGAAAAAACTTCAGGTCGCTTTTGAAACAAATAGCTTGTGTCAACTTTATGAGCGGTACAGTACTTAGTTCTGTGATTATAAAGGCTGGAACCTTAGATGACTTCCAAGGAAACAGAGGGGGAAAGACTTACTTCAAACTATGTTTTGCAACCACTTGAACAGTTGAAAATAAACCCATTATCATTGGAAAATGTTCCCTCTGAGTTTATAAGGGAATTGGGGAAATCAAAATTCAGCTGAGCTCTTGTTTGCTTGTTGTGGTTCAAGTCATTCATGCAGAACTTGTTATCCCCCTGACTGTCACGTCTACAGCCCCACCACAATCAATGCCGGCAGCAGGGACACCACAACAAGCTGTTTAGTCAGCCGTAATTTCATAATGATCTATTGAGACACAATGGCCTAGAAAAATGGTTTGCCAAAGCACAGGTAGGAGATAAACCTATAGCACTCCATTAGCTGGACATCGAGTATGAATTCAGAGAGCTCTCACTTTGTATGTATCTCTCTCAGTGGAACAGACTCGCTGCAACCAATCAGTGCTTATCTTTGGAAGCAGGCATCATTCATCCGGTTTATTTTTTTTCTGGGATGGTTTGTCTTTTTGCCATACCAAAAGAGAATCAGAATATGTGATACGTGTTGTACACGAGAATTGGTCTAAATGCATTTCAGATACAGTACATTTGATTTCCCAGAGATT
Source organism: Argentina silus (assembly GCF_951799395.1). Lineage (NCBI taxonomy): Eukaryota > Metazoa > Chordata > Actinopteri > Argentiniformes > Argentinidae > Argentina > Argentina silus. The sequence goes on along the minus strand of NC_139656.1, from coordinate 25,291,671 downwards.
GTTGAGTACAACACACAAATTGAGGTATAACATCATACCACATAATTCATTGTAGATAATGAAAGGACAGCCTCATTCAATGGACGGAGTAATGGTGTTTTTCTCCTTGGCTGAAAATATCCTCTCATAGACCTGCTCTCCTCATTGTCAACCAATTACTTAGCTAGACTCTTGTGCAATCCACTAGGGCAAAGCAATGAGTTAAAAGTGAGACTTTTGTCCTTCAGATCAGGGCTAAGCCACTGCTTTTCTCCAGGGCCACATAACATGCTGTCGGTCTTTGTCAAGCCTTGAATTATGTGGATAGAAAGTCACCTTGCTTGTTTTTTCTTGGTGAAAACCTGTCTCTAGTTGAAAGGAACCCTAGAAAAACCCTTCAGGGCCCTTTGACTAGCAAGACTGGTATATTGTAACCGCTGCCCTCTCAAGGTCACCTTCAGTTTATGCACAATGTGCAAGCATGCAGTATAATTTAGTGCTTGTCTAAGCAAATGACAATGACACCAACCCACTCGTGTCAAAACAACTTATCAGCAATGCAGGGGGACTCTGAAATGAACTGGTAACCTACATGAGAAAACCAACAATGATTACAAAGGTCACCCTTAGAGTCACATGGCATGTGTCCTGGGCACAGGGAGCTCATCCACTAAGTGAATCCATATGCACTCCCATATGATTACATTGTGTTAATGTGTGTGCCATTCAGCAGAGGTCAGATACATTGTGATGGCAGGCTGTAGGATCATTTGAGCTTTTTTTGTTGTTGTGTTATCTACTACTACAGCTTGAGTGGCTCACCAATCCAAAAGGTGAATGAAGCCATTTCCATGGATTTTCCATGAGGATGTTACACCAATCTTCTTTATATTTCTTTACCTCCCCCATAAATCCTTCACAATGGACACTTCTCTGCTATGTTCATTATTAACGTACAGTACATATGTGCAGCTGTGCCATGCTGTCTACTCATTGGGGATGAAACGTGACAAAGTCTACCATTTCCTCCTCACGACTCTTTTGAACAGAGGTGCTATTCACAGACTGGAGTGGGCGTACTCTCTTTCTGACATCTGAGGGCCGCTCATTCAATTATGTACATTTGGGAAAATGATTCTGGAGTGGAGAAGTCATCAATCAATCTGCGCAGCTCGTTTCATCCTTGTCCCTGGTGAAGGAGATGAGGACGTGTCATGTTGAGCCAAAGAGGCTCCGGCCCCAGGCCCCACCATCACAATCACATTCACACCAGATGACATCCCTTTTAACTCTCTCCTCTTACAAAAGGATTTCACACAACCTTTGAAATGCAAAGAGCTATTATTCAAAGTTGCCAACTAGTTGCATGGATTAGATGCATTCAAATCCTCCGTCTTGAGGAAAGGGGATTGTGACAGTGTTCTGATCTACTCTACCGTATCTTTGTGTTCAGAACTTTTGTGGATAGAGAATTTGCATTACGAAATACCACTAGCCTGTATATGAAATATGTCACTCGACACACAATGCTGAAATGGATTCAGGAAATAAGCACTGTTTAAACGCTCAATCTTCATGATAGTCGAAGGTAGATGGTTGATTGATCCATGAGTGAAAATTCTTAATTTCTTATAGTTTTCTCTTTGCTGAATCTTAATAGGAAGATACCATTTGGGCTTTAGGGGCCCAAAACCTTTTGTAGATTTGTAATGTATTGTGCATTTATACTGCTTTCATATAAACAACAAGCTATTCTGACTAAACTTTTCTTTGATTTATGTAAATCATCAGCCCTGGGAAAATGGGTCATGATTAGTTTTAGGAAGAGGCTTACCCCAGAAAAGTAGTTGAAAATCATGGTAATGGGTGTTGAATGTTTGCTTGCTTATTTTACAGCACATCCTGCAAAACTATCCAAAAATTAATTGCCAGCATACCCATTTTGTGGCATTTCCAATTCTTAGAGCACCTCATTTAGTGCTGGAGACTTTGAAATGGGTGAGCTATGTCTGCCTGGCTCTGGAGGGCTAAGATAAGTCTAGACAGAGGGTGTTTGTTTGAGTATGTGTGTTTTTCTTTTTCTGTCTCCTTGGGGTTTTGGATGTATGCTAAGGTAATGAAACTCAAAGTGTGTATGCACACACGCATTTATACACACACACGTGCACACACACACACACACACACACACACACACACACACACACACACACACACACACACACACACACACACACACACACACACACAACCACTCTCTTACTCTGATGTTTGATATAGCAGCTCTCCCTCTCCCCAACCTCTCCAGTGCACTCATGTCTCAGCAGGCAGTCTCTCTGTAGTGAAGTATCCAGAATGAGAGGCTGTGCTGGAGAGCATACAGGACACTCTTTATGAACACACATCACTGAGAGCCGATGGGAGGAGTAGACCATGTGTGGTCCAAACACAAACATATAGATGGAACTAGGGTCTGCAATCATACACACAGCCTAAGGACATACGATGAAAATGGCTGTACAGTTCCCCAGTATCCTTCAGTTTAATTGAACAACTCAATGAGTCGTACCCACTGATGACAGAGATTCAGTGGATCCTCAGCCAGGGCATCTGTTGCCCCTTCGGTTTTCTGCTCAAGCAGTACTGTCTGATCCTAGTGTTGTGCAATCTGTCTAGTTTTTAGGACTTGAAAGAAATGGTCATGTCACCCTGAGAGGACACTTAATATCCAGTAGTGTCACTCCAGCCTTACATACAATTTGGTGGCACTGACATGCAAAGGCACCAGCACTGGGGGATCTCTTAGAAATAGCTCCATGTTTTCAGAATCAATCTCATTTTATGTTTATCTCTCTCTCTCTCTCTCTCTCTCTCCCTCTCCCCCCTCTCTCTCTCTCTCTCTCTCTCTCTCTCTCTCTCTCTCTCTCTGTCTCTCTCTATCTCTCTCTCTCTCTCTCTCTCTCTCCCTCTCTCTCTGTCTCTCTCTATCTCTCTCTCCCTCTCTCTCTCTCTCTCTCTCTCCCTCTCTCTCTCTCTCTCTCTCTCTGTCTCTATCTCTCTCTATCTCTCTCTCTCTCTCTCTCTCTCTCTCTCTCTCTCTCTCTCTCTCTCTATCTATCTATCTCTCTTGTGCTCTCTCCTCTATCACTAGTCTGTTCAATAATTAAGCGTTTCTGTTCGCAGACCTCCCATGTCCAGACAGTTCTCATTCACTCACGTGTAGATTGCATTGAGACGGGATGCAATTACTCTCCAGCCTTGCTGTAAGAATCAATAAATCACACACACATGCATACACACACATATTGTGTAGAATATACGCACACACCACTCACTCACCCTTCCTCTCTCTCTCTCACACACACACACACACACACACACACACACACACACACACACACACACACACACACACACTGTGTGTACTGGGACTTGGATGACACTACTTGCCAATGTTGCAGCTGTCATATTCAGCGTAACTTTTTGCTCTGCTTTGTCTCTTCTGGTTTGTCATTCATTCACTCTTCAGGTCGCAATGAATTAAATGGTCATGTCATCCTGTGAGGACACTTAATATCCAGTAGTGTCACTCCAGCCTTTCATACAATTTGGTGGCACTGACACCCAAAGGCACCAGCACTGAGGGATCTCTTAGAGTTTTTCTTTCTCTCTCTCTCTCTCTCTCTCTCTCTCTCTCTCTCTCTCTCTCTCTCTCTCTCTCTCTCTGTCTCTCTCTCTTTCACTAGTCTGTTCAATAATCAAGCGTTTCTGTTCGCAGACCTCCCATGTCCACACAGTTCTCACTCACTCACGTGTAGATTGCATTGGAAGCTGCATGCAATTACTCTCCAGCCTGTAAGAATCAATAAATCACACACACATGCATACACACACATACATTACTGTGTAGAATGTACTCACACACTCACTCACCCTTCTACACACACACGCACGCACACACACACACACACACACACACACACACACACACACACACACACACACATTTCATTTCAAAGTTCATACCTACTGGGACAACTTGGACTTGCCAGTGTTACAGCTGGAATTATCCCTGCCATATCCAGCATAACCTTTTGCTCTGCTTCATCTCTTCTGGTTTGGCATTCATGCAGTCTTCAGCTCATATACTGTAAGAATGTATGTCTGTAGGACACACGCACACGCACACGCACACATACGCACGCACGTACACGCACACACACACACACACACACACACACACACACACACACACACACACACACACTAAATCCCTGACCGGCACTATTCCCAAGCAGACAGAAACCAGCATTTGTGGGACACTCTGATGCTGATGGAGTGAATTGGTGTTGTGATTTATAGTCAGGGATGTTTGTTTCAAGTGAAGTGATGTGTCACCTCTCTCCCACTTCACCATGATTAGTTAAGTTTCCCGAAACTTCAATGCAGAGTGTGTCTCTGAACTTGAAGGCCAGACCTGAACAAATGAGCTCACTTCATTTATCAGAGGCCCTCAGAGGGAATGAGAGGGCGGGGGGCGGGGGGCGGGGGGCGGGGGGGGCGGAGAGCGTGAAAGTCAGCGGCTATGATCCACTCACTTAGACAGGGAAGGCCAGTCTCCAGGCACCCGCCACTCACACAGATAATAATAAAAAAAAACACAGCCTTGATTGGATGGGAAACACTGACAAGACTCTTTGAAGGGCAGACTCGCGCCATCTCCTTTGACTAATTAGGTTTCTTATGGCTATGCTTTTCTCCCATGCTCATTGCACTCCCTTTGACTCTCCTTTCAGCCCTCGGACATGTCTCCCCATTCCACTAAATAGGGCTGGAGGAGAGGATGGCCAAACATGGCCTTCTTGGTCATAGTAGCAAGCCCGCCCCCCTTACCCCCCCCCCCGCCCCCCTTCCCCCCTCCCCGATGTGAGCTACAGTATTTACAATGGCATTGAATGAATGTTGTTTGTTGAACGTTGAATGGACATGGGTTATCAAGGCACTGGATTTCAGCAAAGACTTCCTGGGCGAGGATTTCTGGTGAGTGTGCTCAAGTCCCCCGCGTGGTCAGGTTGACAGCGGGGATGGTGTGCAGCATGCAGGGTTCCTGCTGATAGTCACTCATCATTGAGGGTCAGTGTGTACTGCTCTTACTGCTGTTTCACATAGATAAGTGGACCGAGAGGCTATCTGCAGCCCAGAGAGCACCGCATCATAATCTCACCGACTCACATTTCCCCAGTCAGGCCCCTGCTATCTTCGCCTGCTACAGTCCACTTCATCCAGATAGCACAGCAAAAAAAAAAAAAAAAAGCCTACTTATTTCCCTTGGTGAAATGACCCTATAGATTACAGCCCTCTCTATTTTATTTCTTTTTTGCACTCTTTTCCTTAATTGTTATATTGGGGGTTCTGGTATAAATGGTTCTCTGAAGAGCCAGCCATCTTTGTCCGCACAGACAGCTCTAGCCGGTTGTCAATCAGCGCTCTCTCAGCCTAATGGAATTCCACCAGTAATGAGCATTGATATTCCCAAGCATGGTCTTGCAAATGACTATTGAGCTCTTTCAAGTTCACCATGGTCCACTAGCACTTAATCACCACCACACCTCTTCAAACTTCTGAAAACTATTCTCTCACCTTGGAGTTGGGAGTAGTACTGTAGTAGCAGGTATGGACAGAGCCAGAGGGATGTCAATCATAGCTGATGGTTGGATATCGACAATCATTCGGGTTAAGCTTTGGTTAATTAGTGTGGTCAGAGATTATATGAGTTACTCAAACAAGCTGCCAAGTGGGAATTGGCTGGCCCACCATTCTGCGTAAACATGGTGTTGTACTTAGTAAATACATAATATAAAATTGTCATAACAATACAAAATTGTAACAGTTACTTTTACAAGCCACAACACCCCGCTTTTCGACGTTGTAATCAAAGTGGTGGGCTAGCCAATTCCCAGCTTTAAGATGAAGGGGACCAAGCCAAGTATTATCCAGAAGTGTATCAGTCATTAGTTTTGCTCAGTGTTTACAGTAAGATGTGTTTTCTGAGGCGGATGTTGTTGATACAGACTTTACATGCTAGACTTACTCTCCATCTCCCTTATAGTGGGAGAAGAAGATATGGGCCATTTCTTCCCAATAAAAGCAGACTTATTTAATTATTTCTGTACCCAGAGAGATGGGACTGTGATATTAGTGTTGTAGCACTGTCTCTTTGAAATCCATGACACAAATGGCAGCGCAAATCAATTCATTTCTACCCGTGCCAAGAAAGATCAAAAAAGATTATATCATTTAATATCATAAGAAAAACTCATCATTATTCAAATCAGTGCTTGATCCCTTTTATTTTAAGAGTAGAGTCATTCGTGTCATTTTGCAGACACTAATCTTCTTTTCATCATGGTTGGAGATAGAGATGAAATGGATTGTTGCTGGAGCTTTGTGTAAATTGATTGCTTCCACCTTTCTGATCAGCTCAGTGTGTCCTGCCAGAGTTAAGCTAAGCACTCCATCCAGTGGGGGGAGGAGACTTCCCTCTTCTGTTTGATTGGATTACGGAGATTGGTTTGCGTGATCAATAGGTATGCTATGATATTCCACCAAAGCAGTGATGTACAGGCACTATTTATTCATTTAGTGATCACACACTCACTCACACGCAGTTTAATTTCCTACCGATAGAAACTAATATAAAAGTGATGACTGTTAGACACAGTGAGTCATAGACGTTGTGTTCATCGTGTGTATTTGTTATCTATTCACAAAATGTTTAAAAATAGTAGATTTGACACAATTTTTTGGAAAACAATTTCCTGTATACCTTCATAGGGACTGGATTGACACATCATACTCAGGATAGCCAGGCTACCGTAAATAGATGCTATTTATTCATTCGTTTTCACAAACAACCTCCAGAGTCAGATTTTTTACTGGAGTTGGTATCCCAGACGCTGACACATGGAACACCTCCACTTAGTCTTTGTAGTGAACAGTAGGGACGCCGGCTGGCCCTTCCACTGAGCTAAGGAGCCATAGGAGGGAGGCTCCAGCTCAGCTGTAATTGGAGAAACCTTGTTGAGTGTGCTCCTCTCTGGGGGGTCTGGCCTCCTCCACGCGCTGCCTGTAAGGGACTCATTATCCCCGCAGACGGACAGGCCGGCAGCCAGACGAGGTGAGGGAGTAGCGGAGGCAAGGACAGGAGAGGAGAGGCACAGCGGAATAAGCCACGGAGGAGGAGGGGGTGCGCTGGTTTATCATTAGGATTCTTTATGTTGCTGCTGCCCTAATTAAGCTGAGGCCTATCGACCGAGACAGCTGTGTAGGCTTTCCAAGCACGTACCAGGCCTGCCTGCCTGCACCCCGACACCTCTCTGGCCCTCCAAACCAACGCGCTAGCATGTCAAAGAAAGGGAGGCAACACATAATCAAGACGAGACCTTTTCTGTGTTCGGTCAATGCTCCTTTCAACACACTTGCGTTACACGCAGAGAGGGAGGGCAAGCGAGGATGAAATATGTATCAGAGAAATTGACTGCAATTAGCTCGGTTGCTCAACCTCTCCGCTAGAAGTCGACAACGCCGAATACATTATTGTTTCTTGTAATTCTGTCAGGATAGTGAGTTAGCGATAGTGTTGATCTAACATGGCCAGCTCTCTTTGAGAGAGGAAACAGTGTTGTCAGTGTTTGCAGTAGCCGTCTCATCAGACCTGGGTCCAAATAGTATTTGCATTTGCTTGAGAGTCTGCCTCGAGTGCCAGATGGGCGGGATTTGCACTTTTGGGACTATTCCAATGGCAAACTCAATCAAGCACAGATTCAGTAAGTATATTTTTTATATTTATAAGTTTACTTATGTGTTTATTTTCTTTTAGGGGTACATCAGCTTTGAAATTAATAAATAGAATTTACATTCTGTCAGATAGCATTCCTTGCATCATTTCTACTATTTTTTCTACGCATCTATTTTTATCTAGTTCTTTTTTTCCTCCTGCTCCAAGCCCCACACATACACATATACACGCATGTACTGTAGATAGGTATTTATAATGATTTTAAATAGTATTTGAACCCAAGTCTTGCGCCTCATCCAGACAGAAACCGACATGGTCTTGAAAAGAGCTGTCCTCAGATGCTAGCTCCTCTGTACCTCTCCCAGCTACGGTTACCTCAGGGTTTGATAAAGGACAGATGTGTGTTTCCACGGTTGGGCATGCAGAGCCACTGAACTGATCTGGTTAGTAGTGTTTTAGTTTGAACAAAAACCCTGTGGGTCAGCTATCAGCTCTCTCCAGGCCATCTGTCTCTCTCTCTCTCTCTCTCTCTGATTTATTCACTCCCCTGCCCAGTGTTCTACCTGCCCCTGTCTCAAGGGGTTACCAGCTGGCACACTCCTGTCCCACCTTTCAAGTCCCTTTTCAAAGGGCCAAGCTCCTGTGCCCCCCAGCTGATTAGAAAGAGAGAGAGAGAGAGAGAGAGAGAGAGAGAGAGAGAGAGAGAGAGAAAGAGAGAGAGAATGTATAGAGAGGAATGAAGCAGAGGGTCTTTGATGCTTTTTCAGAGTCTGGGAGACTGGACGTGGTCAATTTCTACTGGAGCCGCAGAGCATGGGTTTTGAGAGAGTTCCATTTTCCATTAACTCCGAGGCAGCATCATTCAAAGCAGAGTAGAGAGGGAACTGTCACACTGGCTGATTCCGAGGTCAGGCTACACAGATATCATCTCACTATCACACTGCGATTAGTCCCACTTGTCGGCACTTCATTTCTCTCTCTCTTCCTCTTCCTTTGTCCCTCTCTCTCTCTCTCTCTCTCTCTCTCTCTCTCTCTCTCTCTCTATCCTTGTCTCGATCGATTCCCTGGAACACACCCTGGGATATGTTATTGGGAAACAGGGACCAATTAAAATGAAGGTAAATTGGGCTCCCTCTCAGCTGTGGTGAATAGCTACAGCTGTGCGAGAGTTGGGATCAGCTCTAATTAGCCGGATAGGCGTCTTAATGCTAGTATAATGCACCACATGTTACCTGACAGATGATGAACGTAAATGAGTTAACGTGTTTAATTGTATGTAGGATTATCATTTGATTGGGATACTGCTGATAATGACCTCGGAATTTCTCGCCTAGTCTAGGTGCAATTAGTAGACGTCATTTGCATAGGGAACATGTGGAATCATTTTTCTTGATTTTGTGGGTACAATGTGACAAATGCAGATAATCCATAGTAGCTTCAGGATGTCACTGGGTTTGCCAAGTGTTTACAGCCTATGCCCACTCAAGGGTTAACGATTGCTACTTGACAGCTCCCCTGGGACTCTGCTCCCCCTGACTCCAATCAATAGTCATGTTCATAAACATGGCCAATTGCTGACACACAGGCCCTTCCCCATGCTGAGAGAATTGCTCTATCGATTCCAGCGCTCTCATTTTAATTCCACTGTTTCTGACAAAGGCAGCTAAATGCATTTGGCATTGACCCTGACAAACCATGGCAGGATGTATATGTGTTTCTCAGTGATGTACGCCTCCTCGTTCACTTAACAAATTAATGGTGGGGAAGGGCAATGTGTTACAGCCAAGACTCCAGAGGGAGAGGGAGGGAGAAGAGAGAGAGAGTTTTCTAGCTTTTGTCCTTTTTCCCATTGCGTTTGCAAAAATAACCAGCCTATGGGGCCTTTAGCCTCACTGCAAGAGGTCATGTTGTAGTGAAGAGTGCATGAGCGCATTTTAACATGGCGGTGGCGTGGGGGTGGGGGCATTCATTAAGTCAGTGAGTCAATGTCCCTACAGATGTCCCTTAGTCCAGGACCCACCACAATCCTCTCCTCCAGACGGCAGCCCAGGACACGGTGGGGATCCTGCCCTGCGCTTGTAATAGAGGTTGAGAAAGGCAGGGTGGCTTTAATGAACTTGAGATGAGATGAGGAGAACCTTTCATCCCCAGCCTTGAGGGGGGAGGGGGGGAGGAGGGGGGGTTGTGGCAGGACATAAGGGAGGGCTGTCTGATCCTGATGAGCTTTTTAGGATGTCAGGGCCTGGGCTGAGATGAGTTTTCACGGGCTTCCCATCCCCGGGGGAATGATTTCAGGTGACACTAATTGCTCCTCCACCTTAGCGAGCTGTCATAAAGAAGAGGAAAGTGTCTGGGAGAAAACTCTCTGTCCTCTCTATCTCTGTCAGCCGTGCAAGGGCATTATGAGGCGTGATGAAGAGGGGAGAGGAGAGATGCATGCAAGAAAATAAGCAGGCAGAATCACAAATGCATGTATTCAAATCTATGCAAAATTGCACTCCGCCGGAAATATTAAAAACAGAATGTCCAGGTTGAGCAGCACCTCTGCAAGTCAAGTCAATTGCTCATATAATGGAGATGTAATATGTTTCATCACTATATTTCATAAGAGCATTTCAAAATATTCAAAGGGCCTTCTTTAACCTCTGCCCCCTGCTGAAAAGGGACTTCCTCAAGGAGAAAACTGTTGTTTCAGTGAGTTCATTGTTGTGCTGTCAACAGCTCATCACCCCCAGGGATTCATTGTCCATTTACAAATCAATCTATTCCAATGCACCCATCCAATCTCTTTAAGCGCAGCAAGCTATGAATGTGGACTTAACCACAACAATAATAGCAGCAATAGGCAGGTTGTTATTGTCTCAGTGTAGTGCGCTGTATAATCAACACAATACTGGCGCTCGTTTTGTTGATTGCCCCGTCATCATTGTTTGAGACCTGTGTTTCTGAATGCTGGGATGGGATTGTGGCGATAATGATGAGGTGAATGTTCAACCCAGCTAACCATGCATACAGAGTACATGACAATGAGTGTACAGTCTGTAGGGGGGGGGATATGAATGGAGCTTCAATTCTCTGCTAAATGCCTGTCTTTATTTTGGCATTGTCCGGAGATGCTCACAAAACAATAACCGCGGATGACTGGCACAGGGCAGATTGACTATGTAGAAGGACCATTTGGAACACCTCAAGATGGGGTGGTTTGTGGAAGAGCAGCAGACCTCTGAGACAGATTGTCAGAATGCCCTCAATTATGACCACAGGTTTAGTTTGACTTGCCACACCATTTACAGGGGAGAATCACATCATCTCAGGTGCCGAGCCGTTTTTGCATTTTGATGACATACCTATTGTTGGGTGTACACAATGACTGTTTATCCTGGGTGCTGCAGACGGCCATTTATATGTATGGCAAGGCTTATCCATTTAGATGACGTAGCAGTCCATTCTACACAAGCCAACGACTCCTCCGAGACATTACATATGCTCATTGCAGTGTGCCACCAGATGTTTTCAACAGTAAAATTAGCGGGAGCGAATTTCCAGTGAATGTTATCTGAGTCATCAAGCATTCGCTTGCCTGTAAAATTATTATTACAGTACATGATGAATGGCCGTACTGGAGTGTTTTTTTTCGACCCTGTATTTTATGTGTTGCAATCACATTTTGAATTGATTTATCTACGAACATATACAGAAAACAAGAAAACAGAATGGCCTTCTCCTGTTAAATGCTTTTTTTTTCTGCATCCATACTATATCTATTGAAACATATTTTCCACCTTCGCTGTTTTTGTATTCTCTGAGTTGCCCAAGGTCTGTTGGAGGCACTGTCTCCTTGCATTATGGGTCTGTTCATTCAAATCTTTTGATTGAGGAAACAATGGCCATACACTGGGGCTCACTCATATCTGTGATGAGGGCGAATGAATTATTTTAATGGAATACTGAAGAGAAATGAAACTCAAAGAGCACATACCCAGAGGACAGGTAGAGTTGAATCAGTATTGATTGTAACGTTTTACAGAACATTGATGTATCTTGGTATTTGTTATGTACAGACCCTTTGGACAGTCAAATGTCCGTTATACCTGTGTAGTAACACTGCAATTACGACAGTAACAACATTGTCTTGTTATTGTATTGTGGGGGAAACATAATCAGCAGCTACATTTTCTTCTCTATGACTGCCTATTAATCAGGCGCATGTCTGTCCTGCATATAAGAGTCCAGACCATCAGTTAGGGGAGATGTCTCTTCTACTTCCAGCATTGTATGTGTGTGTGTGTGTGTGTGTGTGTGTGTGTGTGGGAGGGGATTAAGTAGGAGAGAGACCATGGACTGTGAGTGAAGGCATTAGAGAGGAGGGAAGGCAGAATTGGTTTTAAGAACATTGAGTTCCCAAGAATGCTGTGTTGTAATCAGTGTCCTTGGTCCATTCTTCTATTTTTATCAGTCTGTCTGTGTCAGTCAGTCAGTCAGTCTCTCTCTCTCTCTCTCTCTCTCTCTCCATCTCCCTCTCTCTCCATCTCCATCTCTCTCTCTCTCTCTCTCCATCTCCCTCTCTCTCCCTCTCCATCTCCCTCTCCCTCTCCAGTGAATCATCTGGACACCATCCAACCAGCCACCTCTCTTACAATATTTAACTTCAGCTATAGTTATTTCTTGTAAACAATGAACTTGCAAAGAGGGTCATTCAATACTGTACAGTACATTAACATCGTCCTTGTCTGTCTGTTTTACGAAGGCCTTTTCCTCTGAGCTCCACCCACCACATATTTACAATCGATATCATGGGCCTACACTGTCCCTATGCACAATACACGTTTCAAACGAAACATCGTACTGTTGATACTTTCAAAATTCTGGAAATAGAACAACACCTTTTGGTGCAGATCCACAGTAAAACACAGTTCTCTGCTACTTGTTTGTTTTTCTTGGAGCCAGTTACTCCAGTGGCTTGTTCCCAATGGGCTCCTGAGGGAAGGCTTTGGGGTATGAGCCAAGCCTGCTCTCATTATGGTTCCTGTGGTAGTGTATATGTATGTGTATATATGTGAGCAGGGCTCCCTATGGGCCCCTGGCTACAGTGCTGGTGGAGATAAGCGGCCAGGTCTGATGTCTCCTGACATGGGCAATGATTCATAATTGAGGCAGGACAGCTGTTCCTGGCTGTACTGACAGGTCCCAAGGTGGATGACAGATGACAAGGTCCTCTGAACCTATGCTATCTTTCAGTGCAAATTCCCGCTGTCTGCTGGACCGTCCCTAAGGAGGCTGCCGTATATATCTAGGCGGAGTGATGGCACAGGTCAGCAGACTGCCTGTGTCTCTCTCTCTGTCTCTCTCAGCCTTAAAGCACATCACAACACTTGAACATCCCAGCCTACAATATAACACTAGATTTCTTGGTGCGTATTTGCTCACATAACACATCCCGTGTACACTTGTCCATCATTTCCAAGCATATTGTACATACTGTAATTCTCACACTTCCATAGCATTCATTTTCTCCCTTTCTCAAAGACCTGACACTGAATAAATGGACATGGAGAGAAAATAGAGAGCTTTAAACTTCCATGACATTTCTTTGTTCCCATCTCTTTGTTTCTCAAGGTGACTGCATTTCTTATATTTCAAGGTACCTGTATTTCACACACACACACACACACACACACACACACACACACACACACACACACACACACACACACACATACACACGCAGGCATGCTCACATGCGCACACACACACACACACACACGCAGGCATGCTTACATGCGCACACACACACACATGCAGGCACGCTCACATGCATGCGCAAGCACACACACACACACACACACACATACACACATACACACACACGCTCCACACTCTGGTGGAGATAAAACAAAATGTCAGCCACAGCAGGAACATTCTCAAATCTCAATGTGAAAGCGATGAGAGACCGTAGTTTCAAACCTCAAAATCCTTTTAGGAGGAAGTCCTTGGGAAGAGATGGCTCTCCTGGGTAGATCTGCTAACATATACAGTATACTGTATGAACTGTAGTCTCACATTTGGGATTATTGAGCCTTGTTGATCCTCAAGTACCCCTCACAAGACAGAGTATTAGCAACACTATACATAATATTAAAATAAAAAAATACATCGTTATTATTCTTTCGAAGGCGCTCACTTCCATAACTTTGCCTCAAAACAAACATCTTACTTTGGACTGCAGATGAAAGGGATTATCCCTGAGATGAAATGCGACTTTCCCAGATTTTCTTTCAGGTTCCTATGGGGCGGCTTAGTCTATAGTAGCTGAAAGGGATGTTGTAAAAATCTGTTGTAATGTTTTTATGCCCTCTTCTTTAATACAGGATTTCGCCTAGTCTCTCCAGCTTTCCTTGTCACGCTAACACATATCCACACATGTTTACAAAATTCCTTGCTTTATACACACGCACACCCACACACACACAAATCAAAGTTTATACCTACAGTACTAGGACTTGGACTTTTCAATGTTACTTAATATCCAGTAGTGTCCATTCCAGCCTTACATACAATTTGGTGGCACTGACACCCAAAGGCACGAGCATTGTACTTGCTGTCAACAAAGCACTTGCTGTTATTGGAGGAATGTGGGGGGGGGCTGTGTCAGTGAAGGAATCCTGTCATCTCACTGCTCCCATTGAAGAACATTTTAGAATGCAGGCCAAATACCTTGAGCAGCAGGCTGATGTTTGTGGAGAGGGAACGCTGACTGAAATATGTATGAACCTTGCATGGCAGGGGCATGGTGGAATGTCAACTATTTCTCATCGATTTAACAGATATGCATAATAATAGAGAAGATGTAACGCACACCAGAGAGAGGGAGGACGCGAGTGAGGAGGAGAGGAGGCGTAGAGAGAAAGGAAGAATAGTTCAAGGCTCCCACTTTGTATTCTGCCCTGCTTCCCAGATCAATTCAGAATGGAGCCCTGACCACTGTGGAAATAGCTCAATATGAAGTATTTCAGATAGCCATTCTTTACCTACTGTACAATGTTGACATCCTTAAACCAAATACCAGCTGTTTTCACAACTATTCAAGCATCAAACCAACAGTCAATCATGACAAAGAGAGTTTATCTCACATCCCTCTTTATTTGTCCATAAGAAAGAAAGGTCTATTTATTTGCAGCTGCAAATGGCAATGCATGGCAATTTAATATACAAGACTCTTGAATATAATGAGCAGCCTTTTTAAATACTTACCTTAGCCTGCTTTGTCATGCATACTGCCTTCCCTTTCAACCTAGAGAGCGAGGGGGACTGAGCCAAAGGCTTTATCCTTGCCATTGCCCTTGAGAGACAACTGAAAGACAGACTCTGATCACGTGGTATCCTTTTTTCACACTGCACTGTTGTTGAGGTTAATGCGCACTACACAGTGATGGCATAATCAGAACCAGTGTTATTTTAGAGATACACAAGCTGTGATTGTTAGATATACTGTAAGTTGAATTTGGTTAGGACAGGTGACACACAGGGAACATGGAGCCTTATCCTCCAAAGTCTGATATAAAACCCTGTATCTAGAATAATTCCCATATTTCTGTTAGATAACTCAGTCTATGCTTGCACGTCTAATTTTTGAATTTATTGTTGAATTTACACGTTACTGTATGAATGTATTTCGAACTAGGTGAACATCTACCGGTGAACATCTTCATCTTCATCTTCATCTCTTCATGGCTTGTTATTTGCCTTTTTGAAATAGTTTGACGGTCTTGTTACAATACAACCCAGCCGAGGGTCTGGACAGGAAGACACAAGAACCAGATTCCACTTATGCAGATTTATTAAATAGATTGTGTTTCTCTATATTTACAAACTCAGGAACGTGTAGACATGTTGGAAAAAAAGGAAATCAAAGAAATAAACAAACAAGCCGACTATTGTCATAGTATACTGCTCACCAGTTTCAAATTATTCAGCGTAGTATCCACACTCTAGGCCCATGCACTCCCTGAAGGCCAAAACTCTACTGTTTAAATACAGCCATCAATTTTCCCACCCTAACAGGATTTAACCAATTGCCTTTCACACAGGGGGTTGTAAGTGGTCCTTAACCTAAACAGGTAAGTTTTCCAACATTTCTATTTTCAATTAAACACTTCAGTTCTATTTAGAAAAAGTAAGCTTAAGGTAAGTATATTCTACATTTACTAAAATATTCAAGCACCATGTCTGAACAATACAAATCCCATAATTTCCCAATGACGTCATCATCGTGCGACGCTCTCTATTAGCCAGCGTTCGGTTAGTAACAACAGCGGGAGCTGATGTGTTGGCATGCGTGTATGCTTCCAGCAATTTATTGTAGATGGAAATCAATAAAAGTGAGTGTGTAACTGTAACAAATGTGTCTGTATACTTTGTAACTAATTAACTAAAGGATGTGCAAGGTATAACAAGGGGTCAGAAAGTAAACAAAATAAACAGGCTGCATCACTAGCATAACACAGTATGAATGCTCTGAATGACGTGACCACTACTGCATCTGAAATGAGACAATAATTAGTAACAGAAAAATGAAACCTGATACCAGATGGATGGAGTGTACTGGTTGTGAGTGTAGTAAGGGTAAGGGGCAAGGACTTATCATAATGAGAGTAACAGTCACATCTACGCTCTGACAGGGCAGGAGTAAGCCCCTTCTCACCCATCGTGCAGACCCCTTCAACCGAATGACAGGTAGTCAGCGCAGCCAAATTCATTTTGGTGGCGGTGTCTCGCCTGGTGCTCATCCATATTGCAGCCTGCCTGAGCTTTCTCAGTCCGCCTCAGTGACACTCTCATTACCCCTGGGAGATCAGCCTATAGGAACGCCACGCCACCCCTGCGGATCGTCTGTTTTCAAGGGACAGGCTGAAAATATCACCGCCGGCTTGCCGTAGATGCAGTATCAACATTTGTTGGAGATGATCGACCTTGTGCGATAATTCCTCTGGAGTCTTTCAGATGTGTTATCCGTTGCTGCTCTCGTAAAATAACCGGTACAGTTTTCTGAAAGGAAGCAGCTGTTAAGATTAAGTGGGACAATCTTCGTGGTGTAAACATCAATTTATGAGGAGACTAACCCCCTTCATAATCTCTCTAATACTTCATTTAAAATGTACAGTATGAAAAAAAAAAAACACTTATATTTTTTCCAGATTCAGAAGTATAGTCTCTTCTTTAGGTGCAAAATTGGTACTTAAAAATCTGGTTTATTGATGATAAAGCCAATTGTTAAAGGTGTAATCCGTAATTCAAACAACAACAAAGTGAGCTCCCCACCACTTCTTTTGGTAAACAGCTGAGGGATGGGGCTGGAGAAATGTACCAACTCTCAAATTCATTTTCATTCATTTTTCATTCATTCTTTTTTTTTTTTTTTTTTTTTACAAACAATGGAGTAAAACAAGTTTATCAAAAAAATATGTGATCTGATAAAGGGGTTCCAGGTGGTTAAGGGTTAACATATACACTAAACGTGATATCTAGCATCGGAGAAATGTTAGCAAGCTAACGTACATACTCACGAATTGTCCGGTCCTGGTTAACCAGCTAACGTGTTGAAGAATCAATGGCTATGTATCATGAATTAAAAAGTCCAAAAATGGATGTACGCATTACAGATTACCCCTTTAAGTCCAGTATGATCATACCCTATACAAATCATAATTAGCTTTAATAGCTTCAAATGTTTCAGCAGAAAAACTGCCATCAGATGTTCCTCCCCAAACTGTGGCACATGATAATTGTCCCGTTATTCATGCCGGTAAAACGACATGCCATCCTCTGGAGTGCCCTCCAGTATGTTCAGCTGCAGCTGCTGTTCAAACCTGTTGGGGAGATAAAACACAGCTGTCAGAGAGGCTGACAGAAAAGTGGAGAAGAGAAACATGCCGTTATTTTTTTTTTTTTAACTATAGACACAGGGTCTGAATACTAAAGGGGATAAACCCTCAACAGCCTACTGTGCAACGAACCATGCATAGAATGATCCAGGCAAACTCTGCAGTCTCTCTCCAATTCGCATTCTTCTGTCCGGTAGACCCCCGGAAAAAAATTGGGCAGATAAAATACATCCTGCTGCCTGCTGCTTTTAATGGAAATTGAACAGGAGACAGCCCATTTTTCAAAGCAAATATTTAAGAGACTGACTGTGGTTTGAAATGAGACAGGAATGATGGGGGTGTCAATTGAATTAAAATGCCGTCTGATGTGAGCTGTGACCACACAAATCGCCAGTAGTCATGGTTGTGTGATGGTGTCTGGGGCACATACGCCTGTGCTGGCTGGGGGAGAACAAGGGGACCATGCTGTAGCCCATGGGCCAGACACACTGTTATGACAACATGAGTACGTGTAGTAAAGTAAGATGTGGTGTGGTGGGGATAGATTATAGTAGCAGTATTTGTGCTTGTTTGGTAGGATATTGTATCACATAGACACATTTGAAGCAGTGTAGGCTGGTGGAGGTAGAAATCGAAGGACGGGCTCATTATATATAATGCATGGAATGGAATGAGGAATGCTGCTGATTTTGATCCCCTGATTTTACGATAGACATAACCTAGTTATACAGTCTCCCATGCTGCTGTGTGGTAATCAGAATATAATCTAGCTGGTCACCTGGTTGTATTGGTTCCTGACCAGGTATAGTTTAGCATCCAAATTAGCACTAACATCAGCGGGCTGTTTGGTGACTTTCGATTTGTCTCCAGGCCGAACGTGACGGTGTCTGCGTGTGTTTGCAGGTGCTGAACGTGAGCGTGTCCGAGGGGGAGGCGGTGACTGTGGAGGACATGGGGGGACGGGAGCCCTCCATCCTGGCAAACGAGTCCGTCCTGATGAGAGGCCTCGTGGTGCGCAGCTGGAGCAACCAGATCTCCATCCGTTTCCGCAGCGACCAGCAGCCCCGCTCTGGCTCCCTCCTGCTGCGTTACCAAGGTGAGGTCATGAATATGAGCACTTTACCTCACACCGCCACTCAACACTCTCACCTCGGCGTTAACCCCATTAATGCCCCTCTCCCTCTAATGTACATGTGATTAGACACCTGATGCACACTTACCATACATGCTTTTGAAACGATGGCACAATGTAACCTGGCGTCGCCCCGCATTCGCCAGCCCTCTTTATGCTGATTGCTCTTGTCGCTTGTAAACACGGCTTGCTCATGTTCGCCTGAAAATATGACAAGGGCTGTCATTTCAGCCGTGCAATTACATGGGAGAAGTATTGTGCTAATAGACATTTACAAGGCTGTCAGATAGCAGAGGGCTGTCGGGGCCCCCTCTTCCTCATCACACCGCTGTGTTTCATGTGACAACACGAGAAGGAGGAGGAAGAGGGAATAAAACAATAACAACGTTAAGCCAAATTCTTTTGTCTCTGCAAACTAATGAACTATGACAGGCTTGCAGAGGAGTAGTGTATTGTACCGTGCCTCTAGAATAGAACCCATAGAACACAACATCTCTGCCTGTTTAACTCCTTCCTGTGTCTCTTTGGCATGTAAGCAGTAAATGGCAGTGATTTGTCAGAGATCGTGGACACTACAGCGGTAATTATTGAACTCTTCAAACAGATTGGCCCTCCATTTAATACCACATCCCAGATTTGAACTGTTTTCAGCAGTATGTACAGTAAAGCATTTTACATCCATAAACAGTAGATTAACCTGACAAAACAGTTACTGCTTAAGTAGTTTTATGATAAATTGAACTTACATAATATCTGATTATTACGTCTGTTGTGCACTTCTTGTGCCATAAAGACAAAGTAAACCAATCTATTGTGACCTGGTGTGGCTACAGGATGTTTTACACACCCACACAGGAGCAGAGTGAAGCAGAGATGGGATGGGTTCAGGCGTGGGTCAGACGTGGGTTAGACTGAGTCCACTGTGAGTGACTGATGAGAGGCATTCCTGCGGCTCTAATGGATCAATTATTCCTACTTGTGCATCATGACTCAGAATGCAGCTAGGCATATGTGTGTCCCAGATAGCCATGAAAGGACTATCATATGTTGTATTGTACAATACAATACGCTTCACACCGTTATGATTTGAAACTCCCATTTGTAACTGTGTGAAATGCATTCTTAGATGTATGAATGAGGTAATAAAGTGGGACCTTTGTGCACTCTATTCACATTGTTCTTTTGATTCTGAAGGATTGCGAAGGAGAGAGCAAAGCCTCCCTCAGAGCAGGACCCTGTAATGAACCAGTGGGTAATATAGAGCCCTATTCTTTCGCAACTCTCCCACACACCTTCCAAACGGCACCGTTAATATGTATGGACAATGTGAACGGCATTGAGCTGGCAGCACAGACCGCTTTATTGAGGTGAACATTAAAGATTCATGTCTCTCAATAATTCACAAAGAAACAGGAGAATAGCGGCTATGCCCTGGAGGATGGAGGCAAACAAACCATATAAGAGAGGTGAATAGCGATGGAACAATATGAGAGAGGAGAGATATATGACCTTAACTTCGATTCAGAGACAAGTGAGAAGGCCTTGCATGTAAAAGCAATTACACACATAGCTGAAATGAATTCGCAGATTCACAGTATATGAACTCTGAAGTGACAAAACCACTATTAAAGACAGAGTGATCTTTGTTCCTATCTCTGGGTTGGTGGAACCTTGGTGGCTGGTCCTTTAAAAGGCGTCACTCACAACAATAAAAGGAAAGCTGTGCTCAGTCAATGACTTGGCGCTCACCCATGAGTTGGTTGTGTAGCATCATCCTATATGGGGAAAGACGCCGCAGAGCCTCCTGTTGAGCAAGCCACCGCCTCATCATAATTCCCCCTGATCGCCAGACAAACGGTTGCATAACAATCAGGGATTTATCCTCACACACTGAGCTATGAACATACCCACACAAATCTTCAAAGGAAGGCTGTCAGCCTCTCATGAAGCATGGTTGGGGTACGAAATGCACCATGTTGAAGTGATTCAATGCTCTAGGTATTGTATTTGATGTTATGCCAGGTTTTTAAATTGACTCTAATTGATATCAAGCGTCATGGCAGTTTAAAATGCCTTCACACTGTGCCCATTAAAATGTTATGGTCGTGAATGCAACAATAGTGGCTGATAAAGGTGTTATGTATGGATCTATGTGAGACAAGGGACTCATGTTGTTGTCTGAGCAGCTGGTCTCAATTTGAAATGATAGTCTAAATGTGTTTCCTTGTATTTGGAGCCTAAGGAAGGTGCTTTTCCAAAGATGTTTTTTTTCTTTCCTGTAGATATAACGCGAATTGCAATATCACTTAGTCATGCTTGATATTATCATCCTTGAATTAATGATTTTATGCATATCCACACACTCCAGCTGTGAAGGACATTTGGAGCAATTTAGAATGATGCTCTCTAATCTATTTATACTCCTAAAGCATGACGGAAACGTCTACCTTTTTCTAGCAAATTCCAAAGGCTATCACGGCGGTTAGATCTTTTGAGATATTTCAATTTGTGTTCATCTCCGTGGTGTGTGCAATCACCTTGTCCTTTTATAATGAGGTGTGAAAAATGTGATGGGACAGGCGTTAAGAAAGAGACAGATCTGGAGAGAGATGGATCTCAGCCCTCAGTCATTAATATCTGCACAAAACTGCACACTCTCGCTGAGATGACAGGCTGATGAATGCTGCAGTATAGCATTAGCAGCACTCTTACCACTCGGGGGAGTGATTACTATGTATGCGTGTGTGTGTGTGTGTGTGTGTGTGTGTGTGTCAGTGTGTGTCTACCCCTTCTTTATAAAACTCACTCCTAGGTGTTAAACACTGTGTGCAGTGCATACAGACTATACAGGGCAGACCTTCTGGCAGCAGGCAGACCTACTGGAGAAAGCAAACATTGACAAAGCCCTCTTATGAGATTCCTCATATAGGAGTTGACTTTCGCTGAATCTCGACCGGTACAGAGTACAGACATGGTTCTTTGATCTATCGATGGTACAGAGTACAGACATGGTTCTTTGGTATTTTATATACTGTAGAGGAACGAAAGGGCATCCATCAATGACATAAGTGATGGCTTGCTTATTGTATCCCAAATTATTTTATTTTTTTAATATATATTTGTTATAAATATTTGTTATTTATATATATATATGTTTATGGTACTACCTGTGTTTCTCAAAACAATTTCCCGTCATGTATGATTTACTCTACATCAGCAAGCAAATTTTTTCCACAGACCCCTCATTCACTGTGTTGTCAATAACACATGGGACCGAATTTTCCAGTAATACCAGTCCAATTTCCCTGACTGCCAATGTTCTCTGCAGCCACGTCAATCACATTCAATTATCCCCAATGAGGTCTGATGGGCAGAGCGGAGCAGAGCACTAAACACATTCCCTCTGCATCCCATTAGGAATTCCCAGGCCAAAGGGGAGAGATGCATCTTTGACCTGCTCATGTAACATGCAGGAGTCTTAAGAGAGACTTCCCATGGCTGTACCACGCAGGGTTCCATACCCCAGACAAATCAAGTCATATAAGTGATTATCACCAACAAGCCAGTGTGCATGGAATGGCCAATGAAAATATCATGGCTAAGAAGCCATCTACTGACACACACACACACACACACACACACACACTGTATTCACATTTGACTGATGTGTGGTTTGCCCCTTTTAGTCTCATAGTGAATGTTATGTGTTCCATATGGGTGCCCGGTTTGATTACATGCTCAGCGAGAACATGTGTCTTGTTGTTCAGTATCAGCATTAGTGTCAAACACAGCCCTGGGAGGCTAGTATAAGTAAAAGGGCTGGTGAATTATTCTGATTTTAAGTATATGTGAGCCCTGGCTCTCTGGTGAAACATTACCCTTAAACAAAGATCAATAGTATTGTGCCTGGGTAAAAGCAATTCAAACCGAGAGAGCCACAGACCACAGTTTTGCTCTGATGTATTGATATTTATGTGGTTGGGTTAAACACTCAATTCCAATGGTCAACTGCTCAATAAATGCTATTAAGGAAAAATAACTTTGGACTACGGCCAATCCCGTAAATGAGAGGTTACCTGTTACTTTCTGTACTGATCAGTAGGGAAGTCTCCACAGCACACAATGCATCACTGCTTGTGCTATGGGCTTCCCTGTCACCTGTCACTGGTGGTTAGTTTCTAAGGATCAGTAATGATTGCAGGTCATAATCAGTAACATTGATTTACTATAGTAAAGTCACGCAATCTATATGTTACAGATAACTAATTCAACCTGCCATATCAGGTTAGAGGTCATATTTCAACTCAATATTCACATTATCTGTGATGATCTTTTTAGCGTGTGTGCATGCGTGTGTGCGTGCGTGTGTGTGTGTGTGCGTGCGTGTCTGCGTGTGTTCATACTAGGCCTAGGATAAGGGTTAAGGTTAGGGTTAGGTACAGTAGCACTTTACATTAAAGAAGTGGCCAAACCTACTGTAAAGTGTCGATATGCTGTAGTGTCAATAAATGACTACTTAAAAACAAAGAGGAGCCTGCTTCTTGCGTGTGCACCCAACCTCCTTTACTCAGCCAGACCTACTGGCCAACCTGGCAGGCACCACCGTCACTGAGCCACGTTAATCCCCTGTCTACCTTCCCTCATCAATACCTATTGACCTTTCACTGATGAAGCAGCAATGGTCATTGATGAGATGACATGTTAATTCCAACTCCCAAAACTGTACCTGTCACTCAGAGCAGGGCAACACAACCTCCTCTCTTCCCCTCCCCCCCTCCCCCCCCCCCCCTTCTACCGGGGCAGAATAACAGAGGACATTACCCTAGCATCTGTTGCCTGAGGCCCTACCATCACCTAATCTGCCCGGCTGCATCTACTATGGAACCATTACTTGTAATAGCAAAACAATCAGACTTTATGGCCCAGTACAACGTACAATGGAATGGAGGGCGGCATGTAATTTAATTCTTCTGGGATTGGATCCACACATTAAGTCCTCGCCTCCAGCACCTCCACTGTAAGGGCTCAATATGAGATGGAGATGGTGGTATGATAATGGCAATGACTGGGCTCAGTGGAGCCAGTGATAAACTATGAATTGAATGGATGACCTAGGGCGACTGGACTCGTACTCTGCGGCTCATTGATTTACTGCGGTGAAGACTTGGCTGCTTCATTACCGAGGGAAAATGTTAGCGCAGGAAGAATGACCCGGTCCATTTGATTGGAACAGGCTGTATGCCCTCAGGATGTGATTAATGATTCAAGATTGATTGATTGACTCTTGATTGGTATTTGATTGAATAGATTTAAGTGGTAAAACACCTGGAGGGTCGGCCTTTTTCCATATTGAGGTAAAAAAAAAAAAGGAAAAAAAAAGTAGAGCTGTCACAATCAAAACATAGTAGCTAGTTAGTCCGTTATGACGTAGACCCTGTAATATCTATGAGCTCTTGCATGCAGTGTGTAACCCAACAAAGTGCCAAACTCTTTATTAGTGCTATAATACTCTTTATTAGAGTTATTCCAGTGGTATTACTGCCAACAATAGAATGGTGATATCCTGTGGGTGTCAGTTTTGCAGCCCTGAACGGCTGATGATACAGTGATCCAGGTGAAACGATGATTTAATGCTCCATTACAGTCAGGAGAGTCGTACACACGTTTATGAGGACACCATATCATACGTCAGAGCTGCTGCCCGGCTGCAACACTGACTAACTGCCACTTGTAGTACATCAAACAACAACAGGACACCCTTCAAAATACAACCGTAACACAACAATGGGGAGAAAGTCCAATTAGAGTATGTAGAAAGAGCCTAAGTGAATCCATCTAAACACACAAGACAGTAAAAAAACCATTGCCTTTGTCATTCGTATTGAGTTTGATTGCTCAGGGAGAGAGCGTCCTCTACACTCAGCACTAATATCCAAATGTGCTTTGGCAGGGAGGGAGAGGCCTTGGTGTTAAATTGCCTTTCCGAAGTGTACTTTTCCTTAATGCCTCGTGTCGGGCGGCAGTGGGCTGTAAAACTGCTAGCTTTAATGTGGATGTTCATATGCAGTCATGAGGAGAGAGGGATTTAAAAGGCAGTGATTATGCCGTTTGAATGGGTTCTGGAATGCTTAACCATTTTATGTATCGACAGCCTAATGCTCCCGTGCTCAGTCACTGCACACACAGGGAGCGCCCCACAGCAGTTGTCGCCTTTTAGTGCTGCCTATGGTGCGCTGGGGGGGGGGGGTTTGTTGGTTAAAAGCAGAAGGAGGCAGTGAGTATGATAGGTTTGTTTGAAATGTTTCCACCTGTGTGTTGATTCTGTCTAACTGACGGATCAGTAACAGCTCGTTTCCGATCCGCCAGCTTCACCAAATCATATTCATGAGGAGATACGCTGAACAGTCGTGGTCCTCCATGGCGCCCTTCGATTTAGAATCTCTCACCCATAGTGCTTCAGGCTCTGCCCACCTTTGGAAGGTTTGACTTCATCGACTCGTCTCATTAGTTTTTTGCCGGTTGTTGAAGTTCTATGGTCTGCATTGGTCTTTGAAGTGAGACACCTGCGTCTTGCGCTTCTTTCTTTCTTTCTTTTTTTTAGTACTTCCAATGTTATTTAAAAGGCTGTTTTTGTTGTCGTTTTCTTTCGTAATAGGTGCAAGGTTTTAGTTTGGTTTGTGCTGGACTCCAGAAAGGTACTTTTTACGGGAGACGATACTAAGAGTAAGGGAGAGCTGAGTGGGCTTTAGACAAGGAGAGAAGAAGCCTGTTTTATAGCTCCCATTACCAACATGGTTAGCTCCATCCATCATCCAAGGCAACTAATGATTGCTACCATACATCCCATGTAGCACGATTCGTTTACGGACAGGGACGAGGGACGCGGAGGAAGTTGAAGCACATTCATCTTGCTGCGCTGGACTCACAAGCACCTTGACAACTCCAACAGAGGCAATTCTTCTCCTGACTGTCACATTAAAAGGACCTGCTCGGATATATTGAACTGATCTGCAAGTCTTCTTCCTCCTCCATAAGTTCTGTGCAATCATTTGGTATACCGGAGCCCACATTCAAAGATGTAGCAGCACACTGCAACTCATTAGCCATCGCAAACATGCCACAATCTGTTTGCAGATGTACTTTTAAACTACAAATAATTGCAACAGCAGGAGTGGAGTCTTTATCATCCAAGCAGAAGACTGATGAAAAACAACCCTGTTTGACCCAATTCCACAAACCTTCACAGACGAGTGCGCATTTCCCTCTGAGTCTGAATCGGTGTCTGTTTGTGTTATTAGAAAAATAACATGTTAATAATACAGAAACAAATAAATATCTGCCATCGTCCTTAAGCATCTTCGCTAGCTGCTCTGCTCTGTGTGTGTGTGTGTGTGCGTGTGTGTGTGTGTGTGTGTGTGTGCGTGCGTGCATGCGTGTGTGGAGTTGGCTCATTGGAATGCATGGAATGAAATGAGAAATTCCTCATTATATTCCATGCCTTACAAAGATCCTCCGATTTCTACCTCCACCAGCCACCCCTGGTATGTGTGTCTGTGTGTGTGCTTGTGCACCCATAAGTGTGTTTGAGTATCTAACAAGTTATCCCTGATTAAACCTAAATATATCTCTCTCTCTCCCCCCCCCCTCTCTCTCTCCATCCCTCTCTCTTTCTAGCATTCGTGCTGAGCTGTGCCTTCCCCAAGGAGCCTGCCAATGGAGAGGTGTCAGTGACTAACCTCCATGCAGGGGGAGAGGCCTACTTCCAGTGCCTGACTGGTTACCAGCTGCAAGGCCCCACCATGCTCATCTGTCGCAATGCTACCACCCCCTACTGGAGCGGGAAGGAGCCCAGGTGCCTTGGTAAGAGCCAGGTCACGACAACTGCTTCCTGCCTGCTAGACACACACACACACAGACAGATGCACGCACACACACACACACACACATACACACACACACACACACACGTCAGCTCTTCAACCCCAGGATCCATCCAGCCTCGCAGTCACAACCAGCCCCTTAGAGGATGGCAGAGAAGCTGACAATTGAGCAAAATAACATTTCAGCTGAATGATTAAAGTAATTAAACTCTCTTTAAATGGATTTGTTGTTGTTTGGATCCTTCTGCCCAAAGGTTAATTGAGGTTTATTGTGTGTTCTATGGTGCCAGGCTCATTACTGTTGAAAGTTTATTTATGTTTTCCACCCCCCTCATCACCAGACTTTTTAATCAAACTCTTTGTCAGGGAGCAATAGTTCAGTTGTAAAACAAAGACATTCAGTGTAACCTGCCAACTAACATAACTAGCCCTACTTCCTCTCAAGAAGGTATAGTTTTCAATGTGTTCGGTTCTAAGAGATGCATTCTGGGGAAATGTTTCTACGTATAGAATCACAAGTGGGTCTGGGCAGATCTACAGTACATCTACCCATAACCAACATACACACTTGTCCGCAGACATGTGTCTCCATGTAAAGTTAGGCCCTGCGTGAGCTTTTATTACGTGTGGGTCTGACATCCACCTTTGGCCCAGGGTTGATTGGTTGTGTTCCGAGGCCATGTCTGTTTGTGGCTGATTACCACCATGGGGAGTAGCAGCAGTGCTATGGAGACTGGCCATAAGCAGCCCCATTTGGACCTGACTACCTTCATTAGGACTGGGCTGCATGGCTAACCTTCACCTACTCTGAAACAGTAGTACTGGCTCCTCTGCCCGCTCCACTCTCATTCCCTGTAGCTGTTCTACACTGATACTGCTGCTCTCTTTAGAGGGAGCACACACACACACACACACACACACACATATACACACACACACACACACACACACACACACACACACATATACACATCATACACATGCACACACACACACACACACACACACACACACACACACAGTCAGTCCCTGGTGACGAAGCGAAAACACGTTGTTTTTTTTTAAATTGAAATACAGAAATACCTCTTGCATAAATATTCAGACCCTTTGCTATGACACTCTTAAAATGAGCTAAAATGCAAAAATGTCATCAAATCACTCTAAGTTGAATTGAGTCCATCTTAATTCAAGGATAATAGTTCATGTAATTTGGGAATTAATATCTTTGTTTTTATAGGGTCTGATTTGCATAGGAATTATATTATAATTACACACTGTGTACATTGGGATGTCACTACCAACTCAGCAAATTTCATAATTTTCTCTTGATCCTGGCAAACTCCCCAGTCCCTGCCGGTGACAAACATACCCATAACTTGATGCAGTTGTTCTTCACACGAGAGATGGTGCGGAAACTGCATTCCATGTGCTGGATTTGCACCAAACTTAATGCTTTGTAGTAAAATCAAATAAACACATTTCCAGCCACTTTCTTTGCTGTATCACTTGAATTCATTGTTGCAAACACAATTATGGATATGAGATAGATTATTTTCCATTAAGGGATTCTTTTTGGCCACTTGATTATAGACCAATTTTGTAGAGTGACTGAGATGTTGTCCCATCGACTGTGCTTTTTCCTCTCCACCATTCAACTTTGTAGATTTTTGTGAGTCTCCCCAGGCCTCAGGGTTGCATTCCTGAGCAGTTTTGTTCCTCTTCATTTGCAGTTTGTAATGTTTGTAATGACAGTTTGTAATGACAACCTGATCCACACAGTGTGTAATTGATTCCTATGCAAATTAGAGACCCTATAAAAACAAAGATATTAATTCCAAAATTACATGAACTATTAATCTTGCATTAAAATGGACTCAATTCAACGTACTTAGCGATTTGTTGATAACATTTTTTCATTTTAGCTAATTTTAAGAGTGTCATAGCAAAGGGTCTGAATACGTATGTACATGAGGTATTTCTGTATTTCAATTTTAATACATTTACTGAAATTTCTAAAAACCTGTTTTCACTTTGTCATTGTGTGTGGATTGATGGCAAATTCTTTTAATTGAATCCATTATAAATTGAGTCCATTATAACACAACAAAATGTGGAAAAAGTGAAGGGGTCTGAATACTTTCCGAAGGCACTATACGTTAGCTCCAGCCATATTGACTCTCCAGGGACAGGGACGGAATCTTCCTCTCTCCAAACCTCTGGTTCTATATAGTAAAGAGTAGCCTCACCCCTGCATATTGTTTATCCTACAGGACATTCAAGTTACTGTAGATACAAACAAGTATATACAAATACTATACATTATAATGCCCTCTTTGTTTGTCCAATAAAAATAAAAGACTATAAAAATAAAAGACTTGTCCTACTTCTACAGGGAATGATGACATATTTCCTGCTAAAACCCTCAAAATATACACCCTTGTCTTTTGTCAACATCAATATGGCACATATTCACTGTGGAATTCCAAAGATATTGATCATACTGTATATGTTTCCATTCCTAGCCTTCAGATTTATGAGTTCTATTTGATTTTTCCTGACATTATCTTTCTTTTCCCTCCTCACCCTCTGTCTCTATCTCCCTCCATCCCCCTCTCTCTTCCATCAAATCCATCATCCATTCAGCTTCCTGTGGTGGAATGATTAAAAATGCTACACTGGGCCGCATCGTCTCTCCTGGTTTCCCTGGCAACTACAGCAACAACTTGACATGTCATTGGGTCCTGGAGGCTCCTGAGGGCCACCGCATCCATGTTCACTTTGAGAAGGTGGCTCTGGCTGAGGACGATGACAGGTAGGTGACAGAGACAGCTGGAGTGAAGCAGATTGTGTGTGTGTGTGTGTGTGTGTGTGTGTGTGTGTGTGTGTGTGTGTGTGTGTGTGTGTGTGTGTGTGTGTGTGTGTGTGTGTGTGTGTGCGCGCATCTCGTCAGTGGTTGCTAATTAGTTGCCAGTTGGACCAGATATGACAGGTCTCACCTCCTGCTGTCAACACCTAACTTTAAGCCCTTAATCACTCAAGGACATGCTTGCTCGGGATTGGCCACCGAATCAATGTGAGTGAACAACTCCAACTTTAAGGGATTGGAGGATGAAATTGAAACGGCATCATGTAATTTCAAATAATTAATGGGATTCCCTCATGCAAATTAATTGAGGGACTACAAAGGCCACCCTGACGCGAGGAGCAGAAAAGTAATTACATTTTTCGATCATAACTACTGTGTCTCAAAGCTATGGTAACAAATGGCCATTTAATGAAGCCGCTAGCTGCCGTCTTATTGAGAGCACTATCACAGGCTTATTACAGCCGCTGAGCGCCACTTCAGACAGCCACTCCCTTTTCTTAGTCCTCAATGAGTGGAATGTGTCCTAACCTCCCTCCCCTATATCTTCTGCATTGTTTTGGGTTGTGCGTTCTAGGCTCCTTATAAAGAATGGGAACAACATTGACTCCCCACCCGTGTACGACTCCTATGAGGTGGAGTACCTGCCCAACGAGGGCGTGGTCAGCACAGGGCGTCACCTGTTTGTAGAGTTCACCACAGATGGGACTGTCACCTCAACTGGAGCTGCCATCAGATACGAAGGTACTGATTGTGTGTGTGTGTGTGTGTGTGTGTGCGTGTGTGCGTGCGTCCGTG
>NC_139656.1:25253841-25256341 GCF_951799395.1 Argentina silus | reverse complement strand
GAAACGTCTCAACGTAGAAAACAGTTCCTATCCAGAGAGAGTGTAGACTGCTGGTGGTCCTGCAGAGTGAGGCTGGTCAGTGAGGAGGGAGGGGTCCGGCAGCTCTGTAGCCTCCCCTGAGCCCAGCTGCCCCCTCTCCTCTGCAGCACTGAGCTCCGCTGGCATCGTGCCCATGCAGGCGGGAGGGGGGGGGGCAGTGTTGTGTAAGCCGTGCCCCCGAGGGGGGGGATGCAGAGGGATTTGGCTGGATTCTCATTAAACAAGGCGTTTTTCAAGCGCGCCCCGAACCGGGCACCAGGCCAGAGCCCTGGCCTTTAAAAAAAAAGACTTAACTTTCTAATTAAAAGAGAGAAAGCTAAACGGACGGGGGAAAAACCTTGTTTCATTTAATTGTTTCGAAATAACTTCAATCCTGGTAAACGCCTGGTTGAGAGGAGATTGAATTCTGCTGTGTTTACCTAGCCTCTCAGGAGGACGCTAACCGCGTCCGGGGCAGGCCGGCTGGCGAGGCCCTCTCAGCCATGACCGTTTTCCCATTAAAGCTTGGGGGAGCTAAGTCAAACAATGGAAGTGAGTGATGCGTGCTGGTTCTCTGAGCTCAGAACATTTTTTACAGTCTCAGTGGTCCAGGCCAGGATCAGCCTGCCATAGGGCCAGGCCAAACCAGGACAGGCCAGGGTCAGCCTGCCATAGGGCCAGGCCAACCCAGGATCAGCCTGCCATAGGGCCAGGCCAGACCAGGACAGGCCAGGGTCAGCCTGCCATAGGGCCAGGCCAGGATCAGCCTGCCATAGGGCCAGGCCAGACCAGGACAGGCCAGGGTCAGCCTGCCATAGGGCCAGGCCAACCCAGGATCAGCCTGCCATAGGGCCAGGCCAGACCAGGACAGGCCAGGGTCAGCCTGCCATAGGGCCAGGCCAACCCAGGATCAGCCTACCATAGGGCCAGGCCAGACCAGGACAGGACAGGATCAGTCTGCCATAGGGCCAAGCTAGGACAGGACAGGACAGGACAGGACAGGTTCAGGGGGACAGGACACTCTAGACACAGACAGGCTGGGCCCAGCTCTCATGGCCTGACAACATCCACTCACAGAGGTGCACCCCATTGGTCCACCAGCACTGACTCCCCATTCCAGACACCAGACATTGCTTACGCACTCATGCCTGAATACTGCTGGGCAGCATTCCAGTATTCAAATCACCGTGAAGTTTGTACCGTCCAACACCTCAGAGACTGTTTCTGTTCACTCCCCCCCCCCCCCCCCCCCCAAAAAAAAAGAAGCTTTTTCCCCCACTCGTGGCGACGGCAGGGACATGAAGTTATCGAGCGATTCATTCTGTTTGGTTTGTGTCTGCTTTCATAGCCTCTTAAGCAGCTGTTTTTCATGCTTTTATATTTCTGGAGGGATAAACCGCTTTTGCAGCAGTTGGACCCCTTTGAGCAATCTTGCTTACACTTGTGCGAAAGCAGGGAGTGTGCGTGTGTGTGCGTGTGTGTGTGTGTGTGTGTGTGTGTGTGTGTGTGTGTGTGTGTGTGTGTGTGTGTGTGTGTATGTGTGTGTGTGTGTGTGTGTTGTGGAGACACAACTGCCCACAGGCTTACTCCACAGTTGCCCAGGGCACTGATCTCAGCCATGTATTAACTAAACCATCGCATCAGTCTGTTGCTGTCTCTGCTCCTGCATCTGCATGAGGGTTGTGTCTGGGGTCTGCCTCTGGACCACTACCCTGCACATACACGTTGCATAGGCAAAGAACATCATAAGCGATGCTTGGTGTGCATGGAGTTTACCCAGACAGTCAACGGATCCATGTCAAAGCTATCAATTCCACTGCCTGTCACTCTCATGCCGCAGGCACTTGCTGTTGGAGTGCCTTGCCCCAGGGTTTTGTCAGAAAATGGAGGTCTAATTTGTTCCTGTGCCTGTCCCGCAGACTAGAGGGACTACTTTGTCAGGCATCACCTCATTTGGTTCTCATCTCCTGCTTTGCCATCCCTTATTTGTATTCTGGAGTGGGAGTCGGAGAGTTAGTTAAGCCAAATGTGTCTGCAGGCACACTGGGCCAGCAGACTGTGGCATGTGAGGCAGCCTCTCTCCTGGTGTTTGCCTCCTCGCTAACTTCCCCTCCTGTGGGCATCGTCCTCCTTAATAAGTCCTGCTTCAGCAACTGATTGAAATGATCTGCCACAATCCATCAACACGCACACGCACACACACAGGTCCTAAAGACCTCTTCATCCCCACTGCTCCCCTGTACAGTTTCTCTACTGTAAATAATACAATTTAAAAAAAATAAAGAAAGTAATCCGTCCTTCTTCTAACATTGTGACTGCCAATGGCTCAAGGATAGATTTGTTTTTCTTATGATGACTGAT
Source organism: Argentina silus (assembly GCF_951799395.1). Classification (NCBI taxonomy): domain Eukaryota; kingdom Metazoa; phylum Chordata; class Actinopteri; order Argentiniformes; family Argentinidae; genus Argentina; species Argentina silus. Next base: position 25,253,962 of record NC_139656.1, on the reverse strand, counting down.
GTATAGATGATTCACTTACTTAGACAAATGTACTTATGTCTGCTAAATGTCAACAATGTAAATGTAACACACATGCGTGTGCGCACACACACACACACGCACATACACGCTGTATGTGTTG
>NC_139656.1:25179207-25253641 GCF_951799395.1 Argentina silus | reverse complement strand
CGTTTGGACAGGAACATGAGTGTGTGTGTGTGTGTGTGTGTGTGTGTGTGTGTGTGTATGTGTGTATGTGTGTGTGTGTGTGTGTGTGTGTGTGTGTGTGTGTGTGTGTGTGTGTGTGTGTGTGTGTGTGTGTGTGTGTGTATGTGTGTGTGTGTGTCTGTGTGTGTGTCTGTGTGTGTCTGTGTGTGTGTGTGTGTGTGTGTGTGTCTGTGTGTGAAAAATGACACAAAAAAAGTCCCAGAATTCATGCAAAGTGATTCATTGTGGGAGAAATGAAGTTATCTTTCTCTGTGCTCCATCACGGTCTTGCTCATCTGTGCCAGTTGGTCGATCAACATTTATTCAGAGTGAGGTCAGTAAGACCCTTCTGTTTTTGCAGGATGTGTTGTGAGTGACTCATGTCTCTTCCTGTAGTCTCCACGTGGGCAAGAATGACCTTCTGACCTTCTACGACGGTGACGACCTCACCGCCAACATCCTGGGCCAGTACAGCGGCACGCGACCTCGTTTCAAGCTCTACACCTCCATGGCTGACGTCACCATCCAGTTCCAGTCTGACCCCGCCACCAACATCTACGGCTACAACAACGGCTTTGTGGTCCACTTCTTTGGTGAGTCTTGGTGTCTTGAAGCGCAAGCACGAAAGAAAAACCATTTACATCTAAAAAAAGCTTTTTTTCTCTTCTCTCAAGATGACTTGCTACAGTAGACAAGATGACCTCTCTTCTGAATCACAATGGCTTCGGTGGCAAGGTTGTCCATGAAGTATTGTCACTGCTCTTTTTGAGTTGACTAACACAGGGCGAACCAAAAAAAAATAATAATGAAATAACTTTTTCCTTGGCACAAAAGGAAGCCTCCAACATGAAGCTGCAGGAAGCAGCCAGCGAGAGAAGGAGATTAATGACACATAGAATGTACCTCCGTGCAGAGAGGACGGCAGGATACAAGATGAAAAGCGGGGCTTTATCTGTTGTCCTCTCTCTATCTCTCCCTCTGAACAGACACAGGTGCATAGGACTATAGAACATCAAACACCCACAAAAAACACAATTATTGTGCTTCGCTTTTTCCACATCGGCTGTAGTTGCCGAGTACCGTGCCCCCCCCCCCCCATCCGCTTGTGCCACAGTCAGAGAAGAAAAGGGCAGAGCGGGCAGTATCAAACCACCACCCGCTGCCCTCCCCTCCCCCAGACACACAGCACAGTGTGCAATCACTGCAAATTGATGGCATTCTCTTTCACCCGCCAGAGCGTAATTCACATGCAGAATGAGCCACAGGATACCCTATGCTTGTCCAGGGTCATGCTGGATTCAACTCAGATGATTTTCATCTGTTTTTTTGGTATAATACTGGTAGTAGAGAGACATAGTGTTGTTTGTGTATTATTTCCTGACTATAACCCCAAGCTATTCCGAGTGATGATTCTATATGATTACAGCAATCTCAAAATTTGAATGAAAAGTTCACTTCTAAAGCCCCAGGATAATCCCTTTGGAGAATGTTCCTCCCATGCCATGCTGATCTGTATCCTTGTTCTCCCTCTAACCACCAACTCTCTGCCTACCCCTCCCTCATTCCCCCCACAACCTCCATGCCCCTCCACCTCACCCTGGCTCCTCGCACACAGAGGTCCCCAGGAACGACACCTGCTCCGAGCTGCCAGAGATCACCAACGGTTGGAAGAGTACGTCCCACCCTGACCTGATCCATGGTACAGTGGTCACCTATCAGTGCTACCCAGGGTACGATGTGGTGGGCTCCGAAATCCTCATGTGCCAATGGGACCTGACGTGGAGCGGGGACGTGCCCAGCTGTGAGAAAGGTGAGCTGGGAAAGTCCCATTAAGTAACTATTAGAACCACGACGCTCCAACCATGATACCAAGACAAAATGATACCCATAGGATCATCTTCTATCTACTAATAATACTAATAATTATATTATTTCTGTTGGGTTTTAGTCTTATTATCTTAATTGTTTATTCAACAATACAGAGACAAGATGGAAAACACATGGATATATTCTATAATAATTGAGCATTAAACCCACAGCAAAGTGCAACATCTGGCAGCCTGTCTTTGGCGTCATATGGTTTTACAACGACTGTAGACCATAGCAATTGTTGCTATGCAACATGTAACCAGAGACACAACGTGACGCCAGAGCATTGACGATAGCGTTTTTAAAACCACAAGGGTGAACGCAATCATGACTTTCTGAAATCTGTTTCTGATCTGTGTGGGGGTTCTGCTGAGCAACATCAAAACTCAGAGGGTTAAACTGCCACCTACAGGCCAGAAAACGTGTTGCGCAGCTTTTGAAGTGTTGAATGAATTGCGCTGTCCTTCAAGCAATATGAACATTTTCCTTTCCATTTCCCGACATAATGACATATTGCCAAAATGGGTTACAGATAAAAGCCAAACCAGTGTATCTCCAGCCGCAGAATTCAAATGTTGCGTATTAGATTTGAAGTTGGACCTTTATCCTCTAGTGTATAACATGGAGGCAGCAGTCAGTGGCTCTGTGTACTTGGTCTCGGTGTGCTTAACAACCTCTGACCTATCTCTGATCCATATGTTCAGAGAGCAGACCCGGGGCTTATCTCCTGTTGTCTCCTGGGCTGTGTGCTGCTACAGCTGGATGCATTCAATATCCAGCTCTGTTCTTTTTTTAATGAGCTTGATGGCTGATGGTGGAAGTATCCTCCACAGTGGGATTGGATGGGACTGGATCTCTATTGATTGAGTGACTGAAGATAAGGCGTGGTGTGATCATTGGAAGATAGTGCGTGTGTGTGTGTCTGTGCATTTGTGTGTGTGTCTGTCTGTGCATTTGTGTGTGTGTCTGTGTGCGTTTGTGTATGTGTGTGTGTGTGTGTGTGTGTGTGTGTGTGTGTGTGTGTGTGTGTGTGTGTGTGTGTGTGTGTGTGTGTGTGTTTGCTGTGTTTGATGCATCCTCTGTTCATCCATTTTCCTGTGTTACCCTGCCTGTGTGATCAGTGATGACGTGTCCGGATCCTGGGAACGTGGAGCACAGTCGGAGGGTGGTCACCGGGTCACGCTTCACCGTGGCCTCAACTGTGCAGTATATCTGTAACAAGGGCTACTCCTTATCAGGCAGCGGCCTGCTCACCTGCTACACCCGAGACTCAGCCAACCCCAAGTGGAGCGAGAGGCTGCCCAAGTGTATCCGTAAGTGACAGAGCTGTTTCTGGTCCACCCCACACACGCACGCACGCACACAGGCACTCACACAGGCACACACACAGGCACTCACACAGGCAGGCACACACACACACACACAGGCACTCACACAGGTAGGCAGGCAGGCACACACACACACACACACACACACACACACACACACACACACACACACACACGTACAGACAAACAAACACTCAGAAACGTTTTGTTTTGTTTTTATTGAACCAAAGTAGGGCTCTTAGTAACAATCATCTGTGTATTTCAAGGAGTCCATTTAACGCTCTCTATCTTGGCAGAGAACTCTAGGGGGACATGGGACCTTCAGTGGAGATCAGTGGAGGCTGGTGAAAATTGAGGAGGATGGGAGACTTGATAAATCAATAGGGAGCACTCCGCACCTAGACCGCAAAGCTTGTTTCAAACGTTGTCTAAGACAAATTATTTGAACCTAAAATGTTTACTGAAGACTTTTATCATTAAATATTATGGGGAATGGGACAATTAAGGGGACAATCTCGGAAATGGCAGTGTGCAAGGTCATGGATGGGTGAGCTCGACTCTTTCACTCAGGGCAGGACAGGATTATACTGTGAAGACAAACACCACCAAATGTCATTGTGTTTGTGTGTGTGTGCGACTGACTCTCCACACTCGTAATGAAATCATTGGACAGGGCTACTCACAGTGCTTGGGAGATGGAGAGGAAACGTTAATACCTCAGGGGATGAGATCGGATGAGATCGGATGAGATCGGATGAGATCGGATGAGATCGGATGCTCTCAGTGCCAACTGTAAAGATGTAGCCTGAAGGCACTCTGACTTCCTTTCTGTAATCTCCACCAACCTTCCACTTACATTGAAGACCTCTCAGCTGTCGAGCTCGCACAGATAAAAGGTGGCCTTGTTTGGAGGATGATCTATCGAGTGGGGAGATGATGCGTGACACAGCATGCATACCCAATTAACACCGGAGCAACTCGAGGATGAAAAGTAAACTGAGAGTGTTTTTCTTTTCATCCGGAGAGAACAGGTGCAGAATCAATATGGCTTATGTAATAAGAGCTGTCCCCTGCTGTTCAAACAGAACAATGATACACCCTGACTCTTCATTGTTGCAAAGTAATTATAGACGCTGGAAACAATCCCAGGTAAATTACCACACAGGGAGAGACTGAGCCCGGGGTCGGACAATGACTGGCTGTCAGGGCGCGGACCTCATGTGCCTTTTGTTAGCCGACTCTGCTGGTGTCAAACATCATTACTTTTCCATAGAATGCAAACAATTCCTGGGAGCAGCCCATGTGAAGTTGCTGCTGTGAGGACTGACGTGTTGACATGAGGAATGTGAGAAGGGGACTGTCCTGTCCTGTCTAGGAGACGTGCTCCAGAGTAGAGGAGCAGCGCCCACAGTGACATCCTCTCTGTCTGTGTGTCCTGCTGTGTGCAGCGGAGAGATACGAGCCCTGCAGAAACCCGGGGGCCCCCTCCACCAGTGTGCAGAGCTCAGAGAAGGCTTTCTACCAGGCAGGGGAGAGCCTCACCTTCTCCTGCCGCACGGGCTATGAGCTGCAGGGGGAGCCCACCATCCGCTGTGTCCCTGGACACCCATCACAGTGGAGCGGCAGCCCCCCTGCCTGCAGAGGTACAGTAGACTCCCCAGGGCAAAAATACTACTACTACTACTAGTACTACTACTACTACTACTACTAATAATAATAATAATAATAATAATAATAATAATAATAATAATAATAATAATACAAATACAAATACAAATACAAATACAAATATAAACAAATAATATGATATAATATGATATGATATGGCTCAGTTCCATGAAGTGTAAGGCTTCATGGAACTTTTTTTTTTATCTGTGTCTAATTGTTGTTGTTTTTTTTACAACAAAAAGAGATTGAAAAACAAAAATGGATTCATTCAGCTGTTAATGTATAGCTGTTAATGTATAGCTGTTAATGTATAGCTGTTAATGTATAGCTGCTAATGTATAGCTCTTAATGTATAGCTGTTAATGTATAGCTGTTAATGTATAGCTGTTAATGTATAGCTGTTGCTCATCACAATTCTTTTTTTTCATCTTTTATAGCACATGCATCTCAGGCCCAAAATGAGCACAGGCTGGATGGTAAGTATATATAACTGTATATAAGTATATAACTGGATGGTAAGTATATAAGCATATAACTGGATGGTAAGTACATAAGTACATATAACTGTATGAACTTTGGTGATCCCACTAAAATGCCAATAGAATTATTCTGACCATAATATGTTTCATGTGTGTGTTCAGTCGCCAGCCCTGACTACGGAGGCATGGAGGGGACCAACATTGCCATCGCCGTTCTGATTCCTGCCGCAGTCGTCCTAGTTGTAATCCTTGGGATCTACATCTACTTTGCAAAGTGAGTATGTGAAAAAACAGAGGATCAATATTGTGAAAAATGTTGCGAACATGTGGAATTCAGTTGTGACTAGACTCTGCTCTAGAGAGTGGGTCTATTCCAGGGGAGGCTGGTGGAGGTAGAAATCAGAGGACGGGCTCATTGTAATGCATGGAAAGGAATGGGGAATGGTATCAAACACACGTGAAATCAGAGGACGGGCTCATTGTAAAGCATGGAATGGAATGAGGAATGGTATCAAACACAAGTGTATACCATGCTTTACAATGAGCCCGTCCTCTGATTTCTCCCTCCACCAGCCTCCCCTGGTCTACTACTGCAGTGCATGATAACACATATCTCTCTCTCACTGTTCCATCCCAGACTTCAGGGGAAGTCCCTCAGAATGCCGACATCATCCCTGCCACCATATGACAACATGACAGAGGAGTCAGCCTTTAACAATGCAATCTATGAGACTGGAGTAAGTACGGATGTTATGCATCTGCGAGACGTGGACTCCCAGAACACCATTGTCTTGTCCTGATTCATCTCCATCCAGCTGTCTGCCTGCCTGCCTGCCTGCCTGCCTGCCTGTCATCTCATGTTTAACCAGCAGAGGGTACTCTTCACCTCATCGCCCATGTCTCATCCAGACGCACAGCTATGAGGCTTTCAAATTGAAGTCTAGTGGTGAATGTAGACTTGACAGTCCTTCACCAACTGGCTGGCTCTCAAAGCCTTCTAAACGTTTGAACCCTCCATTTTGAACCCCGAAAAAAGTTTGTTTACAATTCGAGAGAAAGTTGAATGGAACAGCAACAGAAACATGTTTACATTTGTGTTTGACTGCGGGACGGTTGAGTGCTAATTTTGCACTTAATAGAAATAGACATAGGAAATTGCTCAGCCTGCATTGCCTCTGATTGTGTTCCTGGAGAGAGGATGAATGTGACAGATCATTGTGGAAACGAAGGTTCAACACATACAGTAGCAGTTACACTCACCCCCATTGACCTGTGATAGAAAGCTACCCTGTGTATTGGGTCTTGATAGTTTAGTACATCATTTTTTGATAGTGAGAGTTGAGAGACCCTTTTTTTTTGTTTGTGACTCAATAGACAATCATCAAGAGTTATTTGATTGCATCGCAAATGAGAATGTGCAATAATAGAAGCAGTATTATAGTATTTTACAGATCTTACTTTTTTGTGTTGCACTTTTGAAACTTTAACAGAGCACTTATTAAAAACACCCAGTCCCAGACACCTGAAAGCAACTTAGGGTTGTGAATTGTCCATACATCATTCATACAGTATATCTATATATCTATCACATAATTTTGTGTACATTTTATGTGTGCGTTCATATGTGTTGTGTTATGTTTTATATAATGTGTGTGTTGGACATGTTGTGAAATACAGTATGATGGAGCATAATGCCCCCTAGACGTCTATCATTGTGTTGTGGAATCATCTACGCTGTTACAGTGTTGTCGTGATGTGATGCATTCAACCTTGTCTTGGGCAAACGAGAATTCAACTGAAAACTGGAATGTATACACAGATAGTGTATAAGGCAAGGTATTTGTCATGTTCTGGACTCCCTTGTGACGGTCCATACTCTACCCTCTCCTCCTCTTCCCGCCAGCCCCGGAAAACTGTCTCTGATTACTAATGACTGTCTGTCTGTCCCTCCTCGGCCGTGCTGCAGAGGAACAATGAGGTGAGGCGTCCTTCAGATGGCGATTGTCCATCCTAGAGAGTACACTTCACTCAGTCACCTGACATCATGACTGCATCCATAGGGGTTGTCCATCCTAGAGAGTACACTTCACTCAGTCACCTGACATCATGACTGCATCCATAGGGGTTGTCAGCAGTACCTCTCCCAGCCAGTTATCACTCTCTCTTTGTCGTTTGAGGATTCTCTCTCTCTCTCTCTCTCTCTCTCCCTCTCTCTCTCTCTCTCTCTCTCTCTCCCTCTCTCTCTCTCTCTCTCTCTCTCTCTCTCTCTCTCTCTCTCTCCCTCTCTCTCTCTCTCTCTCTCTCTCTCTCCCTCTCTCTCTCTCTGTCTGTCTCCCTCTCTCTCTCTCTCTCCCTCTCTCTCTCTCTGTCTGTCTCCCTCTCTCTCCCTCCCTCTCTCTCTCTGTCTGTCTGTCTCTCTATCTCTCTTTCTCTCTCTCTCTAACCTATAGCGTATCACTGTTGTTGATGAATGTAGGGAGCAGTCAAATCAAATCAACTTTATTTACATAGCATATTTCATACATAGATGCAGGAAGAACAGTAAATACAAATAACAAAAGAGAATAATAACAGTATTACAGCCATGGAAGTTCAAACAGTAATAGCAAAGATCAATGAATTGTGAAGCTTCAATGCACTGATGTCTTGTCTACTTCATGCTTCACTTGTGTTTACTTTTGTCAGTCAGTTCAAAACAATATAAATTAAAGATTTTTGTTCCAATCATGTTGTTCTTTTTTATTTCAGTCTGCATTCTTGTGTCAGTGATTCAGTTCTACCCATTGATCATGTTTGTGACACATTCCGTCTTTTTTCATGTTTTCATATTCCTTACCTTCAGTAGCATGTAAACCACACGATTATTATGACAATATGACAATGACAACAATGGATCATGCGGTATTACTCATTTGTAGACAGGGAGGAGTTTGTAAAGTCTCACCCTCAACCTAAACATTTCTCAGATAATAATATACAGTAGCTTTGTCCATGTTCTACTTTTGATGAGTGTGTGTTTGTTTGGTCTTCACAGAATAAAAGAGATTATGAGGTGTCCATTTAGAGACCTTTCAGCAAGGATAATTCAAGCTTTGCCTTTTGGAACCCTCTCTGCACCTATCATCTTCCCTACGATGATTTCAGCTGGTACTTCCCCTTCTCTCCTCCTCTCCATTCCCTCCTTTTTGTGGGCATTTGTAAAAATCTGTCTTTTCCAGAGGACCACTACCAGAACTTCAAATATGGTGGATCAACATGGTGTTATTTTTGTAGTTGTTTAACTGCTGATGGCCTTTCCTTAGTGCTTATGCATTTTTTTATTTCATAATTGGGGGAAGGGGTCCATTTTTATCTAACTGGTTATAATTTTGAAATTTTACAAGAGAAATGAGAAGAACGAATGTAATGCTAATCACTTAGCAATGGTCTTGATTTGTATGCAGTACATGAAAAAAACACAAAGACACAAATTATTTGGATGTTTACACATCACACATTCTGAGTACCTAAAAGCAAATATTTTTCTTTTGTCATTACAATTCTACCAATCTTCATATTGGCACTTTGAAATGTCTGTATAGGTTTTCATTTTCAATATCACTTTGTAAATAAACTGCCCGTCCCAATATGAGGATGTCTTGATGCTGACTGCATAACCAAAATGGTGTTTTTGTGTCATATTACTCATGGTTTTGTTAAGTGACATTCTGGTGTGTTAAACACAACATTATACATGACATCACACCGTTGTACGGGTTAATACTCCACTAAACAATGTCAACATTCCGACAGTGTTCTCTCGGTTGTGCTGTGTGCATTCTGAGTGTCACATATGCAACAATCCAATGACAAAAGGCCATAACAGTCAAGACACTGTAGGCCTAAATGAAGTTGCTGTTTTGTGTGGTGGCCTTTACATTAATCAAATGAATCAGAATTCTCATGGGCCACTGTTTACTACTCCATGCCTGTTAGGCCTGTCCTACTGTCCTAATGATAAGGAGGAATTGAACTGCATATGGCTTGCTTATGATCTGTGTTGACATCATTGGGCAGATATCAGATATATTTGGGTGTCCTGTTTGTAAAACAGAAAATGTCTATCCATTTTCCTCCAAACTGAGTTGGCAAAGTTATGGTAGCTTTTTTAAAATGCTTTTTTTTTTGTTTGCTTATGTTATGTCTCAATAAATGTTTAAATGTTCTCACTTGGTATCATTGTTATGTTATGTATAGTCCATTAGGTCATAACCTTTGAGTTAGTATATAAATGATGACTGCTCAACAATTGTAAATTCAGAAGTTGTAGGTGGGTGTATATTTTATTACTCTGATCTGAAAAAAACAACAAAAAAAACAGCATTACTGTGAAATATTCCCCAAGAGTCAGATTAAATTATATTGAAATTGATAAGGTAATTGACTTTCAGAACTATCATTGTGAATTTGAATGTGAAATTAAGTTGTCCACAAGTATAAAAAATTGCACCTTGGATTTGAGTTCGTTCATAAATCTTCTTTGGGGACTGGTACATCAATCAAATGTAATCCCAAAAATAAAGTTTGCAAGATATCTGTTTACTGGGAGTTCGTCTTTCATTCATTGTCCATTAGCTTTGTCTTATCATTTCATAGTTGAGGTGCGTGACACAGAAAGAGGAGGGAGGATTCATTCTCATTGGCCCCTACCAAGAGAGGAGTCGCACTGCGCATGCTCAGACGTCGCTTTACCCAAATTAGCGCCAACTCCATGGAGAGGAAGATAGCTAGCCAGCTAGCTGTGTTGTAGGGCTGATGCTTAGCATCATAACAACAATAAGAAGCTCCGATTTCGGTGTTGTTTTTCCCAGATATTCAACCTCCGACTACTTGCCATTTTATGTCAGGTATGTGAGATTTGATCGGGGGATTTGATTATTTTCACATTATTCAATAATGGAAGAAAACAGATATGCCTCTTTCAGCATCATAGCTAACGTTGACGTTACCAGCTACAACCACAGGCGCAGGGACAAGCACCTCCATGTACAAGGCTAGGCCTCAGTTAGGCCAAACGCTGAATAGCTTTGCTTTTTCCATCATATATTTTCTCTGATTCGGCAACAAGAGGAGTTATACATTTTAGGCGTTTTGAATTATACGGTTGGGACAGCGTGGAGAAAAAACGATTCAAGTCTAATCAAGCCAAGGGGGGATTTCCTGTGAAGAAAGGACTCCTTGTCGTCTTTGAACTGGGAGGCATTGCATTGAATCTAGCTAGCTAGCTAGTTACGCTAGCTGACACTTATCCCTGCACTGGGAAACATTATTGTCTTCACAAAAAGACGTACCAAAACAATAGAACTTGTATGTTGTGTCAAGACAGTGTTTTTGTTGTTGTTTTTGGAAGCTGACAGTGCGGATATCACCTGTCACACAGAGCCACTGCTTGTTTGAAAGAATTCGTTTTGGAAACGAGGAGCTGACAGCTTTCTCCGCACCAGGCTGTTTGAATGTGGGATAAAATGGAGACCCCAACGATTGTCTATGATCTTGACACCTCTGGTGGTCTTATGCAGGTAAATCCCGTATTGTTGCATACAGTGTGCTAGCTAGCTTATGCCACATTGGACACACAACATGTATCTTACACAGTATCAGCAAAGCAGGCACTGAACTAACATGGCTACAGTACAGATTCATAGTGTAGCTTAGGTTAGCTTAGCTACAGCAGCTCTCAGGGCCAGAAAGGGCTGACTGCCAATATTACCTAAAATGTATCAAGTATCTTGTAACAAAGGTCTTGTATTTGTGGGGGGTCAGACATAAGGGCAAGCTCATTTACACAACAGTTCTTACTGGAATAATAGCCTCCAAAAGGTTTGAGATCTCTTGCATATGCTTGCTAGCTAACTAACTAGCCAAATGGTTGCAGTGGGACCATTGTAGATATCCACAATGGACGCCATACTGTAGCTGCAGTATCAAATGTGGCTACAAGTTGGACTATAACTAATGTTACGTTGTATTGGTACATTTGATAGGTTATGTGGCTATCTTATCTAACTGCCTTTACCTCTAATATAGCCATATGTTGCATTTCACATTGCATGATTTCTCTCTCTCTCTCTCTCTCTCTGATACTTTGTAGCAAATCCAAGCATTGCTGGCTCCCCCCAAGTCTGAAGATGGCGAAAAAAGAAGTCGAAAGCCTGACAAAAATGCCCGAAGAACAGGAAGAGCCACCAACCACGACACCTGTGACAGTTGCCGAGAGGGAGGCGACCTGCTCTGTTGTGACCATTGTCCCGCAGCCTTTCATTTACAGTGCTGGTATGCCTATGAACAAATATGATTTAATTTACAGCGTCTGTTTCTGCTGCGGTTGCTACCAACATGCAAAGCAAAAGCAGTCCCATGAGAGACAGCCATCTATGCAAAACAGATTTTTTTTTTTTTAAATTTAAGCTACCTACTTTCTTCCCTAAGAGGAGTTAGGGAAACCTAGTTGTGTACTGACCATGTATGAATAATCATTAACCGTCTGCTGCTGGGAACCGTGTATCATGGCTGTTGGTGGAAGGAGGTCACGAGCCCCCCACCCCCCCTCCATTGTGAAGACTTATTCTAAGATTGCATTTAAGCTATTGCCACATTAGTGTCACAGATCATGAAGGATTTTGCTGAGGAAAGTATTTATTCTGGTGGTCCTCTTTTGCACCACAGCAGTCTTTTGTGTTTCTTGGAAAGCTTGAATGAATCCATATTAGTGTTGGACTGGCAGCCTTTACAATTGATGCAGTGCATACTTTTGCCACAGAATTCAGAGACTGTGCCCAGGGAGTTTGGGCACTCTGCCAAAGAAGCTCTTAGATTCATTTGCTCTCACCTGTTTTTCATCAACTTCAGGCTCAAGCATTTTCCTGTTCATTTCAATGTAGCGCAGTGGATGTTTGCCATACCTCTTGAACTTGTAGATGGTATTTGAGTGGCATTAGTATTGATAAATAGTTGGTGAGCAGCATTTATTTAGAATATGTGGGTGACTTGCAAAACTTGTTTTTCACTTGGTAGAAGAAAAGAGATCCTTCTTTTTTTTTTTCTCCCTCCGTAGATACTACTGATTAATGCATCTCTCATTCCTGGGTCTCAAGTCCCTTTCTGGTCAGCATGCTTTCTTATTGTTAGTTTTTACTTTTATTTTATTTTATTTTGTTACTTTCTTTTACCACTAAAAAGGAGCTGAAAGGATTTGTGCAGGTTATCGGAGATTTTGCAGGAGTGTAACTCATTTGGACCGCTGACTTTCCCAGTAGCAGCAGGTTTACTGCAAGAGCTTGAGGCTTGTAGGACAAAATGCAGGACGTTCAAATGTTATAGGTTATTTGCACATTTTCAATTCATCCATTACATTTTCTAGCGCACACTTGCCACACAATGTAAAGTTCAAAGACTGCACCAAACTGAAAGATTGTTTCCTTAGACTACAATTAACCTTGAGTGCCCTGTCATAGTGTGTCAACCCTAATTCTGTTTTGTGTCGAACCGGCAGCAATCCACCCCTGAGTAAGGAGATGCTGCCCCCTGGAGACTGGATGTGTCATCGCTGCAATGTTCGCAAGAAGGTGAGTCAGTTCTCTCAGGTAAATCCTGAACGTAGGAGTCTTTGGTTTGTCCAGTGTCTTGTTGTTGAGAGTTTCTTTCATCTGAACAGTTAGGTGTTCTAGAGTGTCAAGCAGAGAGAGAGAGAGAGAAAAGGGTCAGAATGTTATTATGCTTTTCCTCTTGTGTTCTAGAAGCGGGAGCAGAAGAAGGAGCAGATTAACGGTCTACTGGAGCGCCAGCTGTCTAAACAGTCTCCCTCCCCTGCGGCGGCGGAGCTGGACCTGGCCCCGGGCACTCTGCGGCTGGACCCCACGGCAGCGGTCGGCACTGGGCTGAGGGCTGCGGTGGCACAGGTGCGGCTCCTGGAGAGGAGGCCCAGCAGCCGGCCCAACACTCCCACATCCAACGCCTCCACGGACACCCCCACGCCCTCGGAGCAGAATGACATGGATGATGACATGCTCGACGTAGAGGACGATGCCCAGGGCTCGGAGACCGAGAGCTCCACCCCACACCTCAAGAGGCCCTTTGACCTTTTAATCGCTGCTGCCATGGAGAGGAACCCCACACAGTTCCAGCTCCCCAACGAACTCACCTGCACAACCTCCCTTCCAGGTCTGCCCCTTAAAGCTCCTTTTACATTATTCATGCAAGCGTGGCGTCGTGCAGAGCAAGCCATTGTTTCCCGTTATACAATGGTTCCATCCTAACAAACATTGTGATTGGCCGAGCTTTATTGCCAGATTAAGTAACAGCTATGACGTGGTTTACCCGTTTACCCTATGTCGCAGTAATATCCCTGCGCAAACACTCGAATTACGAAGATGTGTTTGTCACGTTACCTTGACAACAGTGGCCGTTTTCAGAACTATATTTCTGAGTGCAGGGCAGAAAACACCACAAACGATCACAAAATAGATACTTACGGTTGTTTTCTTGTCACAGTTCCCTGTTTTGTTTTGTAACCAAAAAGCAATAAAGCACTCAAGACTGTGCTTTATCGTGAATAAAGTCACAGCTGAGGGGTTGCCTAACAACGGCCCTCAGCTGTGACTATTCACAATAAAGCACAGCCTCTCGTGCCTTATTGTTTAAACAGAAGGGACTTTCCAATGGAAGCGTGTCTTGGATAAGCTAAACTGTTTCGTTGTCACACATTAAAGGTCCATCAAAGCGGTAAGACTTGAACAAATGCTGAGCGTGCATCTCGATCAGTGACGATGCATCATTGGAACAAATTCTTGCGGTCTCTTTTATGCCTCAGCTTTTCCTCCTAGTTTATTTTCTGTTCCATGTGGGTTTTTTTGTTTTTTTTACCCGTTAATTTGTATTATGTCTGTGCCCCCCCCCCCCCCCCCCAAGGAACCAGTAAAAAGAGGAGAAGAGATGAGATGACAGGAAAGAACGTGAAGCGAGCGCATCATGAGCGGGACCACAACGGGCTGGTCCCCCTGCCGGTGAAGGTCTGCTATCCATGTGGCAGGTAGGAACAGCCAGGCCATGGGTTGCAATGACAATGACGCATCAAGACCTTTCGTTGTTGAAATCTTAAAAAAAAACATTACATGTTAACACTACCCTGGCGTAGGTCAAAAATAACGTCGAATTACATTCGGATCACACACTGTTTTACAGCTGTTTACAAACGTATGAAAAATGCATAGACAATTTGAAATAATTGCATGGTTCACAATGAAACTACACAATATGCCATTTATTCCTTTGAATGCCGAGCCATCTTCTCCGGCAAGGCTAAGTGAAGCATTCAAGAGAGCAATCGGTGGAGACCATTATAGGACTCAAATTGCCTGTGGAAAGAGGAGCCATAATTACTTGGAAAATAGTAGTCTCAGATTGACAGTGGGAGAGGAAACATTATGCAGGCTAAGGCTATCATCTTTCAGAGAACATGGCATAGATGAGGCAGGCGCCCCATTGAAACAGTGTTTTGCATTCAGTATCATCCTGCTCTGCACATGTCTTTTTTTGTTTGGAGACCTTTCTGAATGGCAAAAGGGTATTATTATTATTATTAGAGAGAAAATCGTCTGTGGGTTTTGAGCAACGATTTACTCTAGTATAACGCCACCATTACATTATCTTTTTGCAGACAGTACTGTTCTCATCCAGTAATTGGGTCATGAGGATCTGAACACCAGTTATATTGGTCAGGGTTGCTGAACAGAGCCGTTTTCAACAAATGCCTGATTGCCCCATTTTTTAAATATTTTTTTATATGGGAGGGTTTTGAAAGTTCTCGACGTGTTTAAAGAGACGTTCTGAAGTGGTGTAGTACGATGCCCCCTAGTGTTTGTGTTGGCTACCACCCGGGCCTTGGCTATGTTAAGACCACCACAGAATGCAGAACCACATGGTGAGAGCGACTGGGGAATCCAAACGATCCCCCTCAGCATATTTTATATTTCTGGAGCGATGAGCCTGCCACAGACAGCTTGCCAGGATTCCAGTCCAATCCAGTCGCCCCTCGCCCTGCCTTCCAGCCTCCACGTGTCTTGAACTGATTTGAAATTGTTCCATGTTTCATATCAACCCTCCTTGTGTTTGTTGCAGGAGCTGCAGGTTGGCACCATTAATCCAGTGTGACTATTGCCCCCTCCTGTTCCACATGGACTGTTTGGACCCCCCTCTTACTGCCATGCCAGTGGGCAAATGGATGTGCCCCAATCACATAGAGCATATGGTGGTAAGATGATAAAGCATGGGTAGCATAGCCTGCTTATTTATGGTCTTCTGATTCTTTCTCGAAGTGACATGATTCTAAAGGCACCTTTTTAACATGCAACCCCCCCCCCACACTCCACTTTTAGTTGAAGCAGAGGAACCTGACGTTGAGCAGTCGCTGTCAGCTGTTTGACCAGTTTCAGGACAGGATGTCCCAGCACGCCGTCAAGGTGGACTTCCTGCAGCGGGTGCATCGTCTGCACCCCCCTGTCCGCAGAGGAGCCCACACACACATGAAGAGGACTCTGAAGGTGAGGCCTCTCGTTTCAGAACGCCTACTGGTTCCAGTCCTGGACCCATCTGTTCTGTCTCGTCTTCCCTCAACATATGCCCCCTCCCCGCCATTGTAATAATATGTAATATAATAATAATAGGCCATTTAGCTGACACTTTTATCCAAATTGCAGTGAGTTTATACATTTTTCTGTATATATGGTCCCAGCGGGAATCGAAGCCCCAACCTAAGCATTGTTAGCGCCATGCTCTACCAACTGAGCCGCTGTTTGTTTTGTCCTTACTGTATTTTGTAACCCTTGTTTTTGTTTAGATCTGATATTGAGGCTCTGAAAAATGCACTTTTAAATAAAGCCTGACTTGACACTGGTGTGTGAAAGCAGCATTTCCTCCCTTTCTTATCATGTGACTCTAGATGACATACAAGGCGACGCGTGTTTCTCTTGACAGGTCCCTGATGCTATCAAGTCCCAGTACAAGTCTCCCCCAGCCATGATGGCCCCCGCTGGGATCCGCAACGGGGAGCTGATCTGTAACGGCAGCCCTCACCAGCACCTTTCACCCTCTCAGCACTTAACCAGCGAGGACGAGCAGCAGGAGGTAGGACCGACTGCAGAGTCCTCCAATAATGTTACACAATAAAGGTCAAAGGTCCAGCGTGTATATTTGGGCTTGGAAATAGTGCTATGATAAATCACTAGAGGACAAGGAATGAGGTCAGTGGAGAGGGCTGTTTTGGCCGAAACAAAACACTTTCTATAATCTGGTGTCGAGCACTGGCCTTTTTGGTACCGTTTATACGTTATGCACCTAGTTGCCGCCGTTAGAAAATGTAACACATTTACATTCGGTGTGGCCACACAGGGCAGCAAAGCCCTAAAAACACGAGACAAGCTTTACCTTTCATAAATGCAACCTCTCATATTTGTTTTCCTTTGTTGTCTTGTAGTGGCTACGAGACGTCATAACACTTCAGTGTAGCATCGTGAGACATCTGTCTGCCAAACAAGCGGCATCTACTGAGTGGGACTCGGAGCAAACGGATAAGGCGGACATCAAACCCTGCGTCACAGCGGAGGAGAGCAGTACTGTATGCACTTCGAACAGGACATACTCGCCAGCCTCTGAACCTAAACCCGACAGTGCAGCTACTTGCCACCAGGGGGCTCCTGCACTGAATTCTTCCCAGGAAGGGAAGTGTAGCTTGTGTACAGAGAACTCTTGTCAAAACTGTGGGCCCAGTAACGGTCCTCTGGAACAGCTGGCAAGGACCAATGGGAGTCCAGAGGCCTGCAGGCAGGAGGAGGTCAGACTGAAAGACCCCTGCAGTCCCAATATCCCCCATCCTCAGACACCAGCAACCTCCGCCACGGAGTTACCCAACCACACCGGTGGAGCTGTGGTAAAGACTGAGAACACCCTGTTAAGATCTTGTGCAGGGACAGCAGCATCCTCATCCACAACTCTCATTAAATCAGACCCTGGAGCCCCCTGTCCACCTTGCAGGGCCTCCCCAGGCGCAGAGGGCCAGGGGCAGGCCCCTGCTCTGACCAGTAGCAGCCCTGCTGGGACCCATGCCCCCACCCCACCCAGAGCACCTCACCTGATCAGAGGCCCAGCCAAACTGGGCTCCACCACTCCTTCCACAGGTGAGGCTGCATGGGATGTGAGTTAGGATCACTGATGATAGTGGTTGGTTGGATAGAGGCTAACGTGTGTGTGTGTGTGTGTGTGTGTGTGTGTGTGCGTGTGCGCGCGCAGATGGAAAGGTGAGTGTGGATGCTGTGCCCCCCAGGAGTGCCCCTCAGCTTCCTAGCTCTCTGTCCTCTGCCGTGGGAGACCTGTCCAGCCGCCTGAAGGCATTGGCAGACGGGAATGGTGGTAAGTCTGACCCCCTCCGGGACTATAGACAGCGGAGTCATCTTTTTTGAATCAGTCAGACTTGACTTTGAAAACATAATTACATTTATGCTTTGTACATTACATACACACATGCAATACAATGTGCTTTACAGGAAAATTTTGATTAAAAGGGAGGTTCAAAAGTTGTTTCACCTAATGTATGTAAACTTTTGCACACAAAAAAATGTGTTGACAGAGATTCAGATGAGCAATCTGGATGACAAGTTCATCAAGCTCCTGGCCTGGCAGAGGATCCAACAGCTCTTTGGGCCTAAAGCCCCTCCTACTCCTCCTACTCCTCCTCCTCCTCCACCACAGAGCAGCTGTATCAGTCTACCCCCTGTGCCACAAACCCAGCAGCACGTTGAAGGTCAGAATCCCCTCTTCATCAAGATGAACACCTTGTGTTCCCTGCTGCACCCCTTCCCCCACTGACTCTACCCAATCCCTTTTGATCTCTACTCCGCCTTCCTTCTCTCTCTTTGAACGTGCCTTCCATGTTTTCTAACCCACCTTCATCTGCCTGTGGTTTGTCTGCTTCTTCCCTGCTGTGGACTTTGTTGTGTGAGATGCCTTAGAATATTGAGCTTTGTTTGTCTGTGTGTGTTTGTCTTCTTAGCACAAAACAAGGATATCAAGGCCAGGGCTGTGTTTTATCCACTGACGGGGAAAGGAGGAGCTGTCAGTATGTGCTATAGAAGCTTGCACATAGGAACTGGTAAGATTCGCTCCCACATACACATTACACATTAGTCTTTTCTAATCCCCACCACCACCACCGCATTTTGTTGACGTGTCTTGTTGTTTGCAGGTGCTGACATGGATGTGTGCCTTACAAACTATGGTCATTGTAATTATGTGTCTGGAAAACATGCCTGCATCTTTTATGACGAGGTGAGAGGGTCACATATCACATTGAAACATGCTCTTGGTTTTTAGATGGATTGTTGTTGTTTGTATACTATTGGCAGTACTGGCAGAGGTATTTACTGCTTTTCAGATATTTGATGAATTTGTCATTGCCTTCTCCTACTGTCTGTCTTTGTGGCTGCTCCCTGTAACAGCATACTTCTGTCACTGCTCTTGCCTCCGCCAGAACACAAAGCAGTACGAGTTGCTCAACTACAGTGAACATGGGACCACGGTGGACAACGTGCTGTACTCGTGTGACTTCTCTGAAAAGACGGGCCCCAGCCCCTCCAGCAGCCTGGTGTCCAAAGTGCAGAACATTATCAGTGAGTGCTCCGGACCTCATCAATCATGACCTGGTTTCGACATGGTCTCGACCAACATGGCCCAGTGGTTTATGAACCAACAGCCTTGCCAGTTCCCTTCTGCACAAACCTTTATCGTTTTAGGAATTACTTTGCCCTGACGCATGTCATGTCTGTGTCTACTTAAGATCTAAATGTGTGTCTAATGTGTTTGTAACCCACAGAGCGCTGCAAGAGGAGGAAGCAGGAAGAGGAAGGGGCGGGGGCGGGGGAGTCGATGGTGCTTGGGGAGGTTATGATGAGCCAGTCTCAGGGGACGCCTCCCAGCCCCTGCGACTGCAGAGCCAGCAGCTCCAGTCTGATCGGGGGCAGCGGGGCAGGCTGGGAGGGCACCGCCCTGCTCCACCACGGCAGCCTCATCAAGCTGGGCTGCATGCAGTTTGTCTTCAGTATTACAGAGTTTGCCTGTAAGCAGGTCAAAGAGGAGACACCAACCCAACCCAACACCTCCACTGCCAGCACCCAGAGCCAAGAGGGAGCAGCGCCCTCAGACAAACACACCACCCAGCTCTACGTGCCAGTGCTTCTTCACCCCAATCCTGTCCCTTAGCCTCCTGCACCCCCAGCAACAAGAATCAGCTTCCGCAGCTGGACTTGTATTAAAAAGAAAATAAACTTTTTTTTTTTTTTTTTTTTTGATGTTCATACATTTGCATGAAATGAAGTATTTTTCAGGCTCAGATTTTTGGGCAAGTTGCACATAAACATTATATTTTTTCTTTGTTGTAAATGCAAAACTTTATGGAAGCATTTGGATTTTGCCTTTAAAAGGGATACTTTGTTGAAAAAAAGAAAGAAAAAAGAGCAACTTTTTGTCACCACCAGACAGGTCTCCATCATACTTGTAAAGTAGTAGAACTTGTCATATTTTGTGCCAGTAATAATAGCATAAACATGCCTTTTTTCCCCCTCTGTAAATGAAACTTACAGTATTTGCTCCTGGTCATTTTAGTTGATGTACTGTATTTGAAAATGTAGTCATGTTCAGATGTTTGTTTTGCTACTTTTGCACTACAGGTATCTATTGAAATGTGTGTACACATCCATGCTGTATACATGGCTGTGCACACACACACACACACAAAATATGAATCAATCATGCATGATAAAGAATCCTTTTTCAACATTGAACAAGGGAAGCATAGGATTCCATATAGGCAAGGTCCTAACATTTTTGGCCATTTTGGCCTTTTAAATCTGTACAGTGCTTTGTGAATTCTGTGCAGTAGTTTTCAAAAGTGTTGTTAGTCCTGTTTTTTCAATACTGTAGTCAACTGTAAATAGTGTCTGTTTTAGAACAAATCCGAATACACATTTTCATGTACTCTGTAAATACAAAGAAACTGACGTTTCTTTTTGTCTGTCATAACAATGTAAATAATACATATTTTTAAGAACGTGTGTGTGTGTGTCTGTGTTTCAACAGCATTGGGATTTTGTAGGCCATTTTCACGCAAGGTTATGAGCCATATAATAAACACGCATATCAGTAGTGCCTCAAGATGTTCATCTCCGATTCCGAGAGGCCTTTGGACTCTGCGAAGTGTCTGCTATCAGTAACCACAAGGTGGCTGTACCCACCCACTTGCACGACTCCACACTTGGGTGAAAGGTCGCAAATAGTGTATCATTTCAGCTGTCGAACATCAAGCAGATTGAAAAAGGTCTCCGTCATGTTGACATTGCTGCTTGTCGGGGCTGGAGTCGTCGGGGTTTATGTACTAATTATTCATGTTCTCAAACAACCAAGATGCAAAAGCCTTGTCCAATTGCATGGAAAAACAGTGATCGTCACTGGTGAGTTGTGGCAGAGATTTTTTCCCTCTGGTTATGAGCCGTGTGGGTTGTGGCTTGATGGTATACGGCTACCGTCGTAATGCAATATTTATGTGGACTAAAGGTAACTAAGTTAACACGTGACAGTGAGCTAAAAATGAATAACGATAAGCGCATAAATAAATACAATATTTAAATAAAAAATGTAACATGTTTTACAAGCTACTTGGGCTACACTTGTTACACGACGTTATCGCTGTCAGGCAAGCCAAGTCAAACTCGTAGTTTAACATGGAGTTGATTTAGGCATTACGACGGTAGCCTTAACCACAAACAGGTCGTTTGTGTGTACTATCCTTCCTGGAAAATGATGTGTATTCACATTCAGAAGCTAATATTTATGTGACAACCCACAAGGGAAAAATAGAATAAAAGTCAATGACATCTGTGTCGTCGATGATAAACCCAATTCTCTTCACGGGTGTATCCCAAAGAACATTTTTAGGGCATTTCTGCTTTATTGGAGAGAGAGATTGACAGAAAGGGTGGGTGGGTGGGAGAAAGGGGGGCGATGACTTGTAGGATATGTCGATGGCCGGAATCCAACCACGGACCTTGCATAACATGGTATGCCAGTGTGGGACGCCACTTAATTTTTCTGTTTTCTGCCTTCCAGGGGCCAACACTGGCATCGGAAAGACAACTGCATTAGATCTGGCCAAGAGAGGAGCGAGGGTCATAATGGCCTGCCGAGATAAACTGAGGGCAGATGCTGCCATAAGTGACATCAAAAGGGTAAAACAAGAAGGAGACTATCAGCAAGCCACTTAAAATGTTTCATGGTATGATAGACAGAGTGGGACTAGTTGCATGGTCCCTCCTGATGCATAGAGACCATAAAAGTACATTGGCCTATATTTTACACTGTATATTCAGGGATACCATAGTCCTGCTATAGACACGTGTGTACATCTGAAAGTAGTGGATAGCAATTAGCAAAATGGTGAAAAGTCAACCTAGTCAATCTGATGGAATAAAAGATTGATCCACTACTTTCTTGCTCCCCTTCCTTGCAGATCTAGGGAATAGTGGGTTGTGAACAGAAACTCAGCATGTTTACCCCAAGTGTTTTCCACATGAAGGCTACCTCAGACAATAGTGAGGCTATGGTTACTTTATTAATGAGTATAATTCTCTTGCATGAGATTACTCGGTTAAAGGGTACAGTGCAATGATTTTAATCTGTCTGGTGTACTTATACTCTCTCCCAGGAGACTGGAAACAATGAGATTGTGTTCATGCAGCTAGACCTGGCAAGCCTGCAGTCTGTGCGTTTCTTTGCTGAGACCTTCCTGAAGTCTGAACCCAGACTAGATATTCTCATCAACAATGCAGGTGAGCCCAGTTTTTCTGTGTTCTAAGCTTATATGCATAACCTATAATAGTGCTTTTTGGTCATGTATTGCTCTTCTCAATGATTTGTATGTGATACTGTGT
Source organism: Argentina silus (assembly GCF_951799395.1). Taxonomy (NCBI): domain Eukaryota; kingdom Metazoa; phylum Chordata; class Actinopteri; order Argentiniformes; family Argentinidae; genus Argentina; species Argentina silus. The sequence goes on along the minus strand of NC_139656.1, from coordinate 25,231,270 downwards.
TATAGTCTTAAATATTATGTTTGTCTGGAAATTGTAGTTATATCTCTCATCTTCTCAAAGCATTTTTTTCTAGACATATTATATTGCTGACTTTTGCTGTTTCTTATCTGTTAACTATGTAAGAATGCAACTGTTCATATTTAGTTTCAAAGCATTGATCCTCTTGGTGCAGGGATTTTACTTGGTGGTGAGACAGCAGATGGCGTAGGAATGATCTTTGGAGTCAATCATTTGGGCCACTTCCTGCTAACCCTGCTGCTGCTGGACCGCCTAAAGGAGAGTGGTCCAAGCAGAGTGGTGACCGTCTCCTCGAAAGCTCATGAGCTTGGCCACATCGATTTCAGCCTCCTGAGTTCTCACAAAGACCTGGATGTGGGAAACTCAAACTTGGATTTGCTCAGGAAGTACTCTCATAGCAAGTTGTGCAATGTTCTCTTCACGCATGAGCTTGCCAAAATACTGCAGGGTACAAATGTTACCTGCTACAGCCTGCACCCAGGTCAGTATTCTAGCACCGCTTATGTAACCGAGTTGAAATGGTATACTCACTCACCCCCACCTGCACTGTCAAATAGCTAGCTTTTTCGATAGCGCAGCTGGTTAACATCAGGTATTTGAAGAGACAGTGATGTGTGTTGACAATTTGACATCTGTTTCACTTAGAGTAATGATGGTTCCAGTGATGTTGGAGCTTTAGACAAAGATCACATACATTTATCTCATAACTATTTTTACTTACAAGTACTTACAGATGTACATGTCACTGTGGCATGCTGTAAGGTATTGTGCAATAAACTTTATCCATATCGCTTTTTTTCACACAGGAGAAATCAAGACAGAGATTGGGAGGCATAGCAGCTTCTGGTGGAAGATGTTGATGGCACCGCTCTTAGTACTTTTCTTTGTGGACCCTGTATCTGGTGCCCAGACCACCCTCCACTGTGCCCTCCAGGAGGGCATCGAGCCCCTGAGCGGACGTTACTTCTCCCGCAGTGCTGTGCAGGATCTGAGGTCCAAAGCCAAAGACGACGCAGTGGCCAAGAAGCTGTGGGAAGTCAGCGAGAGGCTTTGTGGCTTGTCTTAAGACAAACCCTTGAGTCCCTGCTTTTCACACTATGACGACCAAATCCTGGAATGGGGATGTGTGCAAATGTAACACCAATGATTGTGATTATTGTTACGTTCCCACTCCTACATGTGTGCGTGTCCTTGTTGTGTTTTGTGTTTCCTTCTGTTTCTCCCTTACTCTGTCATTCTACATTCAGGTGTCTGTCAGCAATTGGCCATTCGTCCCCATCACTCATCTGTTCCTGTCCAGTCAGAGGGCAGTCCGTTTCCTTTAAAAGCTCTGCCTGTCTTCCCCTCGAGAGTTGACCCGTTTCATTGTAGTCTTGTGTTTGCCGTCGACTCGCTATTGCCTTGTTTGTTCGAATCACATACGTATTAGTTTACATTGTGTTTTCTTTTGTTAGGTTGAAGTCATTGTTTACTTATTTTCTCATAGTTTGTCTCTGTTGTTTGTATGCCATAGAGGTAAGGTGAATAGGTAAGAGACCCATGGGTTTACATTTCCACCACGTAGGCTCACCTCTGTTACAATTCACCAGGTTAGGAGTGGGTGCCACCCCATGTATGTATTAGTCTAGCGTAGCATAGCATTTTAGCATAGTCTACTATTGCACTAGTTTAGGACATCACTTTTGTTTATGATTTCTTTGCTTTGGCACCCTTTTCTCCTTGGCATGTGTCTTATGTTTGTGCTTGCCCTGAGCAAATAAATACCTGTATATTAGTTGGCTTGTGGCCTGTTGTTGTTTAATTCCTACAATAACTTCGGTGTACTACCTTTTGTTGCAACTCCTCTACAGCCCCTAGACGTAGACGAGTTTTCATCTAGAGTCATAACAATTATGATGATGCCAGCCCCTCTCAGCAATTATTAAAATGTATCCATGGCAACTACACTTGTCTGAGCTGTACTGATTCAAATGTGTTGCTTTTCCTAATCAGTATAACAGTGTATCATTCTATACCGTTCTGACTGTTGTCTGTCTCCTAAGCTGCTGGAAATAAAATACTTCTTTCCTCCCTAATTTAGCCCCTTGTGGTGGGTGATAAGTGAAAGTTGTGGTGCATATAGGTTAAATGTACACGGACAGACTGCCTCCCCTGAGGATGTCCCTTAGCAGAGGTAGTCCCAACCATAAGGCACAATAGACACAGCCACTGGCAGAGAGATCCTTGATGAAAACCTGCTCAGGACCTCACCTTCCAACAGGACAACGACCCTAAGCACACAGCAAAGACAATGCAGGAGTGGTTTCGGGACAAGTCTCTGAATGTCCTTGAGTGGCCCAATCAGAGCCCAGACTTGAACCCGATCGAACATCTCTGGAGAGACCTGAAAATAGCTGTGTACCGATGCTCCCCATCCAACCAACCTGCTTGATAGAATCTGCAGAGATGAATGGGAGAAACTCCCCAAATACAGGTGTGCCAAGTTGTGGCATCATACCCAAGAAGACTTGAGGCTGTAATCACCGCCAAACGTGCTTCAACAAAGTACTGAGTAAAGGGTCTGAATACTTATGTAAATGTGATATTTCAGTTTTTTTATTTGTAATAAATTAGCAAACATTTCTAAAAACCTGTTTTTGCTTTATCATTGTGTGTAGATTGATGAGGAAAAAAAATCAGTTGAATCCATTTTAGAATAAGGCTGTAACATAACAAAATGTGGAAAAAGTTAAGGGGTCTGAATCCTTTCCGAATGCACTGTAAGAACAACTCCATGCTCTAACTCCAATTTTCTCTGTCTTTCTTAACACTGAAGATTTTTCCAATGTTTACATAGCCAAAATGTCATCACTAAAAATAAACCAGGGAGAACAACCTGAATTAGGCCTCTATTGATTAGAAATGTAGAATGTTGTAATTATACAGTAGTTAAAAGCAGGTGTCACACCATTGACACCAGTGTCACCAGCAAAGCACCCCCACACCTCCTCCTCCATGGTTCATGGTTGGAACCACATGTAGAAACCATCCGCTCACCTTCTCTGCATCTCACAAAGACACGGTGGGTGGAACCAAAAATCTCAAATTTGGACTCATCAGACCAAAGTATAGATTTCCACTGGTCTAATGTCCATTCCTTGTGTTTCTTGGCCCAAGCAATTCTCCTCTTCTTGTTGTTCTTCCTCAGTAGTGGCTTCTTTGCAGCAATTCGACCATGAAGGCCTGATTCACGCAGTCTCGTCAGAACAGTTGATGTTGAGATGTGTCTGCTACTTGAACTCTGTGAAGCATTTATGTGGGCTCTAATCCGAGGTGCTGTTAATTTGCGGTTTCTGAGGCTGGTAACTCTAATGAACTTATCCTCTGCAGCAGAGGTAACTCTCGGTCTTCCTTTCCTGGGGCGGTCCTCATGAGAGCCAGTAGGGTTTGATGGTTTTCACGACTGCACTTGAGGATACATTCAAAGTTGACTGACCTCCATGTCTTAAAGCAATGATGGACTGTCATTTCTCTTTACTTAGTTGAGTGGTTCTTGCTATAATATGGATTAGAACAGTAGTTGAATAGGGCTATTCACTGTATAGAACTGTGTACCAACCCTACCTCTGCACAACACAACTGATGGTCTCAAACACATTAAGAAGGCAAGAAATTCCACAAATTAACTCTTGACAAGGCACACCTGTTAATTGAAAACCATTCCAGGTGATTACCTCATGAATCTGATTGAGAGAATGCCAGAAGTGTGCAAAGCTGTCATCAAAGCAAAAGGTGGCTACTTTGAAGAATCTAAAATATAAAACATATTCTGTTTAGTTTAACACTTTTTAGTTTACTCCTTAATTCCATATCTGTTCTTTCCTAGTTTTGATGTCTTCAGTATTAATCTAGAATGTAGAAAATAAAAAAAATGAAGAAAAACCATTGAATGAGAAGGTGTGTCCAAACTTTTGACTGGTACTGTACATATTTTTAAGAACAAGCATGTGTGTGTGTGTGTTTGTTTCTTTCAACAGCATTGGGATTTTGTAGGCCATTTTCACGCAAGGTTATGAGCCATATAATAAACAGTAGTAGTGTTAGTAGTAGTAGTAATTTCAGTAGTGCCTCAAGATAGGCCGAGAGGCCTTTGGACTCTGCGAAGTGTCTGCTATCAGTAACCACAAGGTGGCTGTACCCACCCACTTGCACGACTTCACACTTGGGTGAAAGGTCGCAAATAGTGTATAATTTCAGCTGTCGAACATCAATTAGATTGAAAAAGGTCTCCGTCATGTTGACATTGCTGCTTGTCGGGGCTGGAGTCGTCGGGGTTTATGTACTAATTATTCATGTTCTCAAACAACCAAGATGCAAAAGCCTTGTCCAATTGCATGGAAAAACAGTGATCGTCACTGGTGAGTTGTGGCAGAGATTTTTTCCCTCTGGTTATGAGCCGTGTGGGTTGTGGCTTGATGGTATACGGCTACCGTCGTAATGCAATATTTATGTGGACTAAAGGTAACTAAGTTAACACGTGACAGTGAGCTAAAAATGAATAACGATAAGCGCATAAATGAATACAATATTTAAATAAAAAATGTAACATGTTTTACAAGCTACTTGGGCTACACTTGTTACACGACGTTATCGCTGTCAGGCAAGCCAAGTCAAACTCGTAGTTTAACATGGAGTTGATTTAGGCATTACGACGGTAGCCTTAACCACAAACAGGCCGTTTGTGTGTACTATCCTTCCTGGAAAATGATGTGTATTCACATTCAGAAGCTAATATTTATGTGACAACCCACAAGGGAAAAATAGAATAAAAGTCAATGACATCTGTGTCGTCGATGATAAACCCAATTCTCTTCACGGGTGTATCCCAAAGAACATTTTTAGGGCATTTCTGCTTTATTGGAGAGAGAGATTGACAGAAAGGGTGGGTGGGTGGGAGAAAGGGGGGCGATGACTTGTAGGATATGTCGATGGCCGGAATCCAACCACGGACCTTGCATAACATGGTATGCCAGTGTGGGACGCCACTTAATTTTCTCTGTTTTCTGCCTTCCAGGGGCCAACACTGGCATCGGAAAGACAACTGCATTAGATCTGGCCAAGAGAGGAGCGAGGGTCATAATGGCCTGCCGAGATAAACTGAGGGCAGATGCTGCCATAAGTGACATCAAAAGGGTAAAACAAGAGGGAGACTATCAGCAAGCCACTTAAAATGTTTCATGGTATGTTTCTGATAGACAGAGTGGGACTAGTTGCATGGTCCCTCCTGATGCATAGAGACCATAAAAGTACATTGGCCTATATTTTACACTGTATATTCAGGGATACCAGAGTCCTGCTATAGACACGTGTGTACATCTGAAAGTAATGGATAGCAATTAGCAAAATGGTGAAAAGTCAACCTAGTCTATCTGATGGAATAAAAGATTGATCCACTACTTTCTTGCTCCCCTTCCTTGCAGATCTAGGGAATAGTGGGTTGTGAACAGAAACTCAGCATGTTTACCCCAAGTGTTTTCCACATGAAGGCTACCTCAGACAATAGTGAGGCTATGGTTACTTTATTAATGAGTATAATTCTCTTGCATGAGATTACTCGGTTAAAGGGTACAGTGCAATGATTTTAATTTGTCTGGTGTACTTATACTCTCTCCCAGGAGACTGGAAACAATGAGATTGTGTTCATGCAGCTAGACCTGGCAAGCCTGCAGTCTGTGCGTTTCTTTGCTGAGACCTTCCTGAAGTCTGAACCCAGACTAGATATTCTCATCAACAATGCAGGTGAGCCCAGCTATGTTTTGCTGTGTTCTAAGCATATATGCATAACCTATAATAGTATTTTTTGGTCATGTATTGCTCTTCTCAATGATTTGTATGTGATACGGTGTTATAGTCTTCAATATTATGTTTGTCTGGAAATTGTAGCTATATCTCTCATCTTCTCAAAGCAATTTTTACTAGACATTATGTTGCTGACTTTTGCTGTTTCTTATCTGTTAACTATGCAAGAATGCAACTGTTCATATTTAGTTTCAAAGCATTGATCCTCTTGGTGCAGGGATTTTAGTTGATGGTGAGACAGCAGATGGCGTAGGAATGATCTTTGGAGTCAATCACTTGGGCCACTTCCTGCTAACCCTGCTGCTGCTGGACCGCCTAAAGGAGAGTGGTCCAAGCAGAGTGGTGACCGTCTCCTCGAAAGCTCATGAGTCTGGCCACATCGATTTCAGCCTCCTGAGTTCTCACAAAGACCTGGCTGTGGGAAACTCAGACTTGGATTTGCTCAAGAAGTACTCTCATAGCAAGTTGTGCAATGTTCTCTTCACGCATGAGCTTGCCAAAATACTGCAGGGTACAAATGTTACCTGCTACAGCCTGCACCCAGGTCAGTATTCTAGCACCGCTTATGTAACCGAGTTGAAATGGTATACTCACTCACCCCCACCTGCACTGTCAAATAGCTAGCTTTTTCGATAGCGCAGCTGGTTAACGTCAGGTATTTGAAGAGACAGTGATGTGTGTTGACAATTTGACATCTGTTTCACTTAGAGTAATGATGGTTCCAGTGATGTTGGAGCTTTAGACAAAGATCACATACATTTATCTCAGATAACTATTTTTACTTACAAGTACTTACAGATGTACATGTCAGTGTGGCATGCTGTAAGGTATTGTGCAATAAACTTTATCCATATCGCTTTTTTTTACACAGGAGAAATCAAGACAGAGATTGGGAGGAATATCAGCTTCTGGTCGGAGGGGTTGATGGCACTGTTCATAGCACTTTCCTCTGTGGACCCTGTATCTGGTGCCCAGACCACCCTCCACTGTGCCCTCCAGGAGGGCATCGAGCCCCTGAGCGGACGCTACTTCTCCCGCTGTGCCGTGCAGGATCTGAGTGCCAACGCCAAAGACGACGCAGTGGCCAAGAAGCTGTGGGAAGTCAGCGAGAGGCTTTGTGGCTTGTCTTAAGACAAACCCTTGAGTCCCTGCTTTTCGCACTATGACGACCAAATCCTGAAATGGGGAGTAAAGTGTCTGAATACTCATGTAAATGTGATATTTCAGTTTTTTTTTTTTTAATAAATTAGCAAACATTTCTAAAAACCTGTTTTTTGCTTTGTCATTATGGGGTATTGTGTGTAGATTGATGAGGAAAAAAATGAATTGAATCCATTTTAGAATAAGGCTGTAACATAACAAAATGTGGAAAAAGTTAAGGGGTCTGAATCCTTTCCGAATGCACTGTAAGAACAACTCCATGCTCTAACTCCAATGTTCTCTGTCTTTCTTAACACTTTTTCCAATGTTTACATAGCCAAAATGTCATCACTAACAATAAACCAGGGAGAACAACCTGAATTAGGCCTCTATTGATTAGAAATGTAGAATGTTGTAATTATACAGTAGTTAAAAGCAGGTGTCACAACATTGACATAGATAGTATTCATCATTAGTCACAGCACTCCGCTCTGCTGCCTCCACCCATATTAGGAGCGAAATTAGGTGTCTGGATGACGACTTTCCATGCCTTGCAACAATCGAAATGTTGCCGCACCGTGCTGCTCTTGACATCTAGGCGGGTCTCTGCTAACACAAAAACACGGATGCAAAAAAGTTGATTTTAGTGACTTGCGTAACATGTACACGTTTTCTAAATTGGCGTCTTTTATTCTGTGTGTACGACACCTGTCACGTACACAGGTAATTATGAATGACTTCCTATCCGCTCAAGCTGCCCTGAGAAAGATGAGTCTAGACTCGAAATCAGAAGGCTCCAAATCATGGGGATAATGGGAACATCAGGACCGGTTTGGTCAGAATATCCAACCAACGATAGGATAGGTGGAAAGTGGCGCACCGGTGGAACAGGTTTAGTCTCTAAGCCATTAAAACAACCTATCCACTGACCACGCTGCGTTTCATTCACGGGCTGTAGGCCTATTTCTATCATTGGAGTGATTCAAGAGCGGCTCGCGTCAATCGTCATGTTACCTTTAATTGTTGCAGCTGGTGTTCTGTTTGGAGTTTATGTTCTTCTTGTAGAGAGTCTTTTTAAAAGATCCAAGTGTAAAGGATCTGCCTTGGTGGCTGGAAGGACCGCAATAATAACTGGTAGGTCTTGAAAGTTAATCATCACTCATTCTTTTTTCGGTCCTTTTTTATATATATTTTTTTTTATATTCAAAGATTGCTTTTTAGGGTTTAACATAATGGGATTGATCTCATCAATAGGACGTCTGAGGAATAAGTCGATCATTTCTATGTCGCATTATTTGTCTGTTTCATGTTATGTATTTGTACTGTAAAATATCAGGTTCAGACAGGTATTTGTTAATCGGTGATTTCACAATAAGTGATTGTTCTCAATCAAGTTCACATTTTCACCTGTGGAATGAGAGATTCTGTTTCCACCTTGAGTTATGTCCAATGATGTGGGAATAATATGTATGCCTATGTCCTCCTATAGGTGGCAACACTGGCATAGGGAAAGCTACTGCCCTTAACCTTGCCAGGAGAGGGGCGAGAGTTATCATGGCATGCCGCAATCAAGAGAAAGCTGAAGCTGCCATACATGATATACAACAGGTATGTTTTATGAAGACAGCTTCAGCTTTCTTCTCATTTTCATTAGAGAGATTTCAGTTGTTAAGATTGTGTACCTGTGAGTCTAAAACAAGGGCTTTTCCAGGAGACAGGAAGCACAGATGTGATGTACATGCACTTGGACCTAGGGAGCCTTCAATCAGTGCGTTCATTCACTGAGATCTTCCTGAGGACAGAGGCTAGACTCGATCTACTCATCAACAATGCTGGTAGGTGGTGATATATTGCCTATATCTCTATATCTTTTTTCTTTCAATCAAGAGAAGATGTGAGGGGATACAATGTTTCACCATATTTGTGATCCCTGCCTCAGGTTTGGTGGCGGACGGACGTACTGAAGATGGCTTTGGTATTGAGTTTGGGGTCAACCACCTTGGGCACTTCCTGCTGACTTGCCTATTGCTTGACCGTCTGAAAGAGGGCACTGGGGGCCGTGTGGTCACACTGTCCTCCATGGCCTATCGCTGGGGCAGCATAGACTTCGAGGCGCTTGCCACCAATAAAGACCTGGGCACGGGGAAGTACAGTTGGCAGTTCTTTTACGCATACTGCAACAGCAAACTGTGCAATGTCCTCTTCACCCACGAGCTGGCCAAGAGACTGAAGGGCACCAATGTCACCTGCTACAGTGTTCACCCAGGTTTGTCATTTACCTAAAAAAAAAAGTAATGTGCACTATGAATCTGGCACTATGAGCTGTTTAGATTTTGGCATATTCAGCTGTCTTTACATTCTCTATTAGTGAAACTGTCCTCTCAATACTTAATAAAACATTCTTTAGAGCGACGTACCATCACCTACTAACCATGAACGCCCATGCGTCTGAAAATGCTAAAGCATATGAATCATCTTGTTGTGGTTGAACTTTTGACTGTTTGCCTGTATACCGCATTAACCCGGATCATGATTGTATTTTGACCCCTGTAGGAGTGGTGAGAACCGAGCTGTCCCGTAATGTCAGCCTATGGCAGAAAGTGTTCATTGAGCCGATAGCCAGACTGTTGTTCCTGGATCCAGACACTGGTGCCCAGACCACCCTCCACTGTGCCCTCCAGGAGGGCATCGAGCCCCTGAGCGGACGCTACTTCACCTGCTGTGCCGTGCAGGATCTGAGCGCCAATGGAAAAGACGACGTCGTGTCCAAGAAGCTGTGGCAAGTCAGCGAGAGGCTATGTGGCCTGTCCTAAGGCAGAGAGGACACTATTACACACTGTGTAAAGAATTGCTACACCCTCACAGCTTGATAGTGAGTTTTTGCTGCAATTTGCCTTGTTCTGTCCAGTGGTGTCTTTCATATGGTTAATTTCTTTAAAGTTTTTTGTTATCGTCTAACCTGAGTGCTTAGAAAGAAATGAATGAACAATATTTGGTTCACAGATCTGAGGTAAAACGCTCATTGTATGACCTGACTTTGGGTCAGTGTAACTAGAGGAAACTGCTCATAGCTCAGCATATCTCTTCTCGCATCAGTATTGATGTTATTGGCACAATATCCATCTTAAAGTTGATGCCTTTTGTTTGATGTGTCTTGTATTGAAAATGATGAGTATCTATTGTATGTGGAAAACTAAAGGTCCAAAAAAAAAAACATTCTCTTGTGTGGAGACTCTCTACAATTGTCTGAATTGTTATAATTGTTATATAAAATAAAAATTGCAAATTAATGATTTGCCTTTGCCTTGTTTCTACCACGACTGTATCTATTTGAAATTGAGTGAATAGTGGATGCTGTGGTAATGGCTCAAACATAAGAACGCATTGATATGTACTAGTTGAATCTTGTCACTCACTGTAGAAAGTTACATTCAGCATCTAAAGTACTGGGCTGTAAAGTATATTCATGGATGTTATACAAAGGTGCTCACTTTTGCGTCATAGAACTCTCTTCAAGCTGAAACAGGAGGGTGAAATGATATTCTGAATGATCTGGTTATAGGTTTTGAGGTGACTGAAGCACAGAAAGAAGATACAGCCTACAAGGTGAGGTTGACTCCAACATAAATCTGCAACTATCAGAAGTTAGACAAGTCACACAGGTTTCTAAGGAGCATTTTGAACTATAGCCCAGTTCTCTTTGAGTGTTCTCAACACTCAAACAACACAACAATGTGGTTGAAGCATGCAACACAGGGCCAGCCTTTGTCTTCTGGGCTGGTTGAACTTGTGCCTTGGGAGGGCTTGTGCCCAACCCACTGTCAGTCATTCAACAAGGTACACTGATTAGGTTACCTTACTCTTTTGTTGAGCACTCTCACCCCAAACACATAATAAATAGAGATAGAGAGAAATAGAGAAACTAGATTGGATAAAATAGTTTAAGACCACATGTGAATATAGGACTAAACTGAATACAGTAGGCTACCTGAGATGATAGGAACATTGGGACAGCTATTAATCTATGGAATTGCAATACTATCAACGGACACTAGAGTGCACTATTGAATCTCGTCGCAGTTTTTGGTTACAGTCCGAGAAGCGATGAAGAAAATGATGTTTACTTCCTGAAAGGGGTGGAGAATCATGCGTGATCACACGAGGAGGACAGTGATTGACTTTGGGGTATTTGATTGCAGTTCTCTATGAATGTTGCCCTGTATTAGGCTGAGATCAGGCGGTAAACGTTGAAAAGTCAGTTTGTTTGATGCGGTGTCCAGTCGGCAAAGATATGAGCAAGCCGGTTAATTGTGATAACTAGCTGTCTGTCTTCTCGATGCTCAAGCCTGAAGGATATAACATGATGAATGGTGGTAAAAGCGCACAGATATGTTAGTTACTAGCTGTAGAGTCCAGACATTTCTAGTCACCTTGGGTCGCAACCATTCACAGTAACACTTCAATCTCAAAGTCTAATGTAAGGCAAGGCTAGGAGTAGACCAATACTTTCAGCATCTTCCAATCACAGCCATCATCAGCTGCCAACATGAGGAAATTGAATGTCGTACAAATGTGTTCCAGGTTATTTGTTCATGGTAGTAGACAGTTGACACTGATGTCAGCTATGCGAGTGGGTTCGCACTTTGCATCCTACCATTGTACCAGTACCCTCTTCTGGCAAAAGGACAATGGTGCTAAACCAGTAGAGAGAAGGCGACGCATTGCCTTAACCAGCTCTGGTCTCCGACCTAGGCCTGCTGTGTCTGATGGATGGAAGAGTCATGATGGATGGAAGGATCATGATGGATGGAAGGATCATGTTCAGTTTAAAGGCTTACAGGGTGACCCAAAGACTCCTGCCACCAGCAAAAAGATGAGCAAGACCCCTGGCCCTATATTCAAGCAGAAGAAGTCAAGCGTAGATAGCAGAGTGTCGTCTGAGCTCCGGAAACTCACCCTGGAAGACTCCCCTCTGGGGCGTGAGACTCTGAAGAGAGCGATAAAGGACTCTAGAGAAGACATGAATTATGAGACGTTGTTCGGTGTGGCTCCCTGTCTCCTGGCCCTTACCCAGGGCAGAAGGAAGGCACACAGCCTGCATGTGAAGGAGGGTGAGGCATATCGTAGGGGCTCAGTACACCAGGTGTGTGAAGAGGCCCATAGCCGGGGAGTGCAGGTCCAGCGGGCCAGTAAGAAGGATCTGGACAGGATGTCCTCTGGAGGGGTCCACCAGGGCTTGTGCCTGCAGACCAGTCCTCTGGGTTATCTCACAGAGGAGAAGTCCTCAAAGCCCCTCACAGACAGCAGCAAGACCCCCCTCTGGCTGGTCCTGGATGGAGTGCAGGACCCAATGAATCTTGGTGCCATCTTGCGTTCTGCTTATTTCCTTGGGGTGGACAGAGTTGTCAGCAGTCTTCGTAACAGGTATACCTATGGGGCCTCAATCTTTCTGCTGGTCAATGTGATGCTGGTAAGACATAATAATAATAATATGCTTTGTCTCTTTGCTTCTAGCTGTCCATTGACACCAGTTGTGAGCAAGGCCAGCTCTGGTGTGATGGAGATCATGGGAGTGTATGGCTATGAGAGCCTTACCGATATGCTTAAGGTACCCTAACCTGCCTCAACGCCTGCCCCGCCAGCCCACTGGTTGGCATATTATTCTGATCTAATTAGTTTAGTTCCGTCTCCACATAAAGCTGCCCTCAAGCTACCAGATGTATTTGCTGGCGTTTCTATATCTATCACTGTTTTAATGTATGTTCATATCTTTATTTTAGCTTAACTAATACAGTGTTTATGATTGATCGCCTGTACTAGCTGATGAACCCACTGCGTCTGCACTTTGTAGGTGAAGGTGGCACAGGGCTGGCAGGTTATTGGCACAGTGGGAGCTGAAGCAGGGGACTCCCACCTTCCTGTCATGCGATGTTCAGATTTCCACATGACCAAACCTTCACTGCTACTGATGGGTAAGTGGTTGCGGTGCCAACTCTCTACGTCTGTGTGTCGTATATATCTGGTGTGTGCTTCCCCAAAGTCCTACCCTGCCAACCTTGTGTCTCTGTCAGGGGGTGAGGGTGCAGGCTTGTCCCCGGAGCTGCGTCTGCAGTGTGAGGCCCTTCTGACCATCCCACCTCATAGAGACCTGCACCCTGGCGTTGAGTCCCTCAACGTCTCAGTGGCTACAGGTACCCCATGGCACAGCCTTGCCTCATTCTCTCTGGAAAAAGACCAGGTTTGAAACGGATCATATGATCTCAGCCAAGACCTGACCATCCTTTTTTCTTGCCCTCCCCCCTCCTTTCTCACCCCAGGCATCCTTCTGCACTCTCTCCTGTCATCTCGTAGAGGTGGCCATCGATGACCGCCACAAGGTGATTACTTCAGACGCCCTCCCATGCACTCCTCCCAGGGCTTAATGACTGGAGTTACTGCATCAATTAGCCATCAGTGTTTCTCAGGGCACTTCTGGCAAAACAGAATTTCGCTTTTTCCTTCAGGTTTTCCTTCCATTTTCTTCAAAGTTGCAAACTAGCATAGGCAACAACTCTCCTTGTCCTCCCCGGTCGGAAAAGACTATGCACATAACAACAAGCAACCCTCTACAGGCGTGTGTGTGTGTGTGTGTGTGTGTGTGTGTGTGTGTGTGTGTGTGTGTGTGTGTGTGTGTGTGTGTGTGGGGGGGGGTTCTTGTCATGTAACACCCAATGAAATTGCAAGCACGTTCTCACTACACTCTGTCCAGGTTCAATACAAGCCAGGTCAGCTAAACTAAAATTCAACAGTGTGAGAACAATGTGATTTTAGAGGTATTCTTAGTATCTTCTAAATGTAATATTTGTAGTTAGAGTTTTGCTCCTGTGCCTGTTGAACCCCTGTGTACTGTATACGGAATCCCTCAAGGCATGTTGTGTTGCCTGAAGAGAGGTTTGCAGTGGGGATCATGTCAGTATGGGTCAGAGACTTTCGGTTCTGCTAAATTGATTGCCAATGCTGGTTTGATTGGGGAGGGGTATGGCCGTAGGGTCTCTAATGAGCTATTGCTTCTGGTCACTGACTGTTTAAAATTGATCATGGGAACAAGCGGCTGCTATTGATAGGCAGATAGGCAACATTTGGCTCAGTTTAAACCTGCGGGCTAATTTAGGCATTCATTTGTCCATAAACAATGAATTAATCCATGCCATGGAATTTTCCTTTGTAAGGATTTGTTCTTTGGTACACATACATTTAATGATCGGCTCAGACCAGGCCATATGTTGTTGTTGTTGTTATTGTTGTTGTTGTTGTTATTGTTGTTATTTCCATAAGATTAACAACTAGTCTGGTTTTAATTTGAATCATTATGTTGTTGTTATTTTAAATAGATTTTGAAAAAGATTTCTGTTTGTGGTTCTATGACTTATGGTACATATTGTGTATTTAAAAAGAAATGGGGGGTGGGTACAATTCTGTAAATAATGTCTAAAAAGTATCCTGAAAAAGTAAAAGATGTTGTCAGTCATGTTTCTGGTCGCACCGACACCCGTCAGCAGCCTAGACAGTATGTGACTTCCTCCTACACTGAAGAAGTTTAGCCAGCGCAAGCTTGGCTAATAATTAAATCAATTGAAAACGTGCATTCATCCTGAGCGTACTCCCTTCTTTCAGCGAGACCTGTTTTGTGGGAATGTAATAACCTTCACCATCACAAAGTAAAACAGTGCCGTGGTAGCTGACAAATCATAATAAATGAATATATGGCTTGTTTTTCTCTCCCACCTTGCTTTGGTGCTTCTTGACCACACAGCCAGGATGGAGGGGCTTTGACTTAGCCTGAGGTACTTGGTTCAGTCATTATGGAAAACAGAAGGCATTGTCTCTCCTAGCCCTACAGTGTTGATAAGCTCTGCACACTCATCAACATGCACACAGTTAATTGGGGTTGATTGCTTTTGGCATGTTCAATAGTCATTGATCTGGGGGGGGAAGAGGAGTCCTTCAGCTGACTACTTGCCCGGATCTGACTCTATTCTTGGGGTAAGTCAAATGTGTAGTTGACATCTGGTTGTAAATCTCACAGGGTTGGAGCTTTTTTATTTATTTTTCTCAATCAGATCAAGCAAGTGAAAAGGGTAAATATAGAAACAGGACATTTGGGAAATGCACCCACACAGCATATAAACTGCTACCATTCTAACTGTTATGTAGCCTACAGGATGAGTGGGTCCTGTCGGTAGACGGGCAATGACTTTCCATTCCATTTCCCTATAAGGACTTGGACTTGGCCAGCCTATGTATTTTGGTGAAATAACGATAGCATAGCTACTCTGCTACTGGTATTAGCTCGAAATCTCCTGTACCTGATGCCATAATGTATTATACGACCACACATTTTATCAGGTCATTTCTAACGTCACTGATTAAGAAGGAGAGGATCCCAAAGTGTGTGAACACTGACTTACAGCTTAGCAGGCTATTGTGCGTCGCAGTGGGTCCTGTGCTGATATGAGAGGTGCATTGTCTCAGGGGGTTGTTCTGAACACTCAGAGAGCGGTCACCTGCTGTTTTGGCTGAGCTTGCACTCTGATGCAGAGGCATCAAGCAGCTCTACCTATTAAAATGTAAATTCCCTGTGCGCTCAGTGG
Organism: Argentina silus; assembly: GCF_951799395.1. NCBI lineage: Eukaryota > Metazoa > Chordata > Actinopteri > Argentiniformes > Argentinidae > Argentina > Argentina silus. The sequence continues at coordinate 25,215,644 of NC_139656.1, read as the reverse complement.
GTCCAGACTGGGGAGGAGGAGGAGGAGGAGGAGGAGGAGGAGAGGATCTGCTCAAGGGTTTCGGAGATGTCAGCTTGTCCTCTTCACTCCACATGTTAATCACAGACAGGCAGGCCCATATGTCTTTTGCCAGAGAGAGAGAGAGAGAGAGATAGACCAGTAGGAGATATGTGTAGCATCAAAGGCAATTAGAAAATAAACGTAACTGTGTTTTTCAATATTATTAATCTTCAAGTATGTTCAGTTGTAAAATTTGAGTTTGCCTGCGACCCAATTTTCTCTGTGACAGTAGGGCCATATTAGTAATGATGGTTGTTCTAACAGATTTTTATTTGAAAAAGTAATTCAGAAATCAGGTTATCGGACTTTAAACCTTTTTGCTCTATAATCATTTCTGAAATAAACATGCTCATGTCTGAAGATAATGGGTGATCACACAATCAAACAGTGGGAGTTAGTGGAGGTGGAGGGATTTTATGGCTTTTTGAACCCAAGGTTTCGAATATCATCATTACAACTTCTCTTTTTGCACTTGTCTACAAATACTGTTATTATGTCTGATTGCAAATGCCACAAGGACTCTTCTAAACGCACTGAAGCTCTCTGAACTGCAATTGTGCAAAACAACATTTTGACAAGAGTGGCAATGGAGTACATAATATTGTTTTTTTTCCTCCCAAAGCTTGGCACAGAATTATTTCACCCTCGATAACATGGACCTCTGAACCACAGCAATTTCAGATGGAATGAAATGGTCAACGGTTCACAAAATGAGGTTGCTCTCCAGGTCCTGCATTTATTTTCATCATACGCCGAAATGACTCCTTTAGAAGATGAGCTCTTGGCGGAGGAGTCTGTCCGTTGTCCTCGTCTGGCGTTTGAATCATCAATATATCGTAATCTATCGCTCTTGCAAAGTTGGTGACTTTTAAACACTGATGAGAATAGTTTTGATTTACCACACACTAACTGCCGTTTGAAGGGCGAAGCTGTCTTTATGGCGCTGGTATGTACCACTGTCTGGGGTGATGGTGGCAGGATGGGACTCTAGTGAGCAATTATGGCCCTCCAGTCCCCCATTATACCACTGCTAGCACCACAGTCAATCTCAGCTCCGCCTCTCAGCATGATGGAAGCCAAATTGGCCCTGGTGTTGTCTGGTTCTATTCACAGGGTTGGCTACTGTACATTCAGATCTCACATCTCCCTGGCTCATACTTGCTAGGTGAGGGTAGGGAAACCTCTCTTGATTTTGGTGTTATTTTTAGATAGTTAGTTATTGTGGAATTACTGCTGTTTTATACTGAGATAAAGTGTTGTGAAGTAACTAACTCAATTAAAGGGGCAATCTGGGATTCAAACAACAACAAAGTGGTTCATAAACAGACCTGTAGTTGCAAGGACTGACCTTCCATGCGATCAAAATGATTCTTTTAACCATGCTTTTAACCAGTGTTACAAACAATGGAGTAAAACAAACTTAGATTTTGGGTTCTGATGGAGTAAGACAGTTGAACTAAGCTCACAAGGCATTTATATGTTACATTCTTCAATCATCAAGGGTTGTATATAATTCATTTAAAGTCCCAAAATGTATGTACCATTCCCAAATTGCCTCTTTAACTGCATGTGGTTGGCATACTCATATGTACATTGTCATAGTGTGGTCCTCTGTGGCTCAGTTGGTAGAGCATGGGGCTAACAACGCTAAGGTTGTGGGTTTGATTCCTGCTGGGACCATATATACTGAAATGTATGTATGCTTTTGATAAAAGCGTCAGCTAAATGGCATATATTATTATTATATTATAGAGATAGGTCATTAGGAACACAGATGTGTCAGTGACCGGTTAGACTCAAAGAAAGTCTTGTTAAGAAACACCTTCTGTAGCTAGTCATTCTTTTGGTGTTCTAGTCATTTTGATGGTTTTCAATGTAACATACTGTCTATTCCCCTTGGTCTATTAACCATGCTTTGCATGATGAAACACTTGTTGAAATGTGTTCAAATGACCTGGACTCCAAGTCGGATATAATTCAACAGCACAATCTGTACAGTAATCATGATTGTGTCTAGACCCCCCCCTGGTCCCCAACAGTCCCATCTTAGCCATGAGGATGCCCAGGCTTGCCTGCCTTGTGACTCTGTTAGATAATCTAGATGTCTTTGAAGGGCAGGCCCATACAGGCCCATTGAGAATAAAGCTGATATGAAAATGTAGATGCAGAGGTTTATTAAGATCAAGGGATCTGCACGGACACACATGCTGGTCAGCTGCCTCTCCAAGGCCAGGATAGGGCAAAGGTCGATCTCGCACATCAGAGAATTCATTTTCATCACAGATGGGGACATACAGTAGGTAGTAATACTGATCAATATCACATGGTAATAATAATGTTCTTGTGCGATGTCGTTATGATCCGCTAGTACTATTGAGTGTTTTTTTTTTTTATACTTTATTACTCTGACTAGGAATCAGTTATAGGGCCCATATTGTTCTTTCATAAACATGTTTTCATACCTCTATGATAGTTGTGTGATGGTGGTGTGTCTGCTGAAAGGGTAGTCTGTTACCCGTTACCTCTCTCCCCACCAGTCTCACCCTAACAGATGGAGACAGGTTCTGTAATTTTAAGTCGAGCCCCACCATTCTCAGATAAGGGTGTCACTTCCACCTAGCCTGATTGCCACTTTCTCTCTGCGTCAAGGGGAGGTTCAATATAAGGTGCGAAAGGTCATAAGCCAGTTTTCTATCCCCGCTTCTCTCTCTCCTAAATGACTCGCCTGCCCCTGAGGAGAATGAATAGGGACAGGGGCGGATGGATGGGGATAGTGGAGGGGGGGGGGGGGAGTGGGGGTTATAGAGCAGCTAGCTGGTAATCCCCTTGGCTGGTGGAGAGGAATGCCAACGAGGGGCTGAGAGGGGTGTGTGTGTGTGTGTGTGTGTGTGTGTGTGTGTGTGTGTGTGTGTGTGTGTGTGTGTGTGTGTGTGTGTGTGTGTGTGTGTGTGGGTGTGTGTGTGTGTGTGTGGGTGTGGGTGTGGGTGTGGGTGTGTGTGGGTGGGTGGGTGTGGGTGGGTGGGTGGTGGGGAGGGAGTGTCTGAGTGCAGAATCAGATGAGTCTTGAACTCGTGGTAATGAATGAGACGGAGCACAGGAGACTGGAGGAGATGTGAGAGGACCGGAGGTAGGAACTCCATATTGGAGACTGCTGATGGACTGGACAAAGAGGGGATGGAGGGGCTGGATTCAGAAAGCCAAAGACGGCATCAAGAGTCTTCTTCGGAATTGAGAAGACCAATAGCGAACAACATCGATCTGAGTTACCGGGAACACACAAGGACATCCTCTGAAGATGTCTTTGATATTACAGGGCCAACAGTGATTACATGTGGAGTGTCCTGGTCCAAGAAACACGACCCCCCCCCCCCCCCCACACACACACACACACACACACACACAATGTGTTTCTGTGTGTGGGTCAGTGAGAACAGGTGTGTCGAGGGCCAGCAGGTGGTGCTCTAAGTCAGTCCTCCAGGGTGGCTGTCTCTCTCCACGCATCATGAAGGACACCTCTGACACTTAAATCCTGCCCTCCCTGCGCCAGTGGCTGGCTGCTTAGTGGGGGTTATGGAACGGGACGATTCACAATTAAACTAAAACGGGCCCCACTCGCAATCCAACGGAGACCACGACAGGGCAATTAACCCGCTAATACAGTAGGCCATTAGACCTCCCTCTCTGTGCTGGGAGCCCGCGGGGTATAGGGCCTAGCATGGGACTGTGGGATATTAGAAAAGATGGTTTAATGTAATGACCCATTCTATGATTTTTAGTGCAGGGAATGATTTGCAGTGCAGTGTAAGTTTCTATTGAATCCGGCTTTCCTTCCCAGTAGAGTCTGTTTTCTCAAAACACTTATGTCTCTGTTTTTCTGGGGATCCAAAATCAAGTGTTTTTTTTGGGGGGGGGGGTTTGTTTACGAACGATAATTTAATGATGTTCATTATGTAGCATTCGATGTGTTGCGAAGCATGATTTTATGAAGTTTAATCTGTGTCAATAGGCCTTAGCATGAAGGCTAGTGTGGGTGCTGCAGCTAGTTCAGACAGTACTTCTATGAGAGAAATTTCTTGATTAATTTTGCTCAGCCATTCCCCTCCATTGATCTCACTGTATGGTGGCTTAGGCTATGTGGCCTCCTTTTTTTTTTTTCACTCAACTGGTGGAGAGAATAAATATTTACTATCTGTCTGTTTTCCCCCTGCATGTGAGATTTAACTCTGTTTTATCAGCTCTGACGGTTCAGCCAGGGGCTTCTTTCATTTTCTGCTTTTGTGTTTTTAGCCGAGATTGACAGGCCGCTCTCCCTCCCCGGAGCGCTGTTCTATTAATCTGTTTAATATGCCACGGAAACACTGGAGCGGGAGAACTGGCAGCTCGCTAATGGAATCTCGGCAGGTTAAAGCGGCCTTGCATATCAGACAGCGGCACAAGGTGGAGGCCAAATGAATGGGGCTTGCTGTGCAGCAGTGTCGCTCTGCCCCGGAGAGATGGAGAGGTCACGTTCCTTCCTCACCCTGCATTGTGACCCTCACACCCTTGGCCTTTCCTTCGGAGAGACTCACACCGTCCTCCTTTCTGTAGAGATGAGCTACAGACCCTGAGCATACTGGCGTCTACCTGTCTTTGAGCCGGATTGTCTGAACACGTCTGAAGATGGTTTCTCTGAAAAACGTGCGTAGAAATCATTTCCAGGCTCAGGAGGAGTTAATTCCAGTGCATTTCCCTTGAAGCTGGTGTTGTAAAAGATTGAATAATGCAAAATGTATTCTATAGATACAACAATAACAGGTTATGACTATTTAGAATGTCAGTACAATAAACGCATCTATTGTTTCAATGTTAGCTTCTTAACATACATTTTTTTCGATTCACATAATGTCTTACCATCTCCATATCTTCCCATCTGTCAGAGTACAGGATAGTGAGCCTCTTCACTGTTTGGATTCCAAGCCCATTTAGAGATGTCTGCCATTTGCAGTGAATGTCTGGATGACTCAATAAATGTCACCCATCATCTTGATGTTTGACAGAGGATGTCTCTCACAAGAGGGGAAGGTGTTAGAAGGTATTAGAAATAGCATTCCCTCTACTTTATAGGCTAAAGGCAATAATACTGCAACAATCAGAGGGAATAGGGTATTCTACCACAATGTTAGTTACCTCTAATTTTCATTGAGATAAGATTTCCTTGTTTGTGTTGTTGTACAAGCTGTCCTTCGATGGACAGTAATGGGTACTTAATGTGTCATTCAAACAACCACCTTTTTGGTAAACAGCTGAGGGATGGGACTGGAAAAATATAAGCACACTCCATAACATAGACGGAGCTATGGATGCAAGGACTGACCATGCATGAGATCAAAATTCAAGTTTTAACCACATTTTGAAGCTATACAGCATTTGTTTAAAATTACATTCTTTTCAAACAATGGAGTAAAACAAGCTTATATTTTGGGTTCTGATGGGGTAAGACAGTTGAACTAAGTGAATGAGGCATTTATAAGTTACATTCTTCAACTGTCAAGGGCTATATATAATTAATTTAAAAGTTAAAAAAAAGTTTAAAAAAAAGAAAAGATGTACCAATCCCAGATTGCCCCTTTATATACCCAAAGAAAGAGAGAGAGCTGTGTGGAATGTTCTGGGGGGTGGGGTGGGTGGGGGGGTGGGGGGGTGGACCACAGGTTCTGTAGAATGGACTCCACACTCTAGCAGATTTCTACTGCATCTTATGCCTATAGGCGTATAATTAGTAGTGTCTGGTCAGCAGTGCCATAATGCTCACACTGTGCTGTTTGAGGAGGAGGGGGGAGAGACCCCCGTCCTTACTCCCAGTGCTGTTTGAGGAGGAGGGTGGAGAGACCCCCGTCCTTACTCCCAGTGCTGTTTGAGGAGGAGGGTGGAGAGACCCCCGTCCTTACTCCCAGTGCTGTTTGAGGAGGAGGGTGGAGAGACCCCCGTCCTTACTCCCAGTGCTGTTTGAGGAGGAGGGTGGAGAGACCCCCGTCCTTACTCCCAGTGCTGTTTGAGGAGGAGGGTGGAGAGACCCCCGTCCTTACTCCCAGTGCTGTTTGAGGAGGAGGGTGGAGAGACCCCCGTCCTTACTCCCAGTGCTGTTTGAGGAGGAGGGTGGAGAGACCCCCGTCCTTACTCCCAGTGCTGTTTGAGGAGGAGGGTGGAGAGACCCCCGTCCTTACTCCCAGTGCTGTTTGAGGAGGAGGGTGGAGAGACCCCCGTCCTTACTCCCAGTGCTGTTTGAGGAGGAGGGTGGAGAGACCCCCGTCCTTACTCCCAGTGCTAAATGACTAGACTCATTCCCACAAATGAAAAATCCCTCATACATTTTATATGACAGTGTTTTATTTCATTATGGGGGGTGAATTATTAGCTAATTTTCTCTGTGAAATTCGCAGTCACTTTGACGGAGCTGGTATGTCATAATTGAGCCAGACACAGAGTGTGTTAGATGGCCACCACAAGGAGGGGGAAAGGCCTTTTAGCATGTAATGTCCTCCAATTAATCCATTTTTATTTTTATACTGGTGATACCAATTACATGTGTTTAGCGTTTTCAGTGCCTACCCTGGCTGAGACTTTAGGGGGGACCAGTTCCAGGGCTCAATATATATGCAACTTCCATTGAATTCAGAAAGCTTTTCAACCTCCTTTCTGATCATTTCCATTCAAGTTTTTTATTTTTTTTGCCATCAGATATATTTTTTAAGAAGCCAAAGAAGCTGATTATTTATCACAGGCTCATTCTAATTTTTACATTTTCATGCCAGCTGAGGCTTTGCTGTGAAATCAGGGATTTTTGGGTTTGTCTTCCCCCTCTCCTCCCCTCCCCTCCTCCTCCAGTCTCTGTCCCCATGCCAGAGACATCCATCCTCCAATTTGCATATGTGCAGCTCACCCGGGGGGGGGGGGGGGGGGGGGCTGTTGAGGCAGGCAGCCGTGTCATACCACAGTGGAGGGGCTTCGCCGTGTTTGTTGTTGAAAATTGCAGCCTCAGGAATCCATTTGGCACAAAACAAAGAGTGAACCCACGGCGCTCCTCTGGCACGGCCGCGGCGTGTGTGCCTCGACGCCGTCTCTCACTCTCGGCCGTCTGCGGGGGGCCGGGGCTTCCTTAATGCCCAGAATTGCTGAGACACATGTAAACAAATGCCCTCCTGAATTAGCCGGCGTCTTCAGGCCTGGGCCTACCACAGGCACTACTTATCTGAGGCGGAGGGGAGATGCGTTTTCATCACTTTTCCTCATCTGCATGGCACACAGTAATAGATGAAGCGAAGCATGCAGAGAGGACATACCTCATAGCTTTTTATTACCTTGTTCATGGAGCAGGTTTAGATTTTAAATCATTTCTGTCTGGATGGAGGAGGGGCTCTATTAGGGGAGCCACACTCTGGAGCTCTTAGGAATCAGAGACCTTCTTCATTAAAGCAATATTTCGGAAAAATACTTTCAAAGCAGGTCTCCATGATCAAGTGTCAACTTGAATACTCCCTTCTCAGTGTTAGATGGCTGGTTGTAGGCTTGTCACCACAGCAACACAAGCTTGGACTGGATCTTTTCTCAGGAACTGGTTCGAATGCGGGACCCACTTTTGAATAGAATGCAGTGAGGGCATTGCGGAGAGTGTGTAAACCTGTGGAAATGCTTGTGCCATCAATTGATGCGTTTAGGAATCCAGATTTGTTTGTACATTGAAGGACATGCAAAAAATGTCTCAAGCAAGCACGGCCAGCATAATTCTGTTGAATTGTATGATATGTGTGCACATTATCATGGTAATGAATGGATGAATGAGAAGTGATGCTATAAAAAAGATTGGTGAGAGAGAGAGAGAGAGAGAGAGAGAGAGAGAGAGAGAGAGAGAGAGAGAGAGAGAGAGAGAGAGAGAGACACACTCTCTTTCTCACAGGGTGCTGGGGGTGGGGTGTTAGGGGTTTGGGGAGGTAGGGGGTGGAGGGGGTGGGTGGGGGGGGGGGGGGGAGTGGATGAGCCGGCGAGATGATAATGCAGCATGACACCTCTGAAATGAGACCCTGGTTGCCATGGCAAAGAGGCAGGAGGGGACAGTCTCTCAAGAGGCTCAAATAAAACAAGCTGTAAATGATGTTTGATTAGTATTTAGATCATGTACCCACTCAGGACAGACCTTTTGTCAGCTGCTTGCACGCCAATGCCTCTGCAATTGTTTTCCACAGGACTGACTGACTGACTGACTCTCATCTCATCTTTATTCATCATCTCTTTTCTGTCCTTCTATTTCTCCTCTTTATCCACCCTCCTAGTTTACCTACCCTTGTTTTCAAATGTAAATTGTGCCTAGTCTTTGCGTGTTGCTTGACATAAGTCCCTATATTGTCACAGCTTTGCCAATGTATTCTTTTTATTTCCATTAACTGTTTCACTTTTATATCCATTATCTCCCCTCTCGATTCTTGTTTCATTGCAGACAGACTGCAATGCTGCTGTTTGAGGTTACCAGTGTCACTTTCTTCTACAAAACAAAATACCTGAAGATCTTAAATGATGCACCCAACTGTATTCCTCACCTCCATCAGATGTTCAGCCACCTCTCGTCTCTGATGATGGGGTGTATTGGGGAGGGTGGGTCATTGGGGCGGAGGGGTCCATCATGCATCATGCCTAATCCATTCTGTACGCACATAGCTGTTGTGAGCCGTGCTGTTTGCCCAGAGCTTAGCAGCAGGGAAGGATCTGTGTGCCAGATTGTAAATACAGGGGAAAAGCCTGATCTTTCTGCCACAGTCGTATTTGCTCATGCACCCAAGCATGTTAAGTAGGCTTTATTTCAGCTATTTGTCAAGCAACAGGGACACAGCACCTTCACACGCAAACATATGGAGCCCTTTAGGTTGTGTGGATCCTCACAATGTGTTGAGGTCTACCGTACTATATAAATTATAGAACGAAGACTATAGCCTGTAGACACAGATGTTATATTTTTTCCGGCCATCTTTCTTTTCAGATGTTGACTAGAGGTGGTGCTTTGTTCACTACACTTCTACGTTCAGATGTTGACTAGAGGTGGTGCTTTGTTCACTACACTTCTACGTTCAGATGTTGACTAGAGGTGGTGCTTTGTTCACTACACTTCTACGTTCAGATGCTGCTCTTGCCAGCTGGCCATTCCTATATGTCCAATACATGCTGTTCATTTATGAGCAGACACAAGATATATCCAGATATGTTATTGTATGTTGCTTAATATACAATGTCATAGTAGTTATGTTTTTTGTTTTTTTTTAGATATATTTTTTCCCCCTCTTGCCCGATAGCCTCTCCAGCTCCTTGCTGCCTTCCTGCTGCTTTTGCACTTCTTAGTTTTTTCTTCTGTCAGCTTTGCCACTGATGGACTGCTTACCAAGCCAGAACTAATCATGTCTGACTGCTATCTGTCTCTGTCAATTACACAGTAGCTGCCTCATGCCCTCTTGCCACCTCAGAGGGGTGAAATACATACACACACACACACACACACACACACACACACACACACACACACACACACACACACACACACACCCCACAACAAACACCTTTTTATTCTGTGTATTATGTTTAGACAATACCCCTCACAGCACAGTAGACTGGTTGACACATGAGTGTAGAGGGGAGGCTGGTGGAGGTAGAAATCAGAGGACGGACTCATTGTAATGCATGGAATGGAATGATTTCTACCTCCATCAGCCTCCCCTGATGAGTAGGTTGCCTGCTGTGTCTGTGTGTGACAGAGTGGTGGAGGCATCCGTTTGGTTAAATCTGGAGTGAAGAGAATCTACAGTATTTGTTTTAACAACCTTGAAATGCAACCGAGATCAGAAAGTAACTCTGTTTCGAATCGAGTCCATATTATTATGATTTATGGTTATATGATTATACAGTCAAGTTCCCTCGGAAATATGTCTGTATGTGTCGAGAGGACGTGACTGTGGCTGGGAGTGTTTAGCTAATCGATGACAGACATCATCTGTAGTCATAACAGTATTGCCCAGAGAGGTGACCAGGTGACACCACTTCTGATCCTGACACTATTACAAGCTTACCGATGCTGTGTGAATGAGGCTTTGGCTGTGAGCAAGGTCCACATTAGTCAGTTTTACGTTTTTTTACCTGATATATGTTATGCGTTACTGTCCCCAAATACTGTACATCCCTGAATGACTAAGGACACCGTTTTTTTTTCAATAAAAGCCAGGAAGCAAAAAAGCCTTTTAAGAACATGTATTCAAAGCCAGGGTTGTCTTATCTATGGTGTTGGAGGTTCATTTGTACTGTACATCTGCATAATAGATCCAATGTAGGTTTTACTTGTTTTTAATTCAGGTGTGTATAGGCGACATTGGATTTCAAAAGTATGAATTCTATCTGAATGTCCTTTCGACAGTACTAGGTGTTCATTAACTGATAAAACTGCTGTTAAGATGGCTGAAGTTGCTGTTATCTGGAATCAATCTCCCTTGCCTGTGATGATAGTCTACTCTACATTAAATCAAAACCCATCAAGCCCACTTCATTGTCAAATCAGCTTTTAATTGGCAGTTACATTCTGCTTAATAGAAGGATGATTGGAAAGCTCTAATAGTTGTACTATTGGGAACCGGTTTATGACTTTGTGGATGGACAGCAGTGAAGGTTGGTGGAGGTAGAAATCAGAGGACGGGCTCAATCTAATGAACGGAATGAGGAATGGTATCAAACACACGTTCCGTTCCATGCATTACAATGAGCCCGTCCTCCCATGTCTACCTCCACCAGCCTCCCCTGATGGACAGGTACGCCTGCTTTGTGTCGTCGTCGTCATCCCCCCCCCCCCCCCGGCTTTCAAAATGAGATCGCCGCAACATCGTGAAGAGGTTGTGTATATATCGCTTGTACCAGATAAAACAAGAGTGCATTCTTCTCCACAATGCTTCATTTTTTATCTCCATCCGGTATATTTGATCTTCTCCCTTCCCCTATCTCATCCATTTCTCTCCTTCAATCGCCCCCCCCCACCCCCCCCCCCTCTCTCTCTCAGTTGCTCACTGTCTGCCTGGTGTTCCGTGGGACGGGAGATGGCTGGCAGAGACAGATTGCTCAGCCCCAGCTTAAAGGTGACTGCCTCGTTCCTTCTGCCCCAGAGCGCCGGATCATGGGAATCCATCATGGGGGCACCATGCTCGGCACAGACTGATCACATGGGGCTGGAGGAGAACAGAGGGGGGAGGAACAACAACAGAGATGAGAGTAGTATCTGATCTGATGAGGAGGACCAGGACACTCTGGACCAGATGGGGGGGAAGAGCGCAGGTTTACGCTGGGCTTTAGTAGTAGGAACTGAGCGACACACAAGAGAAGAAGAGGGGAGGAGAGAGGAGAGAGCACCAGAGGAGGGGGGGCGCGAGGGGGGATGGGGGGGCGGGGAGGTTTGGGGGCTTGTCTCTCCCAGGCGGAGGTGGGTAGGTGGGGGCTGGGTGGGCATGTGAGTGCGGGGGGGGCATTCATCATTATTGGCGTGCACCTCCATCCCTTGCTCACCCTGACGTCCCTTCCACTGCTGACATAAATCATGATTTCCCCATAATAGATCCCCTTCTCTGCCAAGGAGGGGAAGAGTGTGCCGTTCGTATCGATTTCACCCTCTCCTCCCTCTCTGCCCCCCCCCCCCCCCCCCCGGTGTGCTCTGACGCGGTGCACACAAAAAAAAATCATTATGAAACATCACTGATTTGGAATTCATGGGCTACTAAATAAAGTTTATTTTTGTTCCCCAGCTAAATTTTGATGCATGAGAAGCTAAGGGAGAATAAATGAGAAGTAACGATATTGAGATTGCAGAGCGTGTACGCTGCCATTATCCTCCTATTGATTTGTGTTTGAAGCACATGTAATGAGAGCCAGTGGAGGGAATCATAAACAGGACAGGGCAGAGGGAGAGGGAGAGAAACCTGGGACGGGACCACAGGAAGAGGACCTACAGTGTTACCAGCACCTGCACATTGACCTGAGGGAGATGAGTCTCACATCAAGGCTTTATTATTCACCCTCCTTGTGAATACTGAGTCTTGGGTCCACATTTTCTGTATGGTTATCGCTTCTGTTCTCACACATTCTGAACTTTGTTTACACTTTGTATTAAGTCAGAGTTTTTTTAAATTACACAATCTGATTTGATATGTACAGTAGTTTTGATGTCTTCAATATTAATCTACAATGTAGAAAATAATAAAAAATAAAGAAAAACCATTGAATGAGAAGGTGTGACTGGTACTGTATATATATATATATGCCGTTCAGCTGACGCTTTTACAGCAACTTACATTGTAGTGAGTGCATATATTTTTCAGTATATATGGTACCAGTGGGATTCAAACCCCCAACCTAAGTGTTGTGAGCACCATTCTCTACCAACTGAGCCACAGAGGACTCGACTCATGATTAGCATCCTTGTTTATGTGCCCAGACTTTTTTTTTCTAATAAAAAAATGTAAATGTATGTAAGTCTATTCACTTGAATTGGGTCGGGAAACCATGCTACATCATGTATTTTGTTGGTGTAAGCAAAAATGCATTGAACAATACTGTGCCATGAGTGTGTGTTTATCTGCATGAGCTTTTTTTTTAATAATTATTATTTATTTTTTTAACACATTTGGTGCTTTCCTTTCCCCCAGATGTAAACATTCAGGAGATATTCAGTAAATGAGCATCTGGACGTCTGATGGGGCCACTTGGTACATGACCAGGGGAAAGGTGGCCGTGGTCTGAGCAGGACTAGAGAGGGAGGAGAGGGGATGTTAATGTAAAGAGCGGCGACAAGGGTGCTCAGGTCCAATTACTATGCACCCTGCCATCTCCATGCGGGCGCACTCTGCTGAGGTGGAAGGGATTAATGGCCTTGGACGCTGGCCACACCACTGGCCCAATTATGGAGGCATATTGGCTCCCAGCGTGTCCATAGCCACTGCTGTGTGAGAATACTGTGTGAATTCTCTAATGGGGGTCAAAGGCCACTGTGGGGAGGAGGAGGGGGTGTGGTTTGGTGCTATCAAAGGGAACGGAGGTGGGACAGATATTTATCCTGTTTGGGATCATGCGTAAACTTGGACACTTATTTTGTCTGTTCAGGACACAAAAAAGTTGAGATTATTTTTAATTGAATTAATAATGTTTTCGGTCAATCCAGTCTGACTTTTTAGAGTTTGTGATGTTTACCCATCTACGTCAGCTAAACAAGGCTTAGACTGCTAAACACCTGCCCTTTTAGGCTCAAATGAACACAACATGACAGATTATGAAGTATTAATCAATTGTGACCTTTGTTGTTCAAAGTCAACTCTGGAAACAACATTAGTACTACAAATGAGTCTCCAAATTAGTACCTGAATGATTAGAAGTTGTAAATATTTAATTTCACACCTTGCTATAATTAGATATTAAATTTTAATGTGTTAACCAGAAGGCAAAACTGGGCTATGTTTTACTAATGTCTTGATTAATTACTTACCAGCAAATGCATATATTTGCAATTTGCATAAAGTACCTTCTCATATTGGTATTCCGGCTGAAGATGAGGAACTTTCCTTTTAAAGACAAATCAATTCTTATTTTGTCTCAATTCTTTATCTGTGGTAACAACCATTGTGTATGGTTTGATGGTTTGGATTTGAGTCAATGTCAACAAGTTAGCTGAATAACTCATAGGTTTCATAGGTGGGACGTATCGTCGAACCATTGACAGAGGTGTTGTTTGGAAATGGACCTATTTACATATTTACATGTTAAAGAATCAGATGTCAAGTGAAACAATACAGTGTCTATGCCGTGGTTAGGACTTGATGGCAAGGGAACGATGTGTGAAGCAAAGGAAAAGATGCAGGTTCAGGTTAAAGAGCAGCTTGGGCTCCCACAGTATCAAGCCTGTGATTCCACCATTTTCTCCCCCTGTGTGCCACGCATACTCTAATGTGAGTGATGTTTCCCCTCAAAGTCCTCCGTAATAAATGGAGTGCCATTTTGCGCCGTGGCAAAGCCAGGCCTCCGTATTGATTAACTCTCATCATCGACTCTCTCCCACTTCCCTGATTTATGACCGTCTGTTATTTTTACATTAGCCATCAAATTCATCTCCTGGCCCAGGCTGGCCAGCATATAAGGCTAATTCTCTCTGAATGGGCTCCAGTCCATAGGCTCTCATTCTTTCTTGTATGCAGTGTTTACTGGGCCATGTGGATGCCCATTATTTTTTTGATCATATATATATATACCGCTGATTATACAATACACTCCGTATCCATGTACAAACAGTGGACTAAAATATACATTTATTAAGACAGCACAGTCAGAACATTGAGGTACGTAGTCATCATTTGTGAAAATCAAGAATTCTTCTTTTTTTTTTCCAAAGATTGAGTTGTTAGGTGTTTTTCTTTTTCTTTTCTTTTTTATTACTGATCGCTTTTCCTTGCCTGAAATGCCACTCCTGGTCCTGGTTTCATTCTCAGCTCTCTCCTTCATGAGCCTGAGCAGTAAAACAGTCACAACCCACCTAAAGGACAGCATTCTGCTCTCTAACGGAGTGGGATGTCCGGCGTTTCAGACACCTACATTCACTCATGTTCCCCTTGGGGAGCAGTTCTACAAATCAAATCATCTCTTCATATCACTCTCAATACAGTGTGTACAGGAGGACAAACTTGGCCATTCATGTATTTACTGCCTGACCCACCACTCTGACTGTGTGCCTCTCAATCTGCCCGCCCATCCATTTCTACCTCAACCAGCCTCCACGGGTTTAGCATCTAGCATATTTGCAGGTTAGGCTAGATCACTTATTAGATAGAGAGACAGTGATCAAAGGAAACAAGTGGTCTAACTGGCTGTCTGGAACAAAGGACACCAGGCATGTTGTATGGTATGGGGTAGAGGAGTGTTCAGTGATCCAGAGGTTGAACCAGGCTGGTTGGTTCCCCCCACCCAGATCACTGATCGTTCATC
Organism: Argentina silus; assembly: GCF_951799395.1. Classification (NCBI taxonomy): domain Eukaryota; kingdom Metazoa; phylum Chordata; class Actinopteri; order Argentiniformes; family Argentinidae; genus Argentina; species Argentina silus. Next base: position 25,200,566 of record NC_139656.1, on the reverse strand, counting down.
TGTCAGAGACATGGGAAGGCTGTTGCTCCCCTCTGACTGAGCTAGTTAATGATGCCTCGGGTTGAGTTCTGGGGTGTGTGTGTGTGTGTGTGTGTTTGTGTGTGTGTGTGTGTGTGTGTGTGTGTGTGTGTGTGTGTGTGGGGGGGGGGGGGCCTCAACGGATGAGGCCCACCCAGATAAGCAGAGCCTAAATAAATGATTGGAGGGGTAATTGCAGTGTGCCAGGCTTTGTTAATAGAGACCAGTGTACTAATGACAGAGGGTGAGCGTCTTTCTCAGAAGGACCCCCCCCCCCCCCCCCCCACCCCCCCCCCCCCCTCTCTCTCTCTCTCTCTCTGCCTGCCGCCTCATTGGTCTCTCATTTCGAGCAGAGATCTTCACACTCCCCTGGTTATCTCCACACTCTCCAAGATAACCTAATTAGACCAAAAAAAGGCCCTCTTTTTCCCATCGCTAATTATCTCTTTAGCAGAGTTATTAGATAACTTTAATAACACTCTCTTTTCCATGAATATTTTCATTTGGGAGGAAAGAGGTGAAAGAGGGTGTCTTCCGGGCAGCCTGGTCCCTAGACTCTAATACTGTGTCTGTATCACGGATTGTACTTGATTTGGATTGTATTGCAGATTTTGCGGAAGAGACAACAAGAGAAGACAACAAAAGAACACTTCGTGACTTCATACCAGTGGAGGTAGAAATCGTAGGACGGGCTCATTGTAATGCATGGAATGCACGTTTTCGTGTTAGATACCATTCCTCATTCCATTCCATTGCGTTACAATGAGCCCGTCCTCCGATTTCTGCCTCCACCAGCCTCCACTTCTTCACACATAGGCAGCCCACGCGTCCCTCTTGTCTCTGGTATCAAGGTCTGCTCTGCTCTGCTGCAGCCTTTTATATGGAAAAACAGAGGATCAGTGGTACTCTGCTTTGACTGTATGTCCCTGCACCTTATAATGGAGTTTAACTGGCTGACATTTACAACCTAGCTATTTACATGACCAGAGATTGGCCAGCCGGCCAGCCAGCCCGCCAGCCAGCCGGCCTGCCTCCAGAGGAGAATGGTTGGGATGGCCTGATGATTTAACGGAGGATAACGAAGAGAGAAGATCTTGGTGATGGGCCCCCTGAGGACACCTGTTTCCTCATCCATGTCCTTTCATCCTTTAATGGCCAATGAGTGTCTGTGAGGGGGTGGGGGGGGGGGGGGGGACATCGGGAGCTGTTTCACTACTTAGCCCCCTAAAAGTGCAATCGAGCATATTAAACTGCTATTAGTCAATCATTTTTATGTAAAAGGAGGAACTCTGACACAATAGAAAAACAGCTCTCTCTCTTTCTCTCTCTCTCTCTCTCTCTCTCTCTCTCTCTCTCTCTCTCTCTCTCTCTATCTCTCTCTCTCCTTCTTTTCCGTGTCTCTCGTTCATCTATGCTTTCTCTCAGACCCTCTACCTCATCAGACTTCTGGTTGATAAATAACATTAGATGAAAGCATTGGTTGAGACCACCTAAGAGTGCATGTAAGCATTGAAACTGCAGGACTGTGCTGTGAATTGGATTTTGTGCTCTGTTGCCACTCAAAGCTGAGAGGGTTACCTGTCTCTAGAATCTACATCAATGGAAATGAATAAGTCCTACCAGTGTAGTACAGTATGTAATGTAAACTCCTGTCACAACCGGCTCATGTTTGTACTTCCTGTATTCTCTACAGAATAGATTGTTCCTGCTCAACTACGTCACTACCCATAGGCACTTGCTACAGTATTTGGGTTGTAAATTGTGTTGGCTGACATTTGTGTCACATTTAAATGCTAACAGTACAGAACGTAATTTAGTGAACAGGGTCACTTGCTGGAGAAAATGAAATCAGCTAACTCATTGCTTTTGTCTCCGGGCCAGAATTGTGCTATTCCTTTGACAGGGGTAATGTGTAATGAAGAGGTCTATTGATTAATGAAACACCAGGTAACCCTAGGCCAGAATTTTCTTACTAACCAATTGGGGAAGTCAATATGTTGGTGACGTGTGAATGAATTTGAATTGTGTTTATGTCATATTTCTGTGTCACTGTGTGTGATGAGTACTGAACTGTACATTGACTGACAAGGACATTTATGTTAGATTGACACTTATTATGTACTTAATCTATTTGTGGAGATTTATTTATTATTTGCATGCCTTCGATACATTTTGCGTGCCGTTATTCATGTGCACACTGGATTTATTATTTTGTATTAAACCTTATTTATCCATCCAGGTTAGTCTCACTGGGAAAATCAAATCTATTTTTCAAGACCTGGTCCAAGACAGCAGCCAAGGAAAACAATAGTTACAGTTTGTATATGTTGTGTGTTTCAGCACATGTTTCTGTCTGGGTGAGGATCAACATGGAGATTCAAATAGACAGCAGTTTGATTATGGACTGACAAAACCAGAAGGAACAGTATTTCAGTCAATGACTGTACATGATTGTATTCCACCTCAGTTCCCAGAAGTATGCATTACACACTGTACTCAACCCTAACCAGTATAGAAATGTTGTTGTTGGTGATATATAGTGTGGAATAAACACTCACCAAATAAAGATGGGGAGCCTGGACGGCCTCCTAGTCATGACCCCTGTGTGTCCTTCACACAAAGCCAGGAGGAGGACCCGCCGTCGTAATCCTGGCAGGTGGTGCTTTTATATCCTGTGAGTGCACCAGGAAATATGGCCGCTGCCATCTATGGTAAGGCCATAGAGGAAGCAGCAGAATTATGAGCCGGGGGGGGGGGAAATATTGATGCCCTGCAGACTATGTCCCCCTTACCTCTGCACTGGGGAGTGAAGATGACAAGAGGTCTCAGTCTAACTATTTGTCATGCGTCTAATATATTAATTAGCCGGTAAACACGCCCGGGGGAATGCTGCAGACAGACAGCTCCTCAATGAAGCTCCCCTGCTGGCCCCATCAAAGAGCAATGTATTCCGTGGGTAAAGTCACCCCTGGGTTAATTTAACTCTTTATACACACATCTTTCATTGGCTGCAGCAGGGCGCCGAGAGGAGAAACACTTTGTGTAGCAACAGCAAGAGTTCGGAGATTGTCTTCGTTCCCCTCTCAGCATCTGATTTGGTTTTGTTTATTGGTATGAATATGGTTTTGTTTATTGGTATGAATATGGTTTTGTTTATTGGTATCTCATTTTACACTGATACCAATGAGTGTGGTCATGTTATTTAACGACTAATATTGTTGTTTGTGTGTGACACACAGCTTGTTGTTTTTGTGCTGCCATACTGTACTGTCTGTGATGAACTGTTCTCTATTGATGGACATCTTTAGATGTCATGGGTGCATTGTTCATGGGTGCTTTGTTTTATGGTTCTCTGGTTTTCGTGGTCTCTTCTCCTCTCTTCATCCTCCAGAGTGACACAGTGGTCAGGCAGTCTGATGGGCTTGTTGGCTACACTTTTTTTTCAATTCATAGCTTCTGTCTGATGGAGGAAATGACTTTAGGCTTACAGTATTGTAAACATTTAGGGCTAGTTTCCTGGAAAACAGATTAAGCCTAGTATTGGACTAAATACCATTTTCAATACCAAAAAATCTCAGTTGAAGGTGCATTTTCATCTAGGATTAGGCTTAATCTGTGTCCAGGAAACCAGTCCTGACAGTTAACACCTCAACATAGCTATCGATGTCTGTGCATCGATGTGAGCAGGCAAGCTAAAGTCACCACAATCAGCCAGCTTTTTTTTTAGGGGGGGGGGGGGGGGGGATTATACTCCACCTCAAAAGTATTGAAGCACAATATTACTCCCTATGTTACCACTTTTATGTTAAGTTTCAGTGGACCATTTTTATGAGGGGTTTTTTTTTATGAGAATTTGTCAACTGCCAGTGCAATAAAAAGGAGCACATTTATTTTTACAATACAGTAGGTGGTGCATATGGAGTTCATATCAGGTCATGGTCCTATTCATAGCATCACATTCCTAGACTGTTTGTCACATAATACAGTCAGTGAGTTTATGTGACTCATATGAAGTGCCGTTGTGGGGAAATCCACCCCATGATTTACTGAGAGTGTCGGTCGCGGCCTGCTCCACACCACCACCCAGGAACCCCACTCCTGGCAGGGCCCCTCTACCAACCTGTGTGTGTGTGTGTGTGTGTGTGTGTGTGTGTGTGGTGTGTGTGTGTGTGTGTGTGTGTGTGTGTGTGTGTATGCATGTGTGTGTGTGTATATAAGCACCATTAGCCTGTGCATGCCTCTCCTCGGTCAAGCACTGGTGCTGTCAGAAAGGTGCTTGAGTTTGGAATGAGCTTTTCACAGTAATAGAGGTCTTTAGGTCCACATCAATATCTAGGCAGACAGAGGGGTGTTCTATATAGAGCTTGGCGCTGATGATTTGGTGGTTATGGTATGGTCCTGTGAGGGGTGTAGCCCCTCTTGGTCCCCCACCATATTGTGGTCTGTGGTATGTACTGTAGCATGGTTATGTTCTATTAGTGGTCTGTGTTGTGTTATGGTGGAGCAGAAGCCATTTCCACTGTGTCTTCACCTCCTAATGGACTCAAATGGACTCAAACGGCGTGCATATGCCAGAGCACTCAGCGGTTTGTTCAGTAAGAGAGATGTCAGTGAGGAGGACAGCAGATACACTAGACTACATGTGGCAGATGTCCTGCCATCGCTCTTGACTTGAGGAACCATTCCACAGTGTCATGATGGCCGTGGTGTGAAGTGGGGCCAGTAATCAGGTAGAGTGTCACTATCGGAGCGAGCTACTCAGTAGTGAGTGCCACATTGCCTATGTGTAATTGTTCTAATTGTAGTAACCTGAGAGAGGCGTCACCATGTCAATGAGACACTCTTTAAAGAAGGGCTCTTGTTGGTAATTAGGCAGAATTGATTTCAATGGGCACTAGAAGTGTCTTCATGCGTACTGTGTATGTCCACTGTACAATATGTAGGCATCATGCACGGGTATCACCCGTGGGTGCTTAAAAGCTCAGTGACCTGCTTTTTTACATGATACTAGGATTTGTTCGTGTTAATTCATGAAGTTAATTAACAGTAATGAACTCTTTGGGTTGGCCAACTTGTCCCCTTGACCACTTTTGCAACAACAACAAAAAAGAGTCACCTTATTTGAATAGAACAATGAGTTAAAAAAACATAAAGTGCCTGGACTTTGCAAACAGGTGCTATGGCTCCTATGATAAACAGCAGGAAAAATACATAAAACAACCAATGTTCTAGAATAGCGTTTTGCAAGTGTGGACCTGGTAGAGGCCACCTCGTAGACACGAAAAAAAAGAAGCATTTAACAATACAGCCATGCTCAGTAAGAACAAACGTATATACCCAGTTAAAGACAAGTAGGCCAGCAAACTGCCGGAAATTGCACAGTGCTCAAAACATGGAGTAGAATGGGAGCTGTTAGGTGTTACTAAAAGGAGAGGTGATTATGGGAGATTGCAGTGGCTAAAGCACGTGTTTCCCCTCCACCTGCTCACTCCATGCTACGGCGCGGTGCACAGAAAGCCTCTTCTCCTGTAATGACAGTTTACAGAGCAATGTCGCACCACAAACATGTCATAATTTGCTCTAACAACCACAATTATGCCTCTTATTGATTCAACCACATATTAAATGGGAGCAGCAAACATCTCTCGTATTGTGAGTTGTTCAAGTTGTTGAGTGGAGGAAATTGTTGAATTGTCCCCTCGTCATTGCCACTGGATGTGTCCCTTTAAAGCATAATGTGTCCCCAATTTAAGCAGCGTAAACAAAGAGTGGAGAAAAGTACCATTCCCACCACAACAAAAGCATTACAGACAGGTGGACAAAGGCTTACAACACAAAAGAAAAGCAAAAGTGAGTTTTGTCAACAGATTTGAAGTGGGTCATTTGTTTTGTCCTTGCTCTGAAAAAGTCAGACCTTGCTGTCCTTCCTGTCGCTTTGAACCGGCAGAATTGTCTTGAGGATTTGTCCTCTCCAAAATGCACACTAGATTTCATTGAATGCACCTGAAAAGTGCTAAGCAGAGCATGCACTGGCCACAAATCCAGAGGGCCTATCTATTTTCAGATAGATAAATGCATTATTGGTCCTCGAAAGCCTATTTTCAGTATCTCACACATACATACATTAGTGCATACTATACATATCCACTAATGTTTTATACTCGATGAATCATTTGTATTCTGTTCATGGACTTATTGTGTACACATCCTGATACAGTATGCCCCTGTCACAGGGGTTACTGTGGGCACCTTGATTATATAATGAATTAATAATGTGCACATATATTTGCTCTCCTTAAACGAAAATTGCCACGTTCAGCAAGACCTGTTGTAGAGAAAAGGGTTAAATGCCTAAGTCCTTTTGTGCTTTAGCATGGTTCTTCTCGGCAGGGGTTGGTCACAGTGGAGCAGCAGAGAATTCTCCAGTACAGTAGCATGCTGGAGGATTCACTGGAGGCAGACCTGTTTCTCATTCACAGCATGGGGCCACTCCGTCTCTAATAATGGATAAACAAACAAGCGTGACGAGTCTGATGTGTATCAGTTCATAATTTAATTACATTTTGATAGTGAGCACTGTGGGCGTTTGAATATCCGAGGGGGGTAGGTCTCGGTAGACCCAGCGCACTGCTGGATACGATGTTTAGCATACTGCAGAAATACAGCAATGTACTGTAGCAACGGGTTTCTATTGAACCAGATGTCACTTTTCATTTATTTGCTTTGTTCAAAGGTTGTTTACCGTTGCTGTATCAAGCTCCTCATTATTATTTATAATCTTCTGATTTGGGGTTTGGAGTGATTACAAACCACGTCCTTTGTGCTAATTCGTCAGTTGTCCGGTTAAAAAGGGCTGGTACATACACAAAGCATCGCACCACAATAGGAGGACTTTGTCAAAAGTGCGATATGGTTACCCGTTGACAATTAGACAGTAGAGAAACAGAACAGCGGGCCTAGAGCGCCACAGCCTTTCCGGCCTTTTTGTATGCATCAGATGTCCGTGTCGTGCATCGGGTGACCTTCGAGCTGTGAATAGGGCTGCGGCGTGCTCTCCGGTGCGCACACCGGTGTGAATGGACAATCCTCGCCCGCTCTGGCAGACATGTTCCCTGATAAACCAGTGATCTCCCAGAGCACTTCAAATGAGCCTGACTTCATTTGCATGATAGGATTTGGCACAATGTCTCTGCGAGCGTGTTGGGGACTAGACAAGCACACCGTGGCGTTAGATGGAAGCAAGTTACCATGGGGAGGGCGAGTGCAGACACTGAGGGATGCAGATAGTGTGGATTGGGTTCATGTTCCTCAGTCCTCTTATCTGAGAGAGGAGAATATCAAGCCTGCTGAGGAGCTGAACCTGGGGTTCTTAAAGGGACAGAGCTCTGACGGTGGTACAATAGCCAAGAGATGAAATGTAGATATGAATGGATGTATGATATTTGTGTGATAATAAAGCGTGCAAATACAAATTTGATATGTCAGTGGTGCAAAGTAAATTGTTTGCACTGTCCAAAAACAAAAAGAAAACAATGTTTGGCACATATGATACATACAGTATATGATACAATCTACCAGTGTATGTTACAGAACATGTATGGAACACGTGTGCATGCCTAGTGCTGTATTACGGATGTGTAATGGAGGAACCAGGTTTATGTGTGGCTGGTTACTCTTATGAGGAACATGTACTCAGTACTCAGTACTCAGTAAGAGAGAGAGAGAGAGAGAGAGAGAGTGTGCTCTGCTTTCCACAGGTCCACCTTTCTATTGGGGGTCTCTGCCAGAGCTGCCCAGCACCACCACCACCACCACCATGCACACCTTCTAGCTTGCTGGGCTTGCTGACGAGGTATGGAGAGGCGGACGTTGGAATAGAGAAAGCCTGCCCGCCCCACGGTGATCCACATGGGGTTAACTGGCTGCCAGGGAGGGGGGGTGGCGGGGGAGGGGGGGGAAGGTTGTTGTTGAAAGGGCAGCGAGGGCATCGGCAGCACTCAGACTCACTCAGAGGTTCAGGCTCAGTTTGATGTCAGAACCAGATGGTCGTCTCCGAGGACCAACGGTAGGGGATTCGTTTCCTGGCAAATACATCATTTTAACACCCTGGCACAGTGTGTGGTGACCAGAGTCAACACCCCTGGAAGGAAACATCTCCCTCTCTGGCGGTGGAGAAGGGTTTTTATAACGGTACTGTATGGATCATGGGTGGTGGGTCAAAGGCAACAAGAAGAGCGGTCCACTGTTCATGCTCAGACTTGTTTGGTTGTTTGTGTCTCTGTCTGTCAGTCAACAACTGTTTTTCACTTGCCCCACCCCCAGCCACTTCTCTTACTGCCCCCAATACCCGGACATATTGTAATGTAAATCCAATGTCTACATTCTACTATGATACTTAGATGTAACTCATTGTGTTTTTCACACTGTGATTCGATTCACGTGAAGCACAATGCATTTGAGTGAAGTAGATATGTTTTTTTCCCCTGCTGCTTTAAACCATCTGACTGATTGCCAGAGGCAAATTATGTTTCCCTTGAGGAAGCCCAAACATACACACAATAACCAGCTCACTGACTATTGAGCCGTAAATACACAACCATGGTGATTTTACACATTGCTAAATTTATGTTACAACTATTCACATTAGAAGCATTTCTCTTGGATACCAATGTTTCCTGAATGGTGGCTTGTGGCTGATTCCTTCTGGGTTGCTCCAAAAGCTCTAGGTAGGTCATAGCACAGAAGTTTGGGCTCCACTGCAGTAGGCTTATCAGTTCATCCACTTGCTGTATACTGTCCCTCTCTCTCTCTCTCTCTCTCTCTCTCTCTCTCTCTCTCTCTCTCTCTCTCTCTCTCTCTCTCTCTCTCTCTCTCTCTCTCTCTCTCTCTCTCTCTCTCCTTCTTTTCCGTGTCTCTCGTTCATCTATGCTTTCTCTCAGACCCTCTACCTCATCAGACTTCTGGTTGATAAATAACATTAGATGAAAGCATTGGTTGAGACCACCTAAGAGTGCATGTAAGCATTGAAACTGCAGGACTTTTCTGTGCTGTGAATTGGATTTTGTGCTCCCTCCCTCCCTCCCTCCCTCCTCTCTCTCTTTCTCTCCAAGCAGATATGAACCTCAGTGGGTAACACATAAGGGTCCCCCTCCTGTGTAGAGTGTTGGAGGCGAGATTGATCAGTTCTCAGATCATCTCCTCTCTCCTCTGTACCTGCCAACTCTTCCTGCCTCCTGGAGCAGCACTTCAGCAAGTCCAGAGCTGCACTCAATTTTCACTCTCCAGGGAACAATGTAATGACTGCCCTGTTCCTTAGTTTATGTCTGTCTTTGTTTCATGTTATTTCATTGATTGTTTCCTGTTTATTTTTGTGTTACTCACCTTGTCTCTCGTTTCAGACACTTCACTCCCTGCCCTTGTGTTTCCCGCCTGTGTGATTGTCGACCCCACCCTGATTGGCTTCACCTGTTCCTCATCATCCTTCCCTGTGTATTTCATCTGTGTGTTCCTATGTCTCTGTGTCAGTTCGTCTTTGTACCTTCTGTCAAGTTTTCCAGCGATTTTTCTTAGTGTTCTGATGGTGTTTCTGACTTTGCTTTTTGCCTACCCCTTTTCGGGTTATCTGCCTGCCTTTTTGAACTGCCTACCTGTGTACCAAACCTTTTTTTGATAGTAAAGACTATTCTGTTGGATTTCAGTTTTTGTTTCCAGGTCATGCATTTGAGTCCCCTGCCTAAGTACTCCAGTCATTACGAACAAAGGGAAAAGTAACTCAAGATTCAAGATTCTTTATTTGTCACGTGCATACAAGTATACAGTGAAATGCAAAAGTGACAGTGCCACAGAGGAGTGCAACAATACATTTAAACAGCAGTATAAACAGCAATGTAAGCAATGTACACAATGGAATGACTATATACAATGGCAGTGACAGGTTGACAGTACAGTTAATTTCAGTGAAAGATGAGTCTGCAATGGGCAATTATGTGTGTGCGTATGTGTTATGATGTCAGTGAGTGTGTGAGTGACTTGAGGGGGGCACTGGTGGGGTCGTCATTGATGATCCTGATGGCATGGGGGAAGAAACTCAGTCTAAGCCACAAATTACCTTTAATGGTATTGTCTAGCTGTTCTGTAAATTAATGCAATTATCACTTAGACAATGGGGAGCCTCATCCTTAACTTTAGAGATGGGTGGCGGAAAAAAAGTCGATCTTCTAACTTAATCTAAATGGAAATGGGATCATGTTCACCGCATTACTTTCACCACTGGGAGCAGCAAAGTGTGCTGAACACCGGTGTCTTTGTATTCCAGAAAGAGGGTTTTGCTTGCTTACAACCGATAGTTTATCCTAGACATGTAAATAGTTTATTTATCGATAGACTTGTATATATAGTATATTGACATATCTCTGAACCAAACACATTTATCCTTGATTGATTGAGAGGAGTGACATCCCAGTCTTTCATATCTGTCACCTGTGTATGTCCTTGCTTTCCGTAGAACATTGCTCAGTGCAACTAGAATCATTTGGTACTTTGCTCCCTCCTGCTAAAGTAGGGTTTCACCCAGTACAAGTCTATATTAATTGAGAGACATATATTCATTGAAAGACTTGAATATGTACGTAGGTCCAAGGCATTATGGACAATACAGAGTCTCTCAGATCCCCAGCTCAGAAAGGGGAGCTGCTACATGCTTAGTGTGAACAGGTGTCTTCAAGAAGTAATTTTTCCCTTTGTGTCTCAGCATTAATACCCTATAGGCATGTACATCTTTCTCACCAAGGCCGCATCACCCTTTGTGTGTGTGTGTGTGTGTGTGTGTGTGTGTGTGTGTGTGTGTGTGTGTGTGAGTGTGTGTGTGTGTGTGAGCGTGTGTGTGTGTGTGTGAGTGTGTGAGCGTGTGTGAAGAGGGTGCTGCCAGGTTTATGAACAAAAGGAGAGCAGCACTTCACGCCTGTCGCCAGGCAGCCAGCACCAAGCTCAGCAGCCCCATTCTGAGAGACCTCTAGGGAGAGGAGGGAGGGGTGACGGATGGACTCAGCAACCCCCCCACTCTCTCCCTCCCTCCCTCCCTCCCTCCCTCCCTCCCCCAGCCCCACAACGGGAGCAGGATTAACCCCCCAGCCCCACAATGGGGACACATGTCCCCATAGTCGCTACCGGCCCATTCAGACCTGCGTTACTTACACCATAATAAGGATTAGGCTTAATGAGCTGCAAGGAGTTAACAATGAATGAAGAAGTCCTTAAGCAGCCACTAATTCTATTCTGTTCCGTGTCACTTTTCATCCCCGTCTATTCAGCCCTGTGTGTTTGAACACAAGGTGTAATCCTCTTGAATATCAAAGGTGGGCAGATCATATTAATTTAGACATCCCCTCTCCTGGTCCGGGGGCACATTATGTACCACGAGGAGTCCCCTCAACCCTGCCATCTGCTCCCCTCTCTCACCTGCCGCTGGCATGCCCCCCCCCCCCATCCCCATCCCCCCCTCCTCTTCATCGTCACTCATTCTCTCCATTTCTCCATCTTTCACTTTCTCTTCCTCTACTTAATCCCCTTTTTACCCTTTCTACACTTTTTCTCGAGTACTGCTCATGGAAAAAAATGAAGTATAAAGCATTTGAATAAATTAGTTTCTAAGTACCTTTATGGGTGTCCTGAATTGAAACGGAAAGAAAAAAGGCTTTATGAATGTATTGTGTGTCATATTCTAGGATTATGAGGTTGAGCAGTACAGAAAGGCGATAGGAAGCCTATACGTGTTTCAGCTCTTTGCCTGTGTTGCATTACACATGCACAAGCTACAGTGACAATACAACTACCTGTGTAGAAATGACTGTACTATACAGAAGGGGCCAGTAGTAACTAGAGGGTATATCTACAACTGTGGAGGCTGGTGGAAGTAGAAATTGGAGGACGGGTTCATTATAATGCATGGAACGGAACCATTCCTCATTCAATTCTATGCATTACAATGAGCCCGTCCACCAATTTCTACCTCCACCCAGCCCCCACTGACCTACAACTGGAACACAAAACAAGCAACATCAGATTATGGACAAGTGCTGTTTTCTTTTTTTCCCCTCAGCAAATGCCATTTTTCTATCCATTGCCCCCCACCACTTTATAACCTCCTCCCTCTGTGTGTGTGTGTGTGTGTGTGTGTGTGTGTGTGTGTGTGTGTGTGTGTCTCTCTCTCTCTCTACCCCCCTCTCTACCCCCCCCACCTCTCTCTCTCTCTCTCTCTCTCTCTCTCTCTCTCTACCCCCCCCCTCTCTCTCTACCCCCCCCCCTCTCTCTCTACCCCCCCCCCCCTCTCTCTCTCTCCCTGTGTTTCTCCACCTGATCATTATCTCTACCTCCCATGTCATTTTCTCCATTGCTTCCCACTGGTAGCCTACTTCTCATACATATAACAGACCGTCAGTGATTATGGGGCTTGTCGTGCCATTCTCCCTCTCTCCCTGATGACTTGAGTCACACCATCGGAGACTGTCCTCATCAGATAGCATCCAGATATCATCAAAGAAGGTCCATCCAGATATCATCAAACCTGGGCTGTTTACAACAAGTTAATTGGCCTTTCATGGATGTGTCATGTCAATGCTAAATGCTAATGAAGTGTTGAATGGAATGGATAAAGCGCAGTGTCTTTCAGTGGCTTAGCAGGGAATGAAAATGACTAGCAGAAACCTTTTGAACGACCCTACTGTAAGAGTGACCATTAATGACTCACCTCTGTACTGTAAAGAGTATGAGTACAGTGGTATGTTTATTCAGCCTGTTAGGAAATGGAACCGCTTTGCAGTAGGCCAATAAATTGATAAATGTTTCCCACGGAAGTGTTATTTGCCAGAGCTATGTCTTCATGTAAAAATGAATTACCTTGTGAGTGGCAGCCACTGTGTCTAAGGTGTTAAACATCAAGCTGAAATAGGCTAGAGGGAAAAGATATTGTTGATTAAATCTGCTCAAAGTCTCACATTTACAATATTGCATTCCCCCTTTCAACCTATGGCCTACCCGGCGAGACAAATGGCAATTTATGGCAAGCTTATTAAACTGAATATAGAAAGGTTATTAGAACAAGTCAGCGTACAGATTTCCCTGACACAATTCAATTACCTGACTAGCTAGAGGGAACTCGAGAAGGGAAATCTGACATTTTTCTTGAAAAACAAGTAATAAGGTTTGCATGGTTTTAGGTAGAGACTGAGTGGCAGTGGTAAGCTTACAAGAAGTAGGCAGGGCTGCCCTTTGAGATGCCAAACGTAAATGTCAATAGAAAACAATTTGATATCAGTCTATAAAAAAGTTGACCTGAATAATTCATTATTTATTCAAAAGTTATAGTGTTCGCTGGCATAAAGTGCTGTGTCTGCGTAGTCAGTATACCTTGGGTTGATCATATTGAGATGGACCTATTGGTAATGTAACTCACCCAGGGGAGGCTGGTGGAGGTCGAAGTCAGAGGAGGTGTTTGATACTGTTTGACACCACTACATCTCGACACTGCTGAACAGTTTAGTCAGGGCCTGCACAGCAGAGAGATGTGAACTGTGATATGCCATCTTGAATGTTTTATTTTGACCGTTGACTTGGGTAATATCACCTTGTCTACAGTATATCATAGGATTTGACCAAAGCGGCATGTCCCTCTGACACACACACACACACACACACACACACACACACACACACACACACACACACACACACACACTGTGTAACCAAGATTGTCTCCATCCAGAGAGCTAAGGAAGGATGCCATCAATACAATCTTTTGAATGACACACAAACGCATGCCCCCCCCCACACACACACACGCATCCACACTCACACATACATTCACACAACAGCCTTTCTCTAAACCAGGTGAATTGTGTGGGCCAGAACACTATTGATTTTTTCTTATACCTTCATAAATAGAGGCTCAGACTACAAAGGGAGGAGCAGCCAGCTGCTTTGAGGGCAATAATGTGGCGAAACGCTTTCCAGGCTTGAAAAAACGGATTGGAGAGGATATTACATCCAACGTGAGATCCCAAGTAGAAGGAGTGACACACAAAGATGCTGCGCTGCCTGGGTCCCTCCTCCCTCTGCCCTGTCCTGTGTTATCAGCAGAGGAGATACCAGGCTGCATGGCCACAGCCACCATCAAACCCCAACTTTCTGTGGCTCCCAGACAAAGCCAGGCTAGGCTATGAGCTGAGCTGAGGAAACTGATAAAGGCCACTCTTATAGGTACCTTTGTAGCAACCTCTTTATTGTGCACAGTGGAGTTGGGGGGGGGGGGGGGGGATCAAGGCCTATGCCTTGGCACAACACATGCATTGATGAAATTCTCTACCTTTGGTCTTAGTTGAGCTCTGGTTGTGCAGGTCGGCTTGAGAACATTGCTGGTGTCCGGCCAACACTGAGCTCGCGTTTATAGAGAAGATGATATGAGGGCGATGTTAACTGGTTATTTTATGGAAGTTGTCAGGATTCTTGACACTTGACAGGTCTCATTTGCAGAGATTCAGTTTTAAGTTCTACCACAACCACATGTTTAGAGAGAGACAGAGAGAGACACAGAGAAACAGAGAGAGAGAGAGAGGGAGAAGAGGTTATAAAGTAGTGGAGGGCGAGGACATGAGCCAAGGTCAGGGGATACTCTGAGAGAGGCAGAGAGCATCAGGGACACAAACCTATTTCTCCTCACCATTGTTGTGCCTATCCTCTTGTGCATCCAACTTCATTTCCACTTCAATTTTATCAACCTTCTGCTGGCCTCTCAAGGAGATAGGATACACGCTCTGACATGAATTAGCCCCAGATTGACTGATACTGCCTCGCCCAAGGGGATTCATGGCTAGAAGAGCCCCTGGCTTTTTTCCTCCTTTGCTCTCTCTACCCCCCCGCCCCCCCCCCATCCTCCTCCTCCTTCCTCCTCTTTCACTCCACTCCTTCTGTCTTTTCCCCCCCTCTGGCTCGTCCTTGTCACTCACCTGTCGCTGTGACATCACCCTTCCCTACGGCGTGACGGACAGGCGCCGGCAGCGTCTGACGGAGTAATTTGCCACGAATTTACAAAACACGGCGCATCAGAGAGATGTCAGCTGGGGTGTTGGGGAAACGGTGTAGCGCTGAGGAGGGAGCTGAGAGGTCGATTTCCATTCATCACCACCGCTGACAGATGGTCCCAGGCCTCATTTTCTCTCTCTCTCTCTCTCTCTCTCTCTCTCTGTCTCTCTCTCTCTATCTCTCTCTCTCTCTTACTCTCTCTCTTTCTCTCTCTCTCTCTCTTTCTCTCTCTCTCTCCCTCTCTTTTTCTTTCTCTGCCCCTCTCTAACTCTCTCTCACTCTTTCAATAGCTCTCTCTCTCTCTTTCCCTCTCTCTCTCTCTCTCTCTCTCTCTCTCTCTCTCTCTCCCTTGTGGTGTGCCCTCAGAGAAGGCAGAGGTTCACATCTCTGCAGCAGCGACCACTACCTGTCCCCTCCTTGCTGCCAGACCTGAGAACACACAGCACATGTGGGACATGAGTGACATAATATGTAAATACTGTACTTATCTTTTTACCTCCCTTCACGCCCTGTATAAACCTTTCCGATACTCTCATCATATCGACCCTGAGCACAAATCCTTAAATCAGACCCAAGTGCAGAGTTGAATCATGGCAGCGATTTGACATAATATCGTATTAATGAACACTCTAAATTCAAAGTCAGCTGCTCATTTCTCGCCCCGGTCGCTGATTTAAAGGGGAAAAAAGTGACCTTCTTAAAAAATGCTCTGATGGATGTGGAGGGCCAAGGGGCCCCGGGGCAAGCCACTTGTTTCATATTTTTCTATCAATTTATTAGATGATTTTGTGGTTTTGGTGCAAGGTTTGCCTATTGCCATGATGTGCGTTTCCCCCATCCTGCCACTGTCACTGGTGGTGGCGACAAAAAGGAAAGAACAATGTGAGGTGTGTGTGTGTGTGTGTGTGTGTGTGTGTGTGTGTGTGTGTGTGTGTGTGTGTGTGTGTGTGTGTGTGTGTGTGTGTGTGTGCGTGCGTGTGCGTGTGCGTGTGCGTGTGTGTGTGCATGTTCATGTGTGTGTGTGTCACTAGTATAGAGTGATTCCCATGTGGACCTGTCCTGTAGTCTCCAACCCTGGAGCTCATGTTTGCCACATCTGGTCCAGATACCAACCAAAGGTTAGGGTTAGGGTTAGCCCTAACCCTAACCCTAACTCTTGGAGGACAATGGAACTTCTTTCCCAGACGTCTTTATTATAAAGACCAATGTGCTTTATCACCTGATGAAGGCAGCTCTAATCAAGGCTGCAGCCCGAAACACGTTTGTTTAACAATAAAGAAGAAGAATGTCTTGTTCCATTGTCCTCCAAGAGTTGCTGAGGTTCCTCTTCATCTTCTCCTGTGGCCCGGGGTGTTTGAGCCAGAGCTTCATACTACCTAGCCTGTCTTTATAGTACCTAGCCTGTCTTTATAGTAGCTAGACTGTGCTTGCATCAGTAGAATCTCACCAAAGTACATGAGTACTGTATATCAATAGGCCTTCTCTCTATAAAGCCTCACGACAACATGAGAGACTAAATTAGACCAGCAAAAGTGCTAACAAGGATCAGAGAGAGTTACTATGTTTACGCTCTTGAGACACTGTACTGTACCGCTGTGATGTTATGCCAATCATGGATTATCTCATTTTTCAATCACATGAGGAGTGAAGAAAAATAGATTGAATAAATGAAGCAGTCTTTTGAGTGATCAGTCGGTGTGCAGGCAGAGGTATATCAAATCACAGGAGAGCAAATGTAGCAGAACAAAGGCACACTAATCCTCAGATTGAAAAATGGTATTAAAAAAACACCTCTGTTGCTGTTAGGGGATTTAATGAAATATAAAAGGCAGGTCTCACATCTTACTCATCTCCAACAGCGAGGCTTGGTTTCGTAGACTTGCTTTGATTATAACTGTAGATTATGGTTTGTTTTTCAAATCTGAATGACTGCATTTAACTGTTCCGTGGATGTGAACCGTGTTTTACCAGGGAGCAGGAGACAAGTGGTCTTAGCCAGTATTGTGTTGATGTCAGACACCAAGGCCATCTCCTATGCTTGTGTTTGTAGGTTATTCATCTGTGCTTACACAGCTGCTTGTATCTCTCCTGTCGATATTCATTTTCCATCTCCAATCATCTTTTCAAGGCTTTGACAATTGCTGTGGAGAGCACAAGATTAACTGGGACTGTATTTCACGTACCAAATCAGCAAATTGCTAGACTATAACTCATTGGTCAAATGTTGAATTTGTCACCCCTGAAAAGAATTTCATTACTTCATTAATTGGGGTTGTTTGATACATTCAGTGTTTTTGTTTGGTTGCATCTTCAGTGTAATAACAAATTATGCACGCTTGATGCACTTGATATGGGGCTCATTCTGGTCAAGCATAATTCCAAATGGCATTTTATTATTCATTTGCTTATATGATGACAGAGCATGTATCCATTGACTTGTTTATGAAATGATCGACGGAGTGCCAAGTGTGATGCCATTACAGCTCTCTCTCTCTCTCTCTCTCTCTCTCTCTCTCTCTCTCTCTCTCCCTCTCTCTCTCTCTCTCCCCCCCTCTCTCTCCCTCTCTCTCCCTCTCTCTCTCTCTCTCTCCCTCTGTCTCTCTCTCTCCCTCTGTCTCTCTCTCTCTCTCTATCTCCCTCTCCCTTTCTCTCTCCCTCTCTCTCTCTCTCCCTCTCCCCCTCTCTCTCCCTCTCTCTCTCTCTCTCTCCCTCTCTCTCTCTCTCTCTCCCTCTCTCTCTATCTCTCTCCCTCTCTATCTCTCTCTCTCTCCCTCTCTCCCTCTCTCTCTCTCCCTCTCTCTCTCTCTCTCTCTCTCTCTCTCTCTCTCTCTCTCTCTCTCCTTCTCTCTCTCTCTCCATATCCCCCTTCCCTCTCTGGTTGTTTCTATCGTTAACTAGAGTTAATCTTCTTGACAAAAGTTAAATTGAGTATTCATAGTTAAATCGGTGGGATACATTTGGTCATTTCTTTAGATACCATTGTTTGAGAGTAGACTAGAGTGCATTCTATAGCAAATGGCCTCTTCCCTCATCAGCGTATAGAACATAATCATATTGCTTCATAGCAACCACTGCACTACCACTCATTAGTTTACCAATGACTGCTTTGTGGAATTATTTGATAACTTATGCAGCTAGTGGCTGAGTTTAGGCTACTTTAATCAGTGATAAGGAATTAAGCTTTCCAAAACTCATTGTGGCTTTGTGGTGCATAACCTATTATTTCTCTGGATGCAATCAACTGCTTCAACTTAATGTGCAACAATATGACTAAAGCTAGTCTGGCACGGTCAATAATATGTCACCGTGTTAATCACAGTCATCACACTTGTTTGTTAACAAATGAACATGCTATTGATTTTTACTCTGTAAATCACTGTAGTAAAACAGCAAAAGCAGTCACTGCAAAAAACAACGATGGTTCCGCTAGAATTTCTACATTCAATTCTCCCCCCTTTTTTTTCTCACCCATTCTTTTTATAAACCTTAATTAATTAAGCACGTCACCGGTATTAAATTAGGAAAATTAGCAAGTCATGAAATTGCTTGGAGTCTCGGAATGATGTGAAGCCCAAAGGCAATTTCTTTCATTTGGAATAAAAAGATATAATTGTGTTCCATTATACAATGCAGCCAATGGTTCCTTCCACATTATGTTAGAATCCCCTTCTCTTCTGCACTTTGGCATTATATTTCTTTAGGTTAATGGGACTAGTGCCATGTTGTGGCGCCAAGGCATTGTCGAGATTAAGCTTTTTACACTTACGCATTTGTCAGTTGGGACTAAGCCAAGAAACCCCATGCCCTGCCATTTAACATTGTGCACTGCTGTTTAATTCCTAGAAATGACGGTGGCACTGTGCTGCGTGGAAGGAGACGTTCCAAAGCAGAGTTAAGGTGGAGACTTATGCACTGTATGATGTGATCAATCCCCTGTACGCTCGGAAGGACGCTGGGAGGTCAAATGTATTTACTTCTCTGTGAGTCACCCACTCTGCCAGAGACAGCAAGTGAGCAGCCATGCAGGCCTGATTTGCCTCCTGTCTGTGTGAAAGAGCACAGCGGTTCATGCAGTCGCAGAGGGTGAGACAAATCAATAGGCAACGGAACACAGAGGATGTGTACGCGGCCCAAGCACCTCATCCAAGGGCCCCACTCCAAAAGTCTGCTCTGACCCTGAAATGACCATATTCCATTATGTCCCTTCATCTCCATGGAGGGGATAAGACCCACGCACAATTGATTGTGTCTCCCACAGATTGGAGATAGCCATTGATTTTCTTCCTTCAGCCCCAAAAAGATGCAGCTTTGTTCAGCTGACAGAGATGTCTTCCTTTCTCCGCCCCGAAGGAGAGAAACGTCCATGAGCCTTTCTGAGAGGACGCAATCGTCTCTGGGAATATGCTGTTTGATGTTTGATCGTGCACCTCAGCACACAACAGTCGAGAGGAAAAACACAGCATTTGGATTTTGCCTGGCCATCTGGGTTTAGCATATCTGTATCTGTATAGAGCATTCTTTAAAAGCTTTGGGGTCTGAACACTGAGTGGGCACGACAGTCTGACCTACAGAACCAAACCACCACGCCACCCCTCCTCCTGTAACCCCCCCCCCCCCCAACCCTAACCCGACCCCCCCCCCCCACACACACACACACACACACACACACACACACACACTCACACACACCCCTCCTTGCAGAGCCTCTCTCTCTCTCTCTCTCTCTCTCTCTCTCTCTCCCTCCCCTGTGTGTGGATGCTCTCCCCTGGCTGCAGCTGAGTGGGAGTGTCAGGGCCTGTGTTATCATGCACTATCTCCTGGGAGCAGTAGCATAGTGGAGCCGGAGCAGCTAGGCCATGGAGAGACAGAGGAGTGGTTATCACAGGGCCACTGATACTATCTGAGGTTGGGGGGAATCAGTGCTCACTCACTCTGCTGCTCCCTCTCTGCCTCCGTCTCCCAGGAGCCCCCCGTGGGAACCAAGCGGCCTGCAGCTGATCAATTCACCGCAAATAGCTTTATTGACATGACAAATGTTACATCTGCATTGACAGAAGCTGTGAGGACAAACAGTGGGTAGAAATATCCAAGAGCAGAATATTCTCAGGCAAAAACTGTCAGAATGATATAATAAATATACAACATAAGAAATATTAGTAGCATACAGTACTGTGTATTTCAGGGGCCCATTTTGATACGAAACAGGGTATGATGTCTTGTGAGGAAATGACTAATATCTTTGACGATGCGATGCTTAATCTTTGTTTCATACAGGGACACTTTGACATCATTAGCTGATTATGCTCTTATCTGATTCACTCCACCATGCTACAGCCTCATGAACCAGCCAGATGAAGGAGCTTGGCCACACGAAATATATATTTCAGTCATGAAATACAATATGCGTCACCATACTTCACTATCCAAAGGACTGTGATGGCCTGGAATAATTTAATTAAGAGGACCATCTATATTTGATTAAGATTTTAATAATTGCCAGCACGAGATAACGTGTGATAAGTACCATCCCCATAAAAGATAATTTACTTTTAAAAGTAATTATACTTTTTTTTCTATATTGAATCTGTTGCGACGGGCTTCTACTAGTCAAGCAATTTGTACAATATTTAATGTGAAGTTATTTTGTAATTTGGAGATTAACCTGCCGATCAACCAGATGAATGGTCACTTAATTACGACACTAATAACTTCCAAGATATGTCAGTTCATGAATATATGAATGAGGATGTCTATCTTGATACTTCCTTAAGACTTGAATGAATATGGAGACTGGAGATCTTTGCATGGAGAGAGACTGGAAGAGAGACCGGTAGAGAGACCGGTAGAAAGACCGGTAGAGAGACCGGTAGAAAGACCGGTAGAGAGACCGGCAGAGAGACCGGCAGAGAGACCGGCAGAGAGACCGGCAGAGAGACCGGCAGAGAGACCGGTAGAGAGACTGGTAAGTCTTGCACATTTCGTACACGGACGCAATACAAAACTCTTCACAGAAACATTTCATGAAAACAAACACAAACCAATACAACAGAGAGACTAATACAGGTTTAGATCATGTATTTTTTCTGTCAATAAAAACATTAAAAAAAACAAAAAAAAAAACAGAAGGTATTCAAAGTAAACACAAATTGCGACTGTATGTTCTTGAGTTTGTGTATGTGTCTGTGTATGTATTGCCCCTTAGTCCCAGTCCCAGTGCATGCAGCACAGTGCACACGTGTGCCCTGCTAGGCAGCCCCATGGCTGGG
>NC_139656.1:25029207-25174207 GCF_951799395.1 Argentina silus | reverse complement strand
TCTTACATAGCGATTAGCATATCTGGAAGCCCAGACAGGGACGGGAGGGACGGGAGGGCAGCGAGGGAGGAATGAAAGGACACTGGCTGCTGATAAGACTCTGGCTTGTTTTTTATGTCGATGAAAAATGTGGATAGGATGGCTAAAGGCGCTGTTTTGACATACACACGCGCACGTGCAACCAGACACACACACAGACACGCACACAGGCACGCACGCACACACACACACACACACGTGGACGCACGCATGCACGCATGCACACACGCACACACACACACACACACTGGATACACCCTGACACGAAAAAGGAGACACATTAAAGCCTTAACACAAACGTTCATAGAGAATAAGGGATTCTGTTGGTAGACAAATGTTTCTAGTCATGCGGCTACATGTGCAATGTATGTCTGTAGAACCATGACTCAAAATGATATATATTTCCATTGCTGGTAATGTACTTACAAAAGAGCAGTGATGAATCGTTGGGCCAATGCAGGGTAACTGTCTTTTTTTGTCTATTCTATTCTTTCACACCCCCCCTCCACCTCTCTCTCTCTCTCTCTCTCTCACTCAATGTCTCTCTCTCTCTCTTTTCTCTCTCTCTCTCTTGCCCTCTTTCTCACTCTCTCTCTCTCTCTTTCTCTATCTCTCTTTCTCTCTCTCTCTCTCTCTCCCTCTTTCTCACTCTCTCTCTCCTCCTTCTCTCTCCTTCTCTCTCTCTCTCTTTCTCTTTCTCTCTCTCTCCTTCTCTCTCTCTCTCCTTCTCTCTCTCTCTCTCTCCTCTCTCTCTCTCCCTCTTTCTCACTCTCTCTCTCCTTCTCTCTCTCTCTCTCTCTCTCTCTCTCTCTCTCTCTCTCTCTCCCTCCACTCTCTCTCTCTCTCTCTCTCTCTCTCTCCCTCCACTCTCTCTCTCCCTCCACTCTCTCTCTCCCCTACATTAACGTACTACATGCTTTATATTGTCTGTATCTGCCTCCCTGTCAATATCCACTATCACCTAATGCACGCTTGGCTGCTGTTTACAGCGGTGTAGATACAATCACTATATTGACTGAGCACTACAGTGTGCTGGAGGTGCAGAGGTAGAAGCACTAAAGGGAGGAGGCTGTTCGTGTGAGACTGAATTATTTGTCATTTACCGTATATATCAATGGATTTCTAAGGTAATACATTTCCTAAAAACAAGTCTATTTATGTCACCTTATACACGATCCGTCACAATGGGTTTCAACCTAAAAAATATTAAATGGGGTTGTGTTGTGAAGTACAGTGCAGTGGAAAGGATAGAAAAGTGTATTTGGATAGAGTAGGGAAAATATTCAAATGTACTCTATCTTCATTTGTACGATCGTATTCGTATTATTCATGCGTTCATTTTGTATTCCTACACAATAGTCACACAGTATATCAGACGGTTGTTGTTGTATCTCCAGAGAGAACATACCGTGGTATTCTCTCTCTCTCTCTCTGTCTCTCTCTCTCTCTCTCTCTCTCTCTCTTTCTCTCATAAAAGGGAAAGTCTCCCTCTTTCTCAATTCTCTACGGTCGCCCTGGCAGTGCGTAAATCCACCGAGTGCATATGAATTTGTCTGCTGTCACACCTAACCTGAACACTACCTCCAAACACAGCCCTAGAGAGTGAGACACACACCGAAGCGTCACCAGCCCATAATTCTCTGCCTCCACGCGTGCTCTATGCTATAACGATAGCAGAAGAAAATGGCTTTCTAACTACCTCCATGCTTCTGTGTTTTTTTCTTCTGCTTGCCCTTACGCCCACTGCACAAACAAAGTCCCCACGAGCCACTGTATCAATTCTAAGTTTGGTATTGGAGTGTAATCGGCCATGTAGGACACCAGCTTGCTGAGGCACGGGGGCCTTTGTGAGGCGCCCATCTGCTTGGTGCACAGGGACGGGCTGGGGGTCCCACTGTGCTGACGGGGATGAAAGGGGGGAGTGTGAGAGGGGCCAGCTGAAAACACAAGGGTGGGCGGCTGCATCGGGACGCCTGTTTGTGGCTGCGCCGTCCTCCCTAGCGCGCCGCGGCGCTCCCTTATTCTAATGTAGCATCCAGGGACGCCCCCTCACGCATACAACCCAGAGATCAGAGACTGCTAGAACACACCGAGGGAATCGCACACAGTGCGGTGCGTGTGTGTGTGTGTGTGTGTGCGTGTGCATGTGTGTGTGTATGTGCACGTGTGTACACACGCGTACGTTAGAGTGCATCTTGCGTTCTCTTCCTCCTCTTTTCTCTCGCTCCCTGCACAGCGGTTTGGCTAATATTTTCCTATTGACTCGCCAATGTACATATTACCCAGTCTCAGTGACCTCTGAGAAGCACATTTCTCTGTGAGCACAGATCGATTGATACAGTGGTCTCCCTCCCTCTTGTCTCTGGTGTTCAGAGGATGGGGATGGTGTGTGGGTGCAGATGATAAGCTGCAGCAGGCCAGTCATATCACTCAACCAGGAGTCGTGACCCCACTGCAAACAGGGCTGATTACGGCTCACCCATGGCTGCACGCTCTCCTCATAATCAAGCCCCCCCTGCTCTATGTGGCACATCATATCCCTCCTCACTGAGATCACAACATCAACAAGGTGGAGACCAATAAGGTCACACGGTCAATGCAACGATAGCTTTGTAAGTGGGATTGTGTGTTTGTCATGTCTGGTCTTGTTTATATGTCCTGTTATTCTTCCCATCATTTTGTTATTGATCAGATAACAATGGGGTGGCTTGGAGTCATGGTTATGGAGAGCGAGTTAGCATGGTTAGCATGTTTGAAATGTCATGCCTACATCATCTTACAGCTTCTGAAGAAACTCAGTGACTTGATTTAAATGACTGAGATGATTTGGGGAAGACATTTCAAACGCGCTAACTTAGGGTCCATTGACTTGGTTTTGGTTCAAAATGTCATATTAACGAACAATTAGCAGTTAGTTCCAGTGCCCAGATAAACACAACCAAAGTGTGGACTGAAGTCTGATATCCATTAGAGTCCTTTCAGGGTAAATAACCAAATATGTCATTTTGTAATTTGGGTGAACTATCTTTTGAGGTTCAGCTTTCTTCCTCAATTCAACTCTATGAAAGAAAGGGACCATAAAAGGGTATAATTGTTGCATTTGATAATAAATGTCTCGCTGGGGGGAAAATATTGTGATATGTTGTGTAAACCTGTGATATAATGTGATATTTGTTTCCGACATCTGTGAAGATGGTTTGAGGCGAGCAGTCGACGTAGGACAGGTTGGGGAATACGGTGGCAGGTGATTGGCTTGTGTGAGAGTTGGCATGTGTTCTGGACAGGAATACACACTACAGGTCCTCTTGGCGAGGCACCATATGCCCTCCAGCTTCATCAACCCCCACAAACACACACACACACACACACACACACACACACACACACACACACACACACACACCCCTTCCCCACCCCCAACCCCCCCTCCACCCCCACACAACCCCAGTATCTGGCACAGCGCTGGCTGCATAGATGAGCACAATACATGGGGCAGGGCCGCTCAGCTGGCCTCCACTCCCCACTTGACACAGGTTTGACCTCTGCTGTGTGAGTGTCCTCCCTGTAGGCTGCACCCCCACCCCGGCGCAGGCTGTCTCTCTATCTCTGTTCCCCACACACGCTGCTCAGAGGCAGGGCACCCATCCAGGGCCCCGGTGCATCCTCAGGTCACACAGGTCAATTAAATTCAAATTGAGGATAAATGATCTGCAAATGATCTACAAATAAGAGAGTAATGCAGGGAACGTTCCGCCTTTTTTCCTCTTGTTGTCCGGGTTGGAGTGTGTCAGGTCGATAGATCCTAAAATATTGGCTTTTTGACTGTGTTCTCAGATGTTGAAAACCTCAACAAAAGACAACTCAAAAAGTAGAAATTGGCTAAATTGACTACAGTACTGCCCTGTGACATACAGACACACACGCACACACACAAATGTACACACACACACACACACACACACACACACACACACACACACACAGGCATGGCGTCACAGACGTGGCCAGTGTGAGTGAAAGGCGTGTAACAGCTCTCCTCCCTGAGGGGTTGATGACACTAAAGAGACCAAACAGAAGCTGCAGTGTGACAGAGTGGGGAGGGGAGGGGAGGGGGGGGGGAGGGAGGGGAGGGGGGGAGCGCATCAGCCCCTCTGCCATTCTGCTCTTTTACAACTTTTACAAAATAGCCTTTTAATTTGCCTGAGCGTCTGGGGTGTCTGAGTTGTGCCTGCATCAATCACCATCATCACTAGGCTCCAGGCACACGTTCCCCAGGGCCCTCTCACTGCAAGGCCCCCAGGCTCTCTCTCTCCCCCCCTGGGTGTATAACGCCACCTTTCTCTCTCTCTCTCTCTCTCTCTCTCTCCTCCTCTCTCCTGTCCTCTACCTCACCCTCTCTCTCTCCTCTCTCCACACTCATCATCACTCACTCACACACACCCTGTCACACAGAATGGTCCTGGACCTGTCGTCATGTTAACACTCATCTGGCTTCTCTTCTCCCTCACACTCATAGCTACCCTTGTCACACTGCCAAACCTTCTTTTTTTTTAAATCATATTTTAAAATAAAAAAATATGGTTTTTTACCTTTAGCGTCAACAAATGCTGTCTCAGTTAAGATGTCAACCTCATTGGCCTCTTGAGCGATTGCTTTGTGTAGTTGATAATGATGCTCCTCGTGACCTCATATTGCCTCCTCTTCCAATGGACGGGTATCGTATCTTACTGTAAGACTGCCAAAGCCTGTGGTCGCATAAAAAGGTCATCTTCAGGGTCAACTGAGAAATCCCTCAGTGCTTTTTAAATTTCTACTCCATTACAAAATGACCATGATCTGTCTGATTGATTTCTCACCATCGTGAAGAGGCCTGTTTGATTAGACACCGAGGACTGCTTCATTAACCTAATGTACTGTACTCTCCCACTTCTCTCTGGGTGGCTTTGGAATGTAAATGTTTGTTTGTGTGAATCCTTCCTCTCTCCCTCTGTGGTAGATTTTGGTAGAGCCCTAATGATCATGGTGGCATTGGAAACCATCAATGGTATGGACTAACAGGGGGGTGGCTTGATGAAGGCACATCATTGAGCGAGACAAATCCATGATATGAATTGGCAGACGAGGGGAGAAGAGGTCGATACGGATTACAGCTAAGCCTCTCCTCTTTGTCACTGTTCGCCCTGGCATTGATGGGCTCTCCCAGCAGCCCCTTGCACTGTGAGGGTGGGGTAGGGAGGGAGGAAGGGAGGGTGGAGGGAGCCGAGCTGGCAGGGTGGAGAAGGGCTGCTAAACCTGAACTCCACCCCTCCAATCTCAGCCCTCCTTGATCACGCTGTGTTGGCACAGACAGAGCCCCAAACACTGCCAGCTGGGCACACAATTACAACAAGTCAACTGGATGAGAGAGGAACACCTTGCTAGACAGAAGATAGAAGCGCACACGAAAACCACCACATGCTTTTGTTTTTTGGTTTGTGTTATATGATGATGTGAGTGTTAAAACATACAGGATGTTCAAGGACTGTTGTGTGTGTGTGTGTGTGTGTGTGTGTGTGTGTGTGTGTGTGTGTGTGTGTGTGTGTGTGTGTGTGTGTGTGTGTGTGTGTGTGTGTGTGTGTGTGTGTGTGTGTGTGTCTTGTGGGGGGGGGGAGTGGGAGGTTAGAGAGAGGGGGGGTGCTTTGGTTCTGCTGAGTGCTCCATGTGCTGAATGCTGTATACCAAGAGGTCTGGTGCTGCTGCCCCAATTCTCTGCCCTGAAAAATTGCTGAAGTGTGTCATTTCTCAATGGCCTTCAGGGCTGCTTGCTGAGAGGACAGGAGGTGCAGGTGTGTGTGCGTGTGCGTGTGTGTGTGTGTGTGTGTGTGTGTGTGTGTGTGTGTGTGTGTGTGTGTGTGTGTGTGTGTGTGTGTGTGTGTGTCAGGATGCTTAAATCTTGCTTAACACTCCCATAGTAGCCTTCTGGTATTGCTTGTGTTATTTACCCTGCTTTCACTCAAACCTTCCAAACATTTTAAAAAGGCAATCTATTTTCAACAATAGATATATATATATAAAAACAAAATATTTGAAAATCATACAGACATCACCAAGAATGTAATTTGGGAAATATTCTTATGTAATTTGTACAGTCCATTAATGGTTTTTTACATGTTACATTGCTTGGAACATAATTAGTGCTAACATTGAGATTTAGGGTTATTGAGTACTTGTAAATTGTAAATAGAGTCTGTATATCAATGGGTCAACACTTTATGGACCTTGGTGGTATGCTTGTGGAATGCTGTCATGTTGATGTTGTTGTTATTGTTGTTGTTGTTGTTGTTGTTGTTGTTGTTGTTGTTGTTGTCATTGTTGTTGTTGTTCTTGTTGACTATGTTCCCCAAGTAATTGCCCCTGGGAGATGAATAACGTTTTTTTTATTTGAATTGAATGAACTGTGGACAATGCATCACAACATACAGTAAGACACAGTTGTGGAGCTGTCCACAGAATGGTGCTGAATGCCCGGGAGGGGGTGGGGGGGGGGGGGGGGGGGTATTCTCATCGCCTCTCTCTTCATCTCTTTCTTGTTCTACTACATCGCTTCCCACTGTCTGCCCCACAATAATCAGGGTCTTCATTTGGATACAGAACATTTTAAGCCTGTTTTGTCCTCGTTGACAGAGTGGTTGGAGAGTAGATACAGCTCGCTGATTGACAGTGAGAGTGGAGACTCTCTGATTGAAACGGTTGAGAGAGCTGCAGGTCTCATCAGTTTACACGTTGGATACATTCACCATGTGGAGTGTGTGTACAACGACTCCATCAGCTTGTTTCAGAGGGCCAGGAAGGTCTAAGCTCCCCGAGATCGAGTCATCGTTTTATACTGTGTGATTTCAGATCTGTCTCTAACTTCCTCCATTCCAACATTGGGGATCAATCAGCGTTAATGGGCTTTAATTAGCATCTAGTAATTAATTTTGTTTTCGACAAATTATTTGTATGAACGGTCCCACCGGGTTGCCTGTTCATCTCGTTAGAACCAATTAGCTGCAATTAACACGCACTAATGAGATGCTTTTTGAGTCCAAAACAAACAGTACGCACCCTGCCTGATTCCAGAGCTCTTGTGTGTTTTGAGTGGTGCTAGGGGCCAGCTCACTGGGCCAGGTTCCCAATCAACACCTCTCATAGAGGGACACAAACCCAGCTGGATGCTCCCTTCCACACTCCACACACACACGCACACGCGCACACACACACACACACACACACACACACACACACACACACACACACACACACACACACACACACACACACACACACACACACACACACACTATCACCAAGCAAATCATTTTCGCCTCTGAAACTTTCCCCATTGACTTGTTGCAACAGATTTCTTTCATCATGAGCTTACTTTTAGATATTGGTGTGGGGGGTTATATTTGAAATGGGAGATAGAGAGAGAGAGAGCGTGTGTGACTAGAGATGACTGACAGGTTTTGTAGTGTTTGCCTAGTGGGCTCTTTGTGTGGAGTGACTTATGATGAACTCGTGGACAGGGACCTCAACTGAAATGCGTGGAAGCTTTGGGAGTTTCTGGTAAAAAAATATTGTACACATTGTAAATACTTTAGCGAATACAAGATCTGTTCACATGTGTCATCAGTCCCACAGAGGAGGGTCACCAGAGAGAGAGAGAGTGCTGTTACAGAGACAGAAACAGAGGTGAGGAGGAATTTTCCGTAACCCCCAGGGATATAGAAAAGAAATCCTCCTGTGAAATAGACTGATCAGAATGGTACAAGTCACTGTAGGTCTTACTCAGCGGAGGCTGGTGGAGGTAGAAATTTGAGGACGGGCTCATTGTAATGCATAGAACGGAATGAGGAATGGTATCAATCCTGATGTTGCCCTCTTTTGCCTCCTTTTGCCCACATGTTTGACATTCCATTCCATGCATTACAATGAGCCCGTCCTCTGATGTTTCCATCCGTCAGCCTGCCCAGCCTGCCCCTCACAGCAGGGAGGGGAGTGGGTATTAGTAACAGTGCTTTACTATGATGCAGAGATCCTAGGGGGCAAAAGAGGGCAACATTAGGATTCTGAGGAGGGTAAGGAGACTGTTGGAGGAGGGGGTGGGTATCTTACGGAAGGCAGAGGGGTAGGATTACTAGGCTTTGTGATGCTGGACGATGGGTGACTTTCAGTCTTGTGGAGAGAGGGGTGAATTAAGGTGCTTTGTGTGTGTGTGTGTGTGTGTATGTGTGTGTGTGTGTGTGTGTGTGTGTGTGTGTGTGTGTGTGTGTGTGTCTACGTATGCTTGCATGTCTACGTGTGTTTGTGTGTGCGTGCGTGCGTGCGTGCGTGCATGCATGCGTGCGTGCGTGTGTGCGTGCGTGCATGTATGTATGTAATTACCTTATAATACCATAGCATCTGCCTAAGCCTCACTTGTCTGTCATATAAGAACATAGAACATTGTTTTATGTAACACACAGGTTTCTGATGGTGATTCTCTACTCTTTATATGGCAAAAAAATAAATAAATAACATAATGACAGTTGAATTGTACAGGAGACAGTTACATTTGAAAAGACAACAAAATGAAAACTGATATCAAAGGAAAATGAGTCCTTTATTTTCACATATGAATCAATATCAGGCGCTGAACCGGATGTTGATATGGTTACAAATGATACAGGATTGGGAAACTTGTCGTAAGGCCCAAGCAGAGTGATGTTGCAGACTGTGTTTCCACACTTGAACACAGATCTGTGAGGACAGTCCCATCACCCTCGCTGCTCATTTCTCCTCAAGTGCACCGGCACATTCTCTGCCTGCACCACGCATGCATCTATTAAAATATAAAGTAACCGAGGGAACAGCAATGTGTTTGAAATGATGGTGCCCCTGTGTACTGTGGTTTGGGTGATTTGCAGTTTCTCACACCCTCAGGGTCTAGGATCCACAAGGTAGGCTACACCGCTTAGCCATCCATCAGCTAGCTGCAGTCAACTGAATAGGAGATGTGTAAGATTGATAAGTTCAAAAATAGGAGGGAATAAAAAGTCAACTGTTCATTATTGTGGCTCAGTTATCCGACCTGAGACTGCCAGAGAGACTGTCTCTCCTGCATACTCTGAGGTGTCAGAGTTGTTAGTCAATCCTGGGGTGGGAAAAAAAATGCTTTTGAAATATCATAATCAAACACACTGTACCACCAATTCATCTTATGAGAGGACAGGGTATAGGTGATGGAGAGGAACCACTGAGACATCTGTATTTACTGCCACAGCCATGAGAGTACATTGTTAGGGGTGAATTGTATGTTATATCTATTTTAGGCCATTTTATTGTTAGAAGTGAATTGTATGTTGTATCTAAATTATGCCAAATAGTGTCAGACAGAATGTCACCACGAACACCTATGACACTCTGTGTCAGTGTGTGTGTGCGTGCGTGCGTGCGTGCGTGCGTGCGTGCGTGCGTGCGTGTGTGTGTGTGTGTGTGTGTGTGTGTGTTTCACTATTATTTTACATTTTAGAGCTCACCATGCAAGGGCCTGGAACCGACCCTAAATCCTGACCGACCTATGTCGAAGTGCGAAATGCCGAGACCACCGAGTTTTGCTTATTCATTAGCCATTCTTTTCATCTGCTTGACATATCCCTAACATAAAACCGTAAGGCAGTCGTGAACTATCTCTCTCCTGGTGAAAATAAAGCGTCGCCTCTCTCCTGATCTATGGGCTATAAAATGAAGCCCGTCCACCGGTGTTGGCTCTATCTTCAACAAGGCCTGCTCTTGCACACACAAAAGGCTATGAAGACGAATGGAATAGATTGTGGTGATTCTCACGCGCTAGCTCCCTACAATCTCCACTCAAATCAGTTCTCTTGTGCCCCTCAATTTTTTTTTTTGCTGGGGACTCAGTAGTCAATGCAAGCTATTCATTTTTTTAAATTTTTATTTCACACTGACTTCATTAAGCTGTTAATGCAGATTATTAGCCTGCCTACTTTAATCCTGTTTTTTATTCAGAATTCTCAGAATCACTCTTGATTTTTTGAGGGGATTTGAGCAAATTAATCCATGGCAATATCGTAGTAGCATAGGCCTACAAACGTATAAAGCCTGATTTGCACGTAGGCCCACAAACAAATAAAAAGACGAACACATGAATACGCCTGGATTTAAGGATAAATAACAAATATATTCCACGTTCTGAATAAGACCATATCGCAAGTGTTACAGCCCTCCATACGGTTGATTGTTTATACATTTCCCCAGGCAACAGATATCAGCAACGTGCAGGAGCTGTGGCCGGTGGGAGCCTGGGCAGAAAATCCGCTATCTCCGAGTTCCCAGCCCCGCAGAATGTCCCAAGTGCATTGCCCACTGCGCGATAATATCTTCAAGGGAGCGACTATCGCTAGACATTATATTATAATCATTAGTGATCCTTGCCCTTTCACCCGAAATGTAGAATAAGCGCGGGGAACCATTAATCTATGTAGAAAGCTTGTGTTCAGACTTCCCTGAGCTCTTCTCTCTCCTCATCTGCAGAAGATGAAGTCATGATTTGTCATTTCTGTCACGTCGCCATAGTTTTATTCCCTTGTAGGTCTATTCACAGACTGTCGTTAAGGGAGTTTTTGGAAAACATAAAAACTGGACAGACTAAACAGTAAAACGATAGAGACTAGTATAAGCACATTTTAGTTGGCCTACAGCTCTATATGTTTGGCTACAAAACAACCTTTCCTACCCTTGAAATGTAACCGATATTTCGATTTCAAAATTAATTTAAATGTGTCTCAATATTTAGGCCTATTTTCTCTTCGATTAAGACACACCGAACATGATTTGGTTATGGATACCAAAATCATATTTTTGGTGTATGAGTTTGGCTTGCTCTGGGAAAACCATCACGATTGGGATGGGTCAATCAAATTGTTTCAATAACATCCATATGAAGAGTGAAACATTTACACTGAACAATTGGTGTCTGTTTATAAAATGTCATTATTTTTCTGTAGACCTGCAATAAAATTCTTCTTTTTTTTTTGTAATTGATGATATAGCCAAGTGATAGATTTTTTTTCGTCCTCCTCCTGCTCATCATCATTGTCATCATCATCATCAAACCATCGGCAACAAGTTATAAAATCGTGGCTGCAATATATTACAATGTAACTTAATAGTTGATGTGTCCTTTTGCTACTCCTGCTTGTTGTCTCACTTAGAATATAGAATAGATTGAGTTTGTCACATATTTCGTAGTTTATTCCTGAATCTCTTCATCTAAATATCCACGTGTGGACTTGCGTGCATTTGATAGCCTGACTCCATCCAGCAACCGCGCGCTTTGCCACTCACTCTCACCTCCAGGTAAACCTGTAAGCAAATGTTCTCCTGAAAAGAATGATATGAAACGCGCACGAACTGACGTCCCTCTGCCAAAGAGACATTGCCGTTATAGACTAAAAATGAAATCTATTGTTGTCATGAAATACTGTACCTTATCTTGTTCAATGTTTAGAGACCCAGCTGCGCATCGACGTGGAACTATGCCTGCAGCTTTATCGAGTGGGAATTTACGCGTTTCCAAACCAGTACCATTTCAGCGGAATGGAGCAATAGTCTCTTATATATTCTTATATTCTCTGGTCCTTCAGTGGGTCCGGCAGAGTTTAGAGGGCATAGTAATTGCCACTCGAGTAGCAAGCTGCTGATAGGTTTTGATTCGTCATGACGTCACTTGGCTCTGAATAAGGCAAGCTCGTGCGCTTTCAGCGGCACGCATATTGACGCTTGGACTAGGAGTGCATCATATAGGAGGAATCGGAGGAATATGACAGAAATGACAAGAGATTGAACTCACGAGACAATATTTGTTTTAACTATCTGCGTTTTAAATCGTCAGTCGGCTGTATTATTGTTATGTATCCCTGCGTAATTGTAGCGGCGAATGACTAAACAAAGATTCTCTAAAATCTTATTATCGCACTTCTCAGCTCACCACTATCTTAATGGCTGACGGGAGGCCTCAAGTTTCCATTCGTGCTTGTGAAATGTGTAGACTTTTTTAAGTTGTTCGTTCGTTTTCGATCTATTTGTTGCAATTTTCGTATTTTGTCCTGTGCATGGGAGAGAAATGAAATAGCCTATTTGAGCTCAAGGATATGATGATGCTAAACCATTCGTAAGAGATTCCTCTGGAGGAACTGCATCCCCTAGATCGAAGGAGTGGATCGGAGCAGGTTCTTGAGGTCACCAAAGCGACTCCGGAGACACACCGCTTTGGGACAAAAAGGGAAGACATTCAACCTTGGGATTGCTGGAAATATCTAAAGAAAAATGGTTCACTGTGCCGGCTGCGAAAGGCCTATTCTGGACAGATTTTTACTCAATGTTCTGGACAGACCGTGGCACATCAAGTGCGTCCAATGCTGTGAATGTAAATGCAATTTGACAGAAAAATGTTTTTCACGGGAAGGGAGACTGTACTGCAAAAACGACTTTTTTAGGTAAGCCCATCTGAGCACGAGTTAAGACTGTTTCTTGTTTTGTTGTGCAGAAAATACTCTGCTCATTGGCTGTTTAATTTGGTAGTTACCATGCACAGAACCATAGGCCTGTACCTGTAGACTAAAAAATACAGGGTTTTTTAAACTACTCTACACAATTATACAATTGTGTTACAAACTGAATCTATTGTTGTTTGTTGTGCAATAGGCCTGTGGGAAGTACTGGATAATACAATATGTTCCTTAGATGAGCGACGTAAATTAGACTAAACAAACCTGAGGGAGAATTCCCAGATTATGAGCTATCCACCACAAGCTGATACATTAAAAGCATATATCACCATGTTCTGTGACGGATTCAAGGAAATCGTCCTTTGTTTACAAGGAAAGGCTGCCAGACAAGCCGCGGGGATGAGAATTATTCCAGGATTCTTGACGGAAGTGTATCCCGCCTCAGTTCAATCAGTCGCTGCAGACGCGTTTGTTTGCTGAGACTCGAGTTAAAATGTGCTAAATGGATTTGAATAATAAATCAGCTTGAGAAAACCCACAGTATAATCACAGACCTCCAATACACACGCGTTTGTTAACAATTTGAATACACACTATTTACATAAATAAGCAGCACAGTTACATTCAGCAGGCTCTTTGTTATTTTCAAGATAGGCAAGGCTGTAATTTCATAAGCCTAAAAATGTGATTGTTTAAAAAAAAAAAAAATACAATCTCCATTCAACATCATGTCGTGTGGCCTGTCCTGGAAAAAAAAACCTCTAACATTTATTAAATAATTTCCCCTTTATTTATTTTCCAGGATTACTTCATTCTAGGGCTATTTCTGATGTTCTAATGAATTGCTTTAAAATAAGTGTAAGACTTATAAACACTCACATAATTGAGATGAGACATTATCTCATGCTGGCCTAATTTCTGTATAATTTTCGGTCCACACTTACTATAAAAGTAATTTTAAAAGAAAAAGTAACGGAAATTGAACCCTATTCAATTCAGGACCTGATCATCGGCATCTATTTTATCTTCAAACGATTGCCCAAACCCCTTGCTGTATCTAGCCTCAGCATAATATTATAGCTTTATATCAGCCACATGCCTACTTTCTGTTCTCCAGTTGTCTTGTTTTTCTAGTGGTACTTTTTGCCAATGGCCCCTGGTCCTAGCATAGATTTTTCTTATGATGACCGATGTATAGATAATTCACTTACTTTAGACAAATGTACTTGTTGTAAGTCGCTTTTGATAAAAGCGTCTGCTAAATGTGAAAAATGTAAACATTTAAATGTTGTCTTCCTTTTTTTTTTTTTTAAGGAGATTTGGCACAAAGTGTGGAGGCTGCGCCCAAGGGATCTCCCCCAACGATTTGGTTCGGAGGGCAAAGAGCAAAGTGTTCCACCTGAACTGCTTCACTTGTATGATGTGTAATAAACAGTTGTCAACCGGAGAGGAACTATACATTCTAGATGAATTTAAGTTTGTTTGTAAAGACGATTACCTAAGCAGCAACGGGAAGGACACAACCCTCCTCTCAGGTAAGAATCAGGCTTGAACAACCATAGTTTACTGTCCCATTGTGCTTTAATTAGCCTTTTGATTTGTGAATCACGTATTTTTGGCCGTTTCATATTTCAGACTCCATGTTCCATTTATGAAAAGGCATTTTTTACGTCGCAAATAATTATGTTGATATAGGCCTATCAATGATAACAGTAAACTTAACAACAATGTTGATAACGATAAAAACTAATTTAGCAATAATATAATCACTATTAAGGATTATCATTCATTGGTAGTTGGGTATGTTATTATAATTTGGTTAAGCAGACTAAATGTTATTATTACCACCACCATAGGCCTAATAGTAGTAGGCCTAGTAGGCTAGCAATTATTACGCTATAACAATAATAGTAACAACATTATGCCTACTATCATTGCTAATAATAATGTAGGCTAGATATTCCAATAATAATAACAATAATAATAATAATAATAATAATAATAGGCTAATAATCATACTACTAATAATAAATATAATAATAATTTGATATTCAATTTATTGTCGCAGGGTTCATGTTTTTGTCTACCATTAATAGCACAACATAGAGGCTAAAGAATACATTTGTATGTAACATCATTTCATTTTGTTTTTCTTATGTGACAGTCACGACTTGCAGTGACCCAAGTTTGTCTCCAGATTCCCAAGACCCACAGGATGACGGTAAAGATTCGGAAATAGCTAATTTATCCGATAAAGAGGCGGGCAACAATGAAAACGACGAGCAGAACCTAGGTGGAAAACGACGCGGACCGCGAACCACCATCAAAGCCAAGCAACTGGAACTCCTCAAAGCAGCTTTCGCGGCGACGCCGAAGCCCACCAGACACATTCGAGAACAACTGGCCCAGGAGACAGGGCTCAACATGAGAGTGATCCAGGCAAGTCTATTTACCATAATACGTAATGTTTGGCAACTTGTTGTTCTTCTTACATCGTGCATAGGTCTATACATGCAAGTCTTAAGAGTTTAGGCATACTGTTTTCTTATTGAGTTGGTTGAAGCTGATGCTTTTTACAATTATTTGGCTCTGCATGGCCTATAACTATATTGGTCTATGATGTGGAAAATGTATTCGAATAAATCACGTAGCCTATAGGCCTATGGAAACATGTAAATGAGGAGCATAGGTCTATACCCTTTAGTTGATAAAGTAGGGTAGGGCCTACTTCTAACTCACATAGGCTACAGCCTAAGCGTATACGTCCGATCAATTTGAGTTCTATACACGATTATTTTGTATCCACAAAGCAGATAAAACACTGTGTTAAAGACCAGTGAATTTGAGCCGTCATCAAGTACACGTAGGGCCTACCAAACACATCGCTCTTACAAACACATCATGTCCCTTAATGGAACCTCGAGATCATGCACACATTTAGTTTTCTTTTTTTTTGTTGCAACACCAGACATTTAGCCGACGTTGCAGACTATTGAATGTTTCTATTATTTATCGTTCCGTTGTGATGCCCCATCTCAGCCCGCTCTTTTGATTTGTGCTCTGCAGGTATGGTTCCAGAACCGGAGGTCTAAGGAGCGGCGCATGAAGCAGCTCAGCGCACTAGGGGCGAGGCGGCACGCGTTTTTCCGTAGTCCTAGGAGAATGAGGACTCTTGTGGACCGACTCGAACCAGGGGAGCTTATCCCCAACGGCCATTTCTCTTACTATGGAGGTATGTTGTTCTACCACCTAACACTGGCCGCGGTTCATACAATAACGTGTTTTCAAAATTATGCAGAATAGATGCATCATTGAAACATGCATTTCATTAAAATGAGCTGAACAATATTTAAGCAGACTGATATCATTTTAATGCGTCCATATCTGTAAGTGCATTGATTTTGGGTTGGAAAACGTCTTGGTAAATTAAACTGGAGGTCAAATTCAACCAATTATGTAGCCTACTTGCATGCGGTGCGAAAGCCTAAGAGATAGCCTATTATAAACTATTAAAGAGGTATTAGACAGTATTAAAACGAATGAACAATTATAAATAAGTAATAAACACTGTACAGGACTATTGAAGTGAGAAAGAACGTCAACATGGATGCTCAGATAAGCATGTGTAGGCCTACCTCATTAGTGAAATTACAGCAGAATAACTATTATCCCCCAGTGGCAAATGCATCTTCTAAACATCTGGAAATGTAATGACTTTGTCCTCCTTTGTGATTCAAATGTCAAATAAAGGTTAGAAAGAAAGCTTTAGGTAATGTTTTTTTGTCGCCGCAATTTATGTCTCATAATGACTCTTATGTTTATGTTTTTCAGATTATCAGAGTGAATACTATGGCGCTGGGGGGAATTATGAGTACTACGCCCAGGGCCCTCCATCATCTCAGGCCCAGACTCCAGGGGAGCTAGGTTTTGTGCCCTCCTCTGGCCCCGCTGGCACCCCTTTAGGGAGCATGGACCATCACCATCCTGGGCACCACTCGTCCGGTGAGGTGCAGTGTTTCACTGACATCATATCTCACCATCCATCGGACTCACCTAGCCCAGAGCCCAACGGACCCGGGTCAATGCACAGCATCTCCAGCGAGATGTGTGGCCCAGGCACGCCCTTCACCTCACTCTCCCTCAATGGCAGCGGATACAGCAACCAACTGTCACACCCTTCCTCAGAGATGAGTGAAGGCACTGTCTGGTAGCCAGGAGGACACTGAAGCCATGGGCTAACCATAATGACTTTGGAAGCAAAGGAAGTCCTGAAAGAATATTCCTTTTTATTCATATTATTTATGTATCTATTTAATTTATTCATTTTTTTAATTTATGTATTTATTAATCAAGTAATTATTTAAACATATTTTATTTATTAATTGTGTCCAACTACCTTTATTGTTGTATTGATGTTGCAGTTTTATTTAGAAATACGATAGCAGCAGTAATAGCAGGATGGGGCTGTGGACCTCGAAGAAGTCTTGGGGCCTATTTGTGGTGAATACGTGAGCATTCACCAGACCTATTTGTTTTTTGAGGGTCTACTATATCAACACGTAAACTCTTTTTGACCACTAGCTTGTCTGATGGCTTTGGTTATTGTGTTTATTTCAAAACGTACATCTCATTTCATATTTTTTCTCTGTATATTTCAGTGTTTTGCCAAATCCTAGTGAGTTTGCCTTCAAAAGGAAAACTTTAAAAAGTTGTATAGCCC
The DNA here is from genome assembly GCF_951799395.1 of Argentina silus. Lineage (NCBI taxonomy): Eukaryota > Metazoa > Chordata > Actinopteri > Argentiniformes > Argentinidae > Argentina > Argentina silus. Next base: position 25,156,918 of record NC_139656.1, on the reverse strand, counting down.
TTTATTTGATAGAAAATAACTTGAATTTTAAGAAGAAGTCAACCTTCTAAAAATTGGACAATGGTTTGAGGTGGACATAGAACAGTCAACTGTTTACGTATATATATTTACAGTATTTACAGTACTTCAGGGGTTTGAATATCAGCATTGTTTGAAACCTCTTGATTCTGGAGAAAATCTTTCAAGCAACAAACCAAACTTTTGTATCTATTCTATTTATATTATGGTCGTGGTTCCTCACTGTGCTAGTTTGTATTATATTGTGTTAACTTTGAAAAAAAATGTAAAAACACAAATAGACAGTTGCCAAATAAGAATGGAAGCACAATGTTGTAAGTGCTTTGCACCACCAATTGCTGAACATAATGTCTACTACAAAAAACATGTTGTAGCATTTTACCAGAATGTGTTCAATTCTAGTTTTAATGAGGATGTCTATTGTGGAAAGAATTCATGCAGATCACTGAACCAACCACAATCAAAAAAGCTTTTTTTTGTGTGTCTTTACATGAAAATCCAAATGATTAAACATTAATGGTCGAATATGCTACCAGCAGCTGCTATGTTCTTGAAATATCAACTCTTATGTGATGTACTCTATTGTTCTGATAAACAAGCTTATGTGACCTCCAGTGCGTATTAGACCATTCACTGTATAATAAAACATATTGAAACAATTTCTAGTTTTTTTATGATATAGGACAAGATAGGTTAGGTGTTCTGTACAACCCGTGTTATGTCACTGCTGTTCTTCACTTTTAGAAAATAGCTTATGTCAATGCTGCTTCATTTCTGAGCAGTAGCCTACACTAATTGTTCACCCAAAAACAGTGTAGGCATACAGTATGACGACATAAACACTGTATACTTGGAGGTCCTGGTACAGTAGGTTACAAATGACAATATCACTCATGCAGTCATGCATGGACAATATATGCCACCTTCTCACATTGTCTTCAGCTCTCCATCACCAGGTAAGTGGTTAGACTACATAAGGGCCATGTATGTTTGGTGAGATTATTTGCAATTAGAAAAGTACTTTTTGTTTTGTTTATTTCTCACATGTACCAAATAGACTACAGTAGAATTCTGAGTGTGGGAAGCAGCCATATCCGTCTGGTTCTCTGCCACAGTGTGACATTGCAATCCTAGAAATAGAACACATAGAAACGGCTTCTGTGCTCGAGATTATAACTTTTTTACTTGTGTGGTTTACGGTAGCATACAGTAAACTTGACTTGCACTCCATTATAACTGGATTATTGGTTAATAAACTGTTGTTATTCAACATAAATAGGCTAGGAAATTATGGTTCATTCAGACTTCTGTATACTACATAAACAATCTGATCGTATTCAGGCAGAGTTATACACAGCACTATCTCATTTAATTATTTTGATAATCCTAATTTCAAACCGCAGATTTGCCAATTATTTTCCTCCCCCGTGGCAGACAATGTTGCAGAGCTTCAAATTGCGCTGTAGCTTCTACCTCTTCTATTTCTATTTCTAATGTCGCCTCTTGGTGACGTAAGAGAAAGAAGCGTGTTGAGTTCTGAACGATGGCTGGCCCGATATCACAGCAGCTCGAAGACTTATTAAATCCTTTGCCTAAGTTTACAGACCCGGAGGATGATCACGATGAAGGTATGGTGTATCGTCTACAATATTATCACATTTTGATTGCGATTTCAGTTGTATCAACTCACGTGCCTGCAAAGCCATCTAGCTAGTTAACGTGGGCTAGCTAGTTAGCTGTCCTTCCTCTAGGCTAGGAGGATAGAAATATACTGTACTAATACACATCAAGCTGTTGCCATAGTAGACAACTCAGATATTCACTAGTCTTCATATGAGGAGTGTCCATACGGAGACAAATTGTCAATGTGTCAGTTGTCTCCGGCTAGCCATATCATATGGGCTGGATCTTCACTTCACACATTTTACGACATTAGCGACCGGTACTGCCTGTAAGCTCAGTGTTGTATGATTTTTGTACAGCTGGCTATATTCTTGCCATTGGCATTATAACCTTTGCTGGAAAAGTTTGTTGATGTGATTTGTACTGCTGTTGAAGATGCAACACGAACATGATGGCTGTGGGAAAGAGCGCAGGCACATGGTGACCCTCCATCCCCTTCACTGTGTTATTCAGCTAGGGTTGAGTGGGTAGGGTTAGGCGTAGGCTATGGGTCAGAGTTTGGTTGCGGACAGCAGCAAAGTTAGGATGCATACAATAGATTGGGGTTCGAGCTATAGTTAGGGTTTGGATTAGGGTGTAACATCTGAACCCGTCAGTTTATGGTTAATCATATAACTTTGCCCTGTACCAGGACAAATGTCTTGTGTATATGGTCTAACTGTTACCACCAGGTATCATCTAACTTGTCTTATATATTCTGAGAAGTGAACTCCTAGAATTTACTTTCTACCTTTTGCTATTGCCACTTCACGCCGATTAAGCATCAGATATGCGCGCTTTACGCATGTTTTTGATCCTACTGTACAGTATCAACCGCTCACTGATTGTGTTCCTTTCGTTTCAGAGACCAAAGCCAAGGTGGAAGAAAAGTTTGATGAGGGTGATGATGAAGTTGAAGATGGCGTTGCTTTGAGTGGGCTGCGTAAGCGTGCTATAACTCTGCTGTCCGACACAGACCGTCGCTACCTGGGCAAGGCCACCACTCGTAAAGAGCTGCAGAAGGAGATTGCAGGTTCTGGTAAGTTTTTTTTGTTTGTTGTATAATATGTTTTTAGGGCATTCCTGCTTTATTGGGATAGAGACAGTAGAGATTGACAGGAAGGATGGGAGAGAGAGGAGGGATGACATGCAAGATAGGTCGAGGGTCGGAATTGAACCAGGAACCTTGCGATTATGTGGGAAGCGCATTAGTGTGCTACGCTACTAAGCGCCCCCAGGTTCTGGTAAGTTGATGCAAGCATGTTTAATTATTATTATTTTTTTTACAATGGAAGAGGAAATAAGTCATTATTTCAAGTGCCCTGTGTTCATTTATCCAATCACATTAGATATTTGTTGTTACCTTCTGGACGTGAGGGACAGGGTTGGTGAGCCTGTTTCAGAGTCATCCAATCAGGGCCCCATCATTTGAGAAGGTAGATAGAAATCGGACATCTGTAGAATTCTGCCCTCTTGTGGTTTTGAAAGGGGCACCTTTTGTAAACATCAAGTTGAAGATTGAGAGTCGTAATTTATTTGTATGCCATAGTTGATGGTGAACCAGGCTACACCCTTCATCCTGTGTGCTGTGTCATGGTATGGATTCTTTTAGTTCATAACAATGAGTATGTGAAACATCGAGTAGCTTACTTGTTTAAGTGGCCTGTTTTCTGGTTGTTAAACTGAGAAATTGCTATGCTTGTTAATCAAGCTAATCCCTGTTTATCCGAACAAGATGCCTTGATTAAGGCAGAGATTTGCAAGTCAAACATGAGGCCAGCTAATCAATTTAAACCTAGTAGACAACTGATTGCAGCTTAAAGCTGTTGTGTACACTCGCTGCACACACACCACCCTACTGTTATTCAGGCGTTGGGTGGGAGGACATCTCAAGCTTTATTTGCCTTACCTCTGTGCATGAGCCTCGTTGGGTTGATGGTATAATCTTAGCCATTTCACAGTTGTACTGTAGCGGCTAGTCATGCATATCTTAATTTATTGTCTGAAAAGAGATGGAATCTTGGTATTATGATTGAATTGTGAAATGTGGTCCTTTAGGAGAGGATGATGACGAAGATGATGATGAGGAGGAGGAGGAAGAAGAAGAGGAGGAGGAAGGTGACGATGGTGATGACCTGGAGGATGGAGAGGCTGAAGATGAAGATGGAGATGAAGATGAGGAGGATGAGGAGGATGATGAAGAGATGGAGAATGGCATAGCCCAGATGAAAACCTTGGTGTCGAAGCTGAAGGGGACTGACATCACGTTTCCCGCTGAGACAGACTTCAAGAAGCTAACAGCGGGTATGGATGACCTTGGGGAGAGTGAAGGGGATGATGAAAGTGGTGAGGACGATGGAGAGAGCGAGGAAGACGAGGATGGCTCAGAGGAAGAGGATGAGGAGGACAAGATGGAGGATGAAGATGTTGGAGCTGTGATGACCTTCTCGAAAGAAAAAGTAGATGAACAGGTGGAGAAAGGGAAGGCTGTTAAAGACCAACTTGGTAAGTATTTCTGACTTGTGTCACTGCTATGCCTATATTTGTCTCTACAGGCCTTTGCCAAGCATTTAATAGGACCCAACTATATAAACAGCATATTACATTATTTATTTTTTTAAATCCTCCATAATTTTCATGTGTGTATTGTTGTACTCAAATGGCTGAGGCAACACTCTTCTTTTAATGTCAAATAAGGTCATGAATTAATTCATGACCTTATTTGATAAACTCTTTTTGTTGTCCACAGTTCTTTGGGACCAGCTACTCGAGGGGCGAATTAAAATGCAGAAAGCTCTTGTGACAGCCAATCAACTCCCACAACCACAGACCTTCCCAGAGTTCAAGAAGAGGGGCGGAGCAGAGTATGCCAGTGCGTTGAAGAATAGTAAGTTCCTTGTTTCGCTCTTGTTTTATTTTTTTAGACGGTTTGTTTTCTTTTACAACACCTACTAGCCTAATCACCCGCCTGATGTAGATGATGCGTTGCTGATGAATACCACCTGGCTCATTGTTTGGAATAGCTTCATGCATGACAGAAGGTGATACAGCAGACTCAAACAGGAAATTAATATCAATTTCAACTTCGCGTTGTACTGTTTCAAAACCATTTATCTATGCATACTGTACGCAAATGTTGAACAAAATGTATTTGATATTCTCTGATCAGAAGTGTGTAAAAAGGATACTTAAAATACACGCTTGAAACATGCTTGTTTGTTTTGGATTTGTTTTGCTGGGGCCAGTGCAGTGATACGGTTCAGTTTATTATATATTTCTTTAACCGTGGCAAATGTTTAGATTTTCCATTTTCATCTTGACATTGACACAAATCTCTCAGTATGGTACATTGATAAACATAAATACACTAGATGGTATTTATCAAAGTCAGCGAAATTAGATAAGAAAATAATAACTGGTTCACTTTATGATGAGTTATAAAACAATTAAAACAAATGTGACGATAATGATATGCAAGCATGGCTGTCTGTAACAATTATCAGTGTAATACCCATAGGAAGGTTAAACAGAGAAACATTCAAGTCTTTCCATTGAAGAAAGAACCGGAGTAGTTAAGATTTTTCACAGTGGAATCCTATGCGGAACTGCTATTTTGCCTTTCTCTTATTATTGTTTAAACCTGACCGATTTGGCCGATTCTCGAATGCTATTTTCTTTTTTTTTTTTTTGCTCCAGGCATGGTAGTCCACCTCCCTCATGAAAATCACTCACACAATTTTATAATCAATGCCCACAGTAATAGGATTCCTCTGGCCATGGGCAATTAATACAGTTTTTTTTCTTTCTTTTTTTCTCGCGCTGATCTCAAAGCTACGAGACACTGGCTTCTCCTCATTTGCATATTTATTGCATTGGACTCAAATCTGGCGAGTGATTGATGTGGAGCCTGCCTCCTGAATTTTGAGCGGCCCATTATGATGAAAGGGAGGGAGGAGGCTCCGGCATGCCAGTGTACTCTTGATTAAAGTTGAAGAGGACGGAATCATAAGTGTTCCCCACCTCCTTTCTTTCCCTACGCCCCGTGATTTGAAAGGGCAAAGTCTTCGAGAATTTGCGGCGTGTTTTAATGGATGTTGACAAGATGTGGACTAACAAAAGCCAAGGCGGATCTGCTTGAAAAGATTTTAATCAGTCATGCTTGGGGTGAATTACTATGCTGTTGATTTGTTGGACAAGCAAAGTTATGAGGGATATGTTTTTTTATTGTTATCTTGCATAACTTTAGTGCTTCTGATATGTGCCCTGCCCCCTCCTTACTGATATCGAGGGATTAAATTGCGCAGATGCGATAAACCACATTTTCCTGTTTAGTGGGAGCGTACAGTTGAGCACTCTTCAGTAAATATTAAACCAAAAATAATAACTGATATTATATCAATAGTAGACCTAATAATGACATACTTTTCAAACCTCTGTGAAGACTCTACCAAACCCATGTGAAGCCAAGCCACAGCATGTTTGGCCCGAACCTCGTTCCCCCTGGCTCCATATCTGTGCTTTACTGTAGTAGCTGTGATCCTGACTGTGTGTCCTCTCTGTCTTAATAAGGCCACAAAGCCCTGAAGGCTCTCCAGAGATCCCTGCTGGAGCTCCAGGACCAGCTGCTCTACCAGAACCCAGACACCAGGCCTGTCTCACTGGGCAAAACATGGGGAGTCCACAGGTCAGTACTACCTCTCCTGTCCGACAGCCGGCCAGAACTCAGCAGGGATGGGCTACAAGGAACTACAGAGACGAAACACCGTTATTAATTAATCATGTTCATAATAATAATAATAATAATAATAATAATTTCATCATCTATGCATGGAACTCTCCTCTAACTCTGCCCAGGGAATCGGTGTGTTTGCCTTGTAGCGGTGCTTCTAATGAAGAGATGACAATGACATTGTCGGTTGCTAACTCTTTTTTTTAGCCGCAGGACTCTTGAAGACTGAAGAATTGAAGTGTTTGTTTCTCTTCTACAGTGAGGACGAGGAGATACTCAGCAGCGGCGAGGAGGAGGAGGAGATGCAGCAAGCGGCGGTGTCGGGAGGGGAGACGGGGCCTCCCAAACGCAAGCTGGAAATGGCAGAGTACCCAGGCTTCATGGCCAAGCGCTTCGCCGCCTTCCAGCCGTACCGCGACGCCACGCTGCAGAAGTGGCACGACAAGACCAGGCTGAGCACGGGGAAGAGCAGCAAGGTCAGGACCGACTCAGAACTACCTTGTGTGTGTCTCTCTCTCTCTCTGTCTCTTCTCTCTCTCTCTCCCCCTCTTTTCTTTCTTTCTCGTTCTTTTTTTCTTTCTCTTTCTTGCTCTTTCTCCCTTTCTCTCCCCCCCCTCTTCTACTCTTTCTCTCTCCTACTCCCCTCTGACTCGCAACTACCTTGTTTCTCTCTCTCTCTTTTCTCTCTCTCTCTATCTACACCCAGTAAGGACACACGTTCACATGCACCAGCTGCACACCACCAGTCAGCACTGTAGTGTGTGTGTGCTTCTCCATCAGCATGCACTGTGCATACAGTGGTACCACCCTCAGTGCCTACAACGCACACCTCTCCTGCCCAGTGCTGAAATTTCATTGCGCTCGTAAACCAAAAGGCTAACATGTCAATGAAAGCCGTGATCACTTCCCTTCATTTTTTACGATGTGAAGTTGAGCCTGTCCATCTTTTCTTTTGGAAACACTGTAACCGATGTCTCTTTTTTTAGTTTGTCAATTAGATGTGTTCTACTGGTGCATGTAGATGGTGATATTGTGATATTTTAATGGCAGATGCTAAGTGGGATCCTTGGGGACGACCCTATACTAAACCCTAACCCTTACCTTAACCCCTAACCCTTACTGTAACCTTAACCCTAACCCTTACCTCACCCTAAACCTTTACCGTAATTGTTTTAGATCTGAATGTCAAATGGGGGTGACATCAGAGTCGGGTCACCCCCAAGCATCCCTTTTCACCATGTTTGTAATCAGAGTAATGGGGTCAGGTTTCTGACTGCTCCCTCTCTCTCTCTCTCCCTCTCCCCCTCACCTCAGGGGTTCGGGGCGTTTGACAGGAACATCCTGACCCAGGTGGAGCAGGTGTTGATGGACAAGGACAGGCTGCTACGACGAACCCAGACCCGCCGCTCCGAGTACCGAGTCCTGGGGAAGCCCGAGGCTGTGGCCCCCGCCCCTGAAGCCACCACCACCATGGAGGGAGAGGTGAGATGGGCGGGGGGGCGTAAGCAGGCCGGGGAGGCTCAGCCCTCGTGTCTGACACATGCATTTAGCCTACAATATGTGTGTTAGCCTTGCTTTTTCACTGCAAGTAAGTTTTCTCCATACAAGCAAGGATGACTACAACCACGGGGAGCTGGGGGTGGGGGGGGGGCGGGGGGGGCTGTCACTACAGACCTCTACTCCTCTTGTAGTCAGATACCTCCCAGTTTGTATCCAGGGGTGCATTAAGCTGTTACAGCATTAACTGAGTGAGATGCATTAGGCCTGTATCTTAATTGAATCTAGCCAGCAACTGCAGCATCTGAACTTTATTAACCTGAAATGTAGCCCAAAATGATTCAAAGCAGGCGGCATTTGCGGGTTGGTTAATACATTACCCGCGGACGCGGTTGTTTCAGCACTTTAGATTAGACGCCCGGGCCCAGCCATCCCTCTCTCTCTCCTCCAGAGGTGTCACTTTATCTAGAGAGCAGCCTGTTTATCTTGGCTGTTACATCTGGACTTTATGGCTTCACCTCCTGCACTACTACATGACACGTCTCTCTCTCTCTCTCTCTCTCTTCCTTCTTTCTTTCTTTTTCTTGCTCCCCCCCCTCTCTCTCTCTCCCCCCTTTCCCCCTATTTTCTTTCTTTCTTTCTCATTCTTTCTTTCTTTCTTTCTTTCTCTTTCTTCCTCCCCCCCGCTCCCTGCCCCCCCCTCTCTCTCTCTCCCCCAGGTAACTGAGCAGCTGCTGAAAGCCAACACGCACCTCAAAGACCTGGATGAGGAGATCTTTGACGACGATGATTTTTATCACCAGGTGAGTTCTCTGCCTTTTTTCTTTTCTTCGAATGAAACCATCTCCCACAGTCCTCCCACATGGAGGAGGAGGGTGGTGGTCAGTGTGGAGCGTGTAGGTTCTGATCCTATTCTTATTGGCCATTCCATGCATTACAAACCAGCCCGTCTCCCTCCAGCCTCCCCTTGATCTGGTTGGCACACTAACGTCCAGACTTGAGTGATGATGGCGCGGTCGTGGTGTTGGTGTCGAAGCCCAAGGACTGTCCTTGTTATTGTGCAGTGCTTTGTCCTTCAGAGGACATCCCAGTCTAGCCCAGTCTAGAGGCCTATGGAAATGCAGCACACACACATAGAGAGAGAGAGAGAGAGAGCACGGTTCTCCTGTGGGAGTTGGCCCCTCCATGCTCCAGTAATGCTCCTGTAATGCATGCATTTTAATGTCGCTAACCTCTCACTGCTTACAGCCCGGCACCGGACGGATGTTTGCATTCAGCCAAACTTTTTTAGTCAGCAACTCTGAGCATGCCATAAATCACAGACTCTCTGTGTGTGTGTGTGTGTGTGTGTGTGTGTGTGCGCGCGCCCGTGTGTGCTGACTCCTATACTTACGACTTGCCATAAAGACCACCTCCACGCTGCGCGGTACAGCTTTCGGTGGTGGAGAGTCAGAGTCATTAACAATGTATATGAACAGCGCGATCACTCACACATGGTGTTAGTCATTATGTATTGCCAATATATTATGAAGACTTATATTCAATAAAAAGAACTGCAAGATATGCAGAACCCTAACCTATGTTTAAGTATATATCTTTTTCGTGTGGTGTATATGAATGTGGTGTCTGAGCTCCTTCGGTATTGGCGCTCCCTCCTTCCTCTCTCTCTCTCCTTCCTCTCTCTCTCCCTCCCTTCTCTCCCTCTCTCTTCTCTCTCCCTCCCTCCCTCTCTCTGTGCCTGGAAGGTGGCCATGCTGAGAGCGTAGGAGGGGGTTAATTGGGGACATTAATGAAGATTCTCTGCTGATGGGGGTCAGGGAGGGGCTACAGAATGCCCGATTCAAACAAAATGGTCCAGTCAGTCAAGATGTTATCTCGGGGAGGAGGGGGGGGGGATGAGTAATGAAAGTGCAGCTTGTACTGTGTTACTGTGTGTGTGTGTGTGTGTGTGTGTGTGTGTGTGTGTCTGTCTGTAATGTGTGTAGTTGGCGTACATTGTGTAAGTCAGTGAATGAGAGTGAATGATCTGCGCTGTGACTTCCAGTGGAGTTGTATTCCCCTCTGAGGTTCAGTGCTGAGGGTAGTCAGGGAGGTCCTGGCCTCTGGATGTCTCTGCTAACTGAGCCTGATGCCCAGCCGCAGCTCTCTGTCTGCCAGACCTGGGCGTGCTGGGCCTGCCATTGGCTGCCGGTGATGAAGAGAGAGAGAGAGAGAGAGAGAATGAGAGAGCCACCTCTGTGGTCCATTGAATGAATGGGGTTGGCAAAGATGAAACAGTGAGAGCTCTGAGCCCAGGGACAGCACTGATAGAGGGAAGATGAAGGGTCAATGTTCGAGCTCTGGTATGGGAGGATTCCATGCATTACAATGAAGCCTATCCTCCGATTTCCACTGATGTGTGTGTGTGTGTGTGTGTGTGTGTGTGAGCTGTGTGTCGTCACAGATTGGTTAAACGCAAGTAGGAGCAGCAGCTACTTTCATGTCCGTGTTCTAGAATGTTTACCCTCTGCTCTCTCTCTCTCTCTCTCTCTCCGCCTCACTCTGTCCACCTCAGCTCTTGCGAGAGCTCATCGAACGCAAGACCAACGCGTCGGACCCTAACGACCAGGTGGCTATGGGGAGGTGAGTGTTCCATGCCTGTGGTGTGTAGAGGTCTGGGGGTCCCCCCCCCCCCCCCAGGGTCTGTCTGACTGTGGCTCTCACCTCTCCTCCTCCTCCTCCTCCTCCTCCTCCTCCTCCCCTCTGTCACTCCTCCAGGCAATGGCTGGCCATCCAGAAGCTGCGCAGTAAGATCAAGAAGAGAGTGGACACCAAGGCCAGCAAGGGCCGCAAAGTCAGGTGAGTTTGGGATACATTCGACGTATTTGGTCACGAAGCCAAATGTACCCAACGTACGCAGGCAACACAGGAAATCGGCGATCCCGTGTACTTCCTGCGTCCCCACAATGCACAGAAGCGTACAGCCTGAAATTTGTCACACTGCGCAAGGATGCAGGAATCACTATTTTGCGTAGCTAATTTCATTGCATACACATTGTAGGGTATAAACTAGGCCTTATAAAGCAACTCATGTAAATAAAGCCTTTCTCCTCTATCTGCCTCCTGCCCCCCCCCCCCCCCACATTGTAACTCTCAGAAGTGTTTTGTGCCATACCTCCTTTTTTACACACATTCAATCAACTTCATGTTATGTGAGAGGATAAAGAGGCTGTGTTTAGTATGAGGCAGGACAGTTAGATACAAAAGGCCTGCTTGAGAGAACATTATTTAGCAACCAATGTAAAAGAAGCTCTGAACCTCTTTGTCGCGGGGGCGCGGGGGGGGGGGGGGGGGTGGGGGTGGGGGTGTACGCTCCAGTGGCAAAATATATTCACCACTATTAATTTGTACAAAATAGAATTAGCTTCTTTTAAGGCTGGTTTATCTATTCATTCAGTTTTTTTCAATTATCTTTCTTTATAGAAAACGTCCTCGACTGTTAATGTAAATTGCATTTCCATGCAGTCTGATTAAATATTTTGAGCATTCCAATTGATAATTTGTATTTATACATATAAAACCATTTGCCAGTGAAAAAGGGCAATTAAGCTAGTTGTTCTCTCGATTTATGTGGAAAGGTCAGCTTTTTTATTTATGCCTATTGTGTTTCTCAGTGTTTATCTTGTATATGCAGGCACTCTAGACAAACAAACACTCACATTTATTAATGGACAAACCACTATCGTGTGTGTACGTGCGTGCGTGTGTGTGTGTGTTCTTTGAGTCTGATGGTGGGTTTGCTTCTGTGTGTCCCTAGGTTTCACATCCACAGTAAGCTGATGAATTTCATGGCCCCCATCGACAACAGTTCCATGAATGATGACGCACGGTGAGTAGCTTATTATTGACCTGTTACTAGTGTAAGGTAGAGCACTTTCGCACTTAAAAGTCGATATTGACCTGTTCTTCAACCTATCGCTTCCTCCTTCATCCTGCGTCCGTCAGTCACAGGCTTCCGGTGTGTCCGTCCGTGTCCGCGTGTGTCCGTGTGTGTGCGTGTCCGTGTCCTGTCTTTCCAGCGTACTCATAGATCTGACATACTCACTCTGCACACCCCTGACAAAAATGTGCCCAATGACTGCCTCATCACACACACACACACACACACACACACTCACACACTCTGTTTCTCTCAGTCCCTCTTATCTGTGCATCTCTGTACATACAGCAGAAGGTGGAGCAGGCTTGTCTGTGTTTACTGAGAGATGACAGGCATTCTAAACACACAGTACACAATGGGCTGACCTTCCCCATCCCGCCACCCCTGCTGCATGTAGGGGCAGGGGGGCCTGCCTCATTTCCATACCAATCAATGGCCTACAGTAATAATGGTGATGTATGGCCATAGCAGCAGACTGGCCACTGACCTTTCCCAGAGAGAGCCACACACTAGGTGACCTTTGTGAATGAATGCCCCTCACCCTCTCCCTCCCTCCCTCCCCCCCTCCCTCCCTCCGCCGTGCTGCGCCCGTCCCCCCCCCTGCTGCCGTATCTCAGCGCTGGCTTCACGGACGCAGCCCGCCACGCTCCACTGGCTCCATGAATGTTAATGTGGGGATGGGAGATGGGGGAGGGGGCGGGGGCGGGCGCGGGGAGGGCCTTCACCTGGTCTGCAGTGCACACACTGATGTATGCATCAACACATTCTTGTGCGCTAGTATTCATTCATTCATTCATACATGTATGCACACATACACACACGCACACACATTTAGGTGTTCTAGAGGGTAAGACCGACCGGTAGATAGACGTACAGACAGGTAGACATTCATCATGCTAATGTTTTGCTCGGGCATGATCGGGCTGCAGACAGACAGGATATGTGATTTTGAGGCAGGCTGTATCTCAAACACTACACACACGGCTTCCCTTTGGTCCCTTGTCTCTTGTCTACTCTCCATCAGACACAGACAGACAGCCACACACAGCCACACACACACAGAGACAGACACAGTCTGTAGTTTGAGTTCTTGAATCAGCCTCTCCTCTCTCTCTCTCTCCCCTCCCCTCCCCTGTCACCCTGGTGCTCAGTATTCCCAAGCCGATGTTTACCGAGCTCTGGCAGAATAAGAATGTATGCATTAACGTGGTGATGATCAGAGTGTATTGTAATCCTTGACCCTGGTGGTGCATTTCAAATGGGGATTGGGGATTAAGCCCCTCCTGTTGCTGGCTGACAGGCTGGCTCCCCATGCCCCCTAAGGGGAACACAGCCCCCCTCTTTAACTCACTGGCCTGGCCTTTCTCTGCATAAAACAGCTCCCGGGACAGTGTTGACCCATAGCCTGGCTGGTTGGGCTGCTTGGGACACACACATTTGTTAAAGTGTTATGTAGGATGTTTGAATGATCTGCTGTTTGTAAATTCAGATTATACCCCTGTACCCTTATAGAGAGGGTAGGTAAGAACCAGGGCAGGCCTGTGGATCGGAGGACGGCCTCATTGTAATGCATGGAATGGAATGAGGAATGGTATCCAGCCTCCCCGGGTTAGAACAGAGCTGTATAGACCACAATGGGTACTGCAGGTGGAATCCTAAAGCGAGATCTGCGCACATTTGCATTTGTGTAAATGGGACATTCGTGTAATGTCATGTATTGACGTCAATAGGGAACATGCAGAGTTACGCGCAGAATCTGCAGCGACTGTAGGATTCCTCCCTGAATGAATACTGATGATCAGCATCGCTTCTCCTCAAGTTCTGCGGTGATTTCCCCCCCAGTGACTTTCACACTACGGAATTCACTTTACTAACCAGACATTGCAGGTTCACTTGACTCCCTCCAAAACACAATTAACTGAGAACTGTCATTACTGGTGACACCACACACTGCCCTCTAGTGTCTGTTTCACATGTGCGCACAGACGCATATGCAGATACAGGCCTTAAAGACGTTTTAATGGATTTTCCCTGTCGACATCCATCCACCTGCGGATCTGCTAGAGGATGTGGTCCCTGCGGATGTACTTGATGTTCTCATCTACCACAGACCTGGCCCCCTCCTCCTCAGCCAGCTGTTTCTCCAGCCACTCCACCACCTCCTCATTACTGTCCCACAGATAGGCCTGCAGAGAGAGAGAGGGAGGGGAGAGGGATAGAGGAAGAGAGAGAATAAATATATTCCAAAACATGAATTATGATTAGTCTAAAGTTTAATTCATTATGGATGTTGGAAATATCTTAGATGGACAGTGCGTGTATGTATTAGGTACGAACACACAGAAATCTCCCTTTTTAAAATTGAACAGACATCAGTTGACTGACTGAAATAGCTGAGATGGGGAGTGAGGAGTGAAGATGAGTTTTCCTGAGTCTCTAGCCCCGACAGTTGGAGTACAGCCTGTGTGTTGTCATAGCCACAGACACTTGTGCTCAGGCTGTAATCAGACAGCCTGGGGCCCTATAAAGACTCTCCCTTTCTCATCTCAACTGTTGCATATACCCCCCTAATTGGAATCCTGCAACTGGGTCACTGGCATTGTCTCTCAAGTACCGTCAAGTCGTTGAGATGCATGAATGTGGAATTATTCTTGCCTCGGATGCATGATTGAGTCCCCTCTTCTCCCTTTCTTTCTCTCTCCCTCTCATCTCTCTCCATCTCTTCCACTGATTTCCTTCTCTCTTTTTACATTGTAATGTTCATAACAAAATGCCATATGGGTCCCGTAGTCCGACAGGAATTATTTGGCAGAATTCTGCTAGTACAAACTGTTCCCTTTTTCTTATTACAGTTCAAGAGGGCAATCTTGGTACATTCATTGTTGGACATTTAATTAATGATTAAATGTAGCAATTGATTATTGAGGAATACAATGCAGAAAAGGCTCATGAGCTTAGTTAAACTGTCTTACCCTATCAGAACCCCAAATATAGCACTGTCTGTGAATTCGAGTGGTTGTATTTTTCCAGCTCCGTCTCACAGCTGTTTACCCCCCAAAAGTGACCCAGATTGCCCTTATCTAAACTGTTTTTTTTCTGCTTTCTTTCCTTGTTGTGTAGGACTGAATTATACCGTTCACTATTTGGGAAGAACTCCTACACTGATGGTGTGGTAGCCGAGTGACATGGTCTGAGCTACCCAGAGGGAAGGACCGCAGACCGGACCGCAGACCGGACCTTAAAGACACTCATACCTCCTTCTGTGGTCCGGTCCTTCCCTGTCCCGTGGTCTGTGAACAGAGCCGGTCTAGAGATGGGCTCAGACTGAAGAGGACTTGGCTGGGTTGGACTGTGCTCCTTAGGCCTGAAGAGACTTGGCTGTTTTTGTACCTCAACAGCCACACATTTTTAAAGATACCTTGAGAGAACAGAACATTTTTTTTGCCAACTTGTTTCTATTATCCTTGATTTATTATGCTTTATTTGAATGTAAAGGTCATGTATAATTGTGCTGACCAATGGAGGGAAGTCAACACACCACTTCATATTTGTTGGTAATTAAATGTATTTTATTATAATGGAGTTTTTGTTGTTCTTTTGTTAACTTATTATGGAAGAGAGTGGGAAAAAAAACGTGCTTACAATCAGCCATGCCCAAAACCGGCGTAAAGCAATTTCTCCCAACTTTCTCCAAACAATCCCCTTCTCTCCGCTCCAGTAGGAGAGGAAGGACCTGATTCTGCAGTTTGTCAGTGATTAGCGGAGGAATTAGCCAGCCTAGCGTGCCTCCACAAATGAGCAAAGCCCTCTGGGAGACCGGAGAGACCAGGCAAGGCGCATTTCCAATTATACCGCCAAATGAGTCATTTTCTTATTGGGCCTCCCGTAATTGTGATGGGTATTGGGTGCCTGCAACTCAATTTGTCTTACATATTTGTTGGTAGGATAGTAATAGAGTTGACAGTGCCAAGGGGACAGTATTAAAGTAAGAGACAGGAATAAAACAAAGGGATTAGATGGATCCCTCTCTCTATTTGTTTGATCTGTCTCATCCCTCTTAAGACGGTTGAAGTTTAAAAGCTTGGGAAATAAAGAATGCTACTTTGATCATATGCGAGTTGAGGGATGAGAGGAGAGAATGTCATTTTAAAACAATCATAAAATACCTCTCCACTGTATGATACTTATTGAAGCATTCAATGGTGTGATAATCTATCATGTAGATCAATGGATAAACTGTGAATAAATAACTCAGATGCATTCAATTTGTACAGTTGAACTGCATTTTGTAGACAGGTTGGAGGCTATATAATATTCATATTGCCATACGTATGCATCATTTTACTCTACATTGAAAATACAAACATCAGACGGCCACAAGTTAAGACTTTATTAAATTTGGGGTTACCAGAGTTCATCACATTTGAACACATTCTCCTTCCTCATTCTTTACCTAAACAGCCAATCACTGTGTTAGTAACAGAACTACAAGCAATAACAGACAGACAGATAAGACAGACTTAAAACTAGCACTGTGCATGGAAGCCATCCGACATTGTCAATCCCTGCCAATTCAGCAAGGCAAAATTACATTTGACCTTTTAATTGAATCAAGTATTATGTTTAAAGTACATTGTTGAGGCTCTCCAGCGGACCTTGCCGCCATCACTTTGCCATTAAGAGACTGTCGTGCCCAGTTGTGGACATTACAGAAGACTACAGTACCCAGGTTCCATCCCTGTTAATCCTATATTCCACATTTAGCATACCCAAGTGGACAGTTCACACAATACTCTCATTTTCTCCTTGGAAAGTCGTCATTAATAATCAGATGTTTCATGTATAGGACGTCACAGATTAAAGTAACGTTAACATGCCAGCGAACTCGAAATTACAAAATAAAAAAATGTCACATCTGACATTATACTGTATGAATAAGTCCAGAGTGTAGTACCTAGTTCTGTTTAACATGATTGCCATTTAATAAATTAGTCACTTCAATGTTTAACATTATTTTTCTACATTTTAAAAATGAACAAACTATACAAACTCACACATTTAACAGTTCATTTTTGGTGGAAATAAGCCACAATAATTGTCAAAAATATACCCCATAGATCACCAAAATCATGGAAAGTGTGTGTGTGTGTATGTATGTCAAATTTGAAGAGCAAACTGCTAAATGGAAGCCGGATGCAACGTATGTGAAAGAAGAGAAAGGTGCATTCAAAGCTCTCTGTGTGTGTATGTGTGTATGTGTGTATGTATGTATGTGTATGTGTGTTCGCGTGCGTGTGTGTAACAGCTGTGGCTCTATCTGCTGGGGTTTTGTGTGACTGCGTCTGTGCGGTTTTGTTGTGTGGCTGACTGCCCATGGCTCACCCCAGGGTCACAGAGGGTGGGTAGGGTCTGAATGGGGCCCTCTCCCTGCACCCTGCCGGGCTCTTCTGTCCAACCCCCGAGGGCAACCCACTCACCCCCCCCCCCTCACAATGCCCCACCACGCTCCCAGTGTTTCATCATTCATTAAGTGCTTGCTCCAAAAGGTGTGCAAAACTCCCCATCATTAACCCTCCCAGCAATCTGGTGCCGTTTTATTGTCAAGATTTTCATCAAAACACTCAAACCCAACAAGCACCCTTTTATTTATAGAAAAAAAAGGAAAAAAAAAAAAGGAAAAAGAAAAAGAAAAAGAAAAAAAGTGCCCCCTCCCCTTCCTCCCCTATTCTTTTGTGGTATGCATTTTCCTGTGCAATAGGACAGAGACTCTTCATGATCACAGAGGTAATGAAGACTTGCCTCCATTTTTATCTAAGTTATCAAGTATATATTCATATTTCTGGTCTCTGCTTGTCTGTCATTCTTCAATTGCACTTACATACATATACATATATATAACCACTAACACGCATATGTAAGACATTTGTAAATGCATTACCCCGGACATCAGTCCCCGAACTCCCCATGTGTCCTCGACTCCCCCACCGTTAGAATCATTGCCAACAGTTTCATTAGTAACATCGCAGCCTCCGCAGGCGGCCATGTTGGCTCCTCCGGCCTCAGTTTCCAGCTCAGTTCCTCCGCAGGAGCGCCGCGAGCGTGGTGAGGTGCTCCTGTCTGAGTGGGGCGACGTGGGGCCAGGCTGGGGAGCGAGGACAAACCCCTATGTGGCGGTGGGGGTGGCGGCGTCCATGGAGGATAGGATGCGCACCACCTCGGCACGCTGGGTGGGCGAGATGTGCTGGGTCATGTACACGATGGAATCCATGGCAACCTCCGGGTTAGCTTGGACCAGGCTAGAGAGAGAGAGAGAGAGAGAGAGAGACCATGGGAGGGAGAGATGTTAGCATGATTGGGCAGATGCACTAGTAAACACACTGTTGAATTACAATATTATTATTATTAGTAGGTTACAATATTTTTGGGCAAATTGGTGCAAACACCTACATCAGTGGAGGGCTCATTGTAATGTATGGAATGCATTCTGTTCCATGCATTACAATGAGCCCATCCTCCTTCTACCTCCATTTACGTACATAGTTATGACCAGAGAATCTCCCTCTGTACAAACACAGACAGTATTGTAGCGCTGAGGTGGCTGATTAGTGGTCACGTACAGGCCGGTTCACACTGAGGTGGCTGTTATGAACAGCCTGTCTCACCTGCGGATCTGCTTGAGGATGTGGTCCCTGCGGATGTACTTGATGTTCTCATCTACCACAGACCTGGCCCCCTCCTCCTCAGCCAGCTGTTTCTCCAGCCACTCCACCACCTCCTCATTACTGTCCCACAGATAGGCCTGCAGAGAGAGGGAGAAAGAGGGAGGGGATAGGGGAGAGGGGGAGAGGGATAGAGGAAGAGAGAGAATAAATATATTCCAAAACATGAATTATGATTAGTCTAAAGTTTCGCCTGATTTGTAAAAAAAAAAAAAAAAAAAAAAAAAAAAATTAATAATAATGGTTTGTCCTGTGCAGGAGAATACTACAAACATTTCTTCTTCTAACCTTGTGCGTTTGAACCGGTACGTTTGAACCAAAATCAAGAAAGCGGTCCGAATAAATAAGAAAAAAAAAAAAACAATGTTCATATGTGAAGTCAAAGAGTCTGAGAGCTACAAAGCGGTGTGGACTGATGCCTTTTTGACTGGACCTGATAGAAGAAATCCATATTCATGAGTGGCGCCGTCTTCTGATCCCAAACAAAGGCGGGCTGGGGCTTAGGAAGATTGGGGGGGCGTTAATGGCCTCACGCCGTTTTAAGAGAGCTCCGGCTTGTAGTCCGCAAGAACATTTAATGCCCTTATTAATCATTTTTAATCCGTTTGCTTTTAATTAAGAAACAGCGTGTCGCCCTCCTATCTGCACGTGCCAGGGCTCAGATTAATTGTGGCTTAAGATAGCCGGCCCTGATTGGAGTAATGTATTAGGTAACAAGACGCCCGGCTTCTAAAGATACTCTCTCACATTACCTCAGGAGCGGGGCTGTTTCTAGTCACCCCTCCAGCAACACCCATCCCTGGTCTGGGAAGGACATCTCCCTTTGCATGTTGACGTCTCTACACCTATTATCACCTTGTATCACAATTGAATGTCGAATGTACTGGAATAGATTTTTAAACTATTGCTTGTAAAACGTTATATAAATGTTTTATAAAAGCATTATATAAATGTTGATATACTGTAAAAGATATATTGTGTATATAATATATAGTACAAGACGAATGACCAATGGAACCGCATGCAGATCAGATCGTCATGGTCAGACTGACAGTATCAATGCTGATTCTGACAAGGGCAGTGGTGGTTTTGGGGGGGATGGGGGGGATTTGGGGGAGGGTGAGAGGGATTTTGGGGGAGGGTGAGAGGGATTTTGGGGGGGACGGACAGACATGGATGCTCACCTTAACGGCTCCCTCGGCCTCTACAAACCAGCGGCGCAGCATGGCCTGGATCTGTCCGTCCGTCAGCTCGCTGTTGGCCACCTGGATCTTCCTCTTCACTGTGTCCTCCAGCAGCAGACGCCGCAGGCGCCAGTAGAAGAACTGCCGCGATGTCCGCCAGTCCAGGATGTCCTGATACACACACACACACACACACACACACACACACACACACACACACACACACACACACACACACACACACACACACACACACACACACACACACACACCTTTACTAGCCAATACATTTAGAATTGAGTGCTGAAGCCTGTCCAGTCTAAGTAAATTAATTTAATCTTGTTTCAAGTCAGTGTGTTGCTGGTAGTTTTGCTGTATTTTGCTGTGGCTATCCTGCCTTAAGCTCTGGACCTAGTTTCTGTTGAAAGCTATCTGTTTGAAGCCAATTGCTGTCAATGTCCAGTGGGAGGGCCTAAAACTATTCTGCAAGGTATTTAACTCCGGCTCACCTTGGACCAGGACTAATACATTTGGAATTGAGTGGTAAAACCTGTCTGGTCATTAACTGATCATTAGGTGGGAGGGGCTGCTACCCTGCTAGTCATCAGCAATTACAGAATCTGCATTTCTATCTTGACAGTCATAGAGCGATAGCCACTGCGACAGCCTCCTGACACGAAGACGAAGGAGTCAATCTGTGGAGTCCATCGAGGAAGGCCTGAGAGGAAGACCAAACTACTAAAGTATTTTTATTCTATTAGTTTCTATTTTCACTACTCTGAGTATATTGAGCGCTACCTACATATTGTATTACCCACAAACCCTCTCTCTATACCGGCAAATATCACAATATGCTTTCTCCCCATTCCTGTTATTTCATCCCTCAGGAGGACACATCAAAGCTACACCTCCCTTCGCAACCATTCCAATCTAATCTACCCACTCAACTGACCACGATCTCACTGTCATGAGAGGACTTTGGAACTGCCAGTCAGTGGTCCGGAAAGCAGAGGCTATCTCAGCTTACGCCTGCTTTAAGTCCCTCCACTACCTTGCCCTCACAGAGACATAGATTACACTGGAAAACACAGCTACTCTGGCAGCCCTCTCTGATGCCTACTCCTTTTCTCATTCCCCTAGACTTTGTGGTCAAGGGGGAGGCACAGGACTCCTCATCTCACCTAAGTGGTCACATAATGCCCTTCCCCTGTCACACCTGTCCATATCCACCTTCGAATTCCACGCTGTTTCTGTCACCTCCCCTGTCAAACTTCACATTGTCGTTATCTATCATCCAGGTCAGCTTGGCCACTTCTTAGATGAGATGGATGTCCTTCTCAGCTTCTTCCCTGAGGATGGTACACCGCTCTCACTACTGGGTGACTTCAGCATCCAGTCAGAGAAGCTTCACTCGTCTGGAGTATTTTACCTTCTCTCCTCCTTTGGCCTTACCCTGTCTCACTCTCCTCCGACTCATAAAGCAAGGGCAGGGCAATCAGCTCGACCTCGTCTTCACCAGATCCTCCCATACCTCCAACCTCACTGTTACCCCTCTTCCAGTTTTTGTATCCTTCTTCCTTCCCCTCAAATCCACCCCCTCCCAGTCAGTCTCTACCCACACTGTATCCTCTCGTCACAACCTGCGTACCCTCTCCCTTACCCCTCTCTTCCTCTGTCTTATTCTCCCTACCCTCTGTGGAATCCTTCTCCCTTCTATCCACTGATGCAGCCTCCTCCACCCTCCTGTCCACTCTTTCCTCATCCTTCGACTCTCTCTGTCCACTGACCTCAAGGCCAGCACGATCCTTTCTACACGCTCCTTGGCTGTCTGAATCCCTGCAAGCTTGTAGAATAGGGCTCCGGGCAGCTGTGAGGAAATGGGAGAAAAACCGGCCTCTCTGATGACCTAAAACCTTATCTCTCTCTCCTCCTCAACTACACCTCATCTGCATCAGCTGCTAAAGCTTCTTACTACCATTCCAAAATTCAATCCTCGGCCTCTGACCCAAGGAAACTGTTCTCCACATTTTCCTCACTCCTCAACCCACCTCCTCCCTCTCCTCCCTGTCTGCGGATGACTTTGTCACCTACTTTAAAAAGAAGGTTGATGACATAAGCAGCTCTTTCTCTCTACCTCTCACCAACACTGCTACCTCTCCTCCCAAACCCACTGCGCTACACTCGGTCTCTGGTTTATCAGCTTTTCCCTGCCTCTCCCCTGATATGCTAAAACTGGTCACATCCAAGCGGGCAACCACCTGCCTCCTCGATCCTATCCCCTCCCCCTTTCTCCAAAGACCTCCTTCCATTCCTTACCACCATAAGCAATTCCTCTCTATCCACAGGATCTGTCCCAGCTGCCTTTAAGACAGCCAGAGTCAAGCCTCTTCTCAAGAAACCAACTTTTGACCTATCTGCTGTCCATAACTACAGACCGGTATCCCTTCTCTCCTTCTTATCTAAAACCCTTGAACGTGCTGTCTCTAACCAACTGTCTCACTACCTCCTTTAGAGCAACATCCTTGACCATCACCAATCCGGCTTTAAGGCTGGGCAATCTACTGAGACTGCTCTCCTTGCTGTCGCGGAGGCCCTCCACTCTGCTCGAGCTTCTCCATCACAGTAGAGAACTCTACTGTGACCTCCTCCCAGACAGCCAAAAACCTTGGGGTTATCCTTGACAACCACTTATCCTGTGTGGCAAACATCACAGCGACAGCACGCTCCTATAGATTCTTCCTCTACAACATCAGAAGGATACATCTATTCCTCACCAGACAAGCAGCACAAATCTTGGTCCAGACACTTGTGATCTCTAGCCTTGACTACTACAATGTAATGATGGCTGGGCTCCCCACCTCCGCCATCAGGCCTCTGCAGGTCATCCAGAATGCTGCCGCCCGTCTGGTGTTCAATCTCCCCAAATTCTCCCATGTCACCCTCTTCTTCGCACCCTTCACTTGCTCCCGGTAGCAGCACGCATCAGATTCAAGACCCTGGTGCTCGCCTACCGGGCGGCAAAGGGAACAGCCCCTCCCTATTTGCAAGCGATGGTCAGCCCCCAAACCCCTGCCCGATCACTCCACTCTTCCACCTCGGCTGGCTGCCTGGCACTGCCGCCTCTACGTTGATGCAGCAGTCACACTACTCGGTGATGGCTTTTCACTGTCCTGGCGCCCCGCTGGTTGAACGAGCTTCCCACTGCTGTCAGGACTGCAGAGTCACTACCTATCTTCCCCTGTAGATTGAAGACCCATCTCTTCAGGCTACATCTTAACTGTCTCTCCTAAAGACCTCTTCATTCCACCTACCCCCATGTACAGGTTTCTCTACTGTAAATAAATTACTAACAATAATAAAAAAAAGAAGCATTGTGACTGCCAATAGCCCCTGGTCCTAGCATCGATAATTTTTTCTTATGATGACTGATGGATAGATGATTCACTGACTTAGACAAATGTATTTCTTGTAAGTCGCTTTGGATAAAGGTGTCTGCTAAATGCCATAAATGTAAATGTAAACCATACTAACACTTACATTTCAAATAAAAAATCCAATGTTACTATGTTGAGATATTCTTGGTCACCACTTCAGTCATACGTCTTCCAATACCTGGCATTATTAAATTTACATACTATTATTATTATTTTTTTGGAACTGAATAAAGTATTCTATTTTTACGAGGTGTGTGTGTGTGTGACTAGATACTCAAGAGCTGCTCCTGCTCTTGGTGTTCTACAGAGCTGCCATGCATCCATCAGATTCTTGCTGTTCCTTTTGAGGGCGTCAGAGATTTTTATCTCTTACAGAAATACTTAAAAACTGCCCCGACTGCTTTTCTCTCATAAAGCAGGCTTTTGTTCATGCGTGTGCACGTGTGTATGCATGTGCGCACGTGTGTGCACGTGTTGTGTGTGTGAGAGTGAGAGAGAGAGAGGACAGAGTGAGACTGGAATCCAGCCCGGGGCTGTTCCGTGCTTGCTGAGGTGATGGACCAGGTCATCAGAAGGTAATTATGAAGACGTGTCTAACAGCCTGAGTGAGATTGGAACACTCTCTGTTTCCGTAGGCATCTCTACCGCCACAGCCACAGTTCCCCTGGGTTTTTCCGCCGGCTGGGTGACTCACACACACACACACCACACACAGACAGTTCTGTGTGTACGGTCTATGGAATGATACCATCAAAAGCACCGCTCATCCTAAGAAAACACTTGGTATGAGGTGTTCTGATACGATCTGCGTTTCGATCATGAGCGTGACGCCATGGACGGTGACACTCACCGTGATGACGCCCTTCTCCTGCATCCGGCCGGGCGTGTCGTGGAGGTCGGCGAACTGCACGGCCACCTGGTGGTAGATGGGTAGGAGGAACTCCTCGCGCTCCTTCAGCTTCGTCTCCAGCTCCTTCCTGTCTGCCTGGCCCAGCTCTGGGGTGCCTGAGGGGGGGGGGGGGGGGACCACAACGTTATTATCATTCATCGATCAATCTTACTATTAGTCTAACCTTCTCTCATCACCTTTAATCATCTCTATCTATCTATCTATAGACCAAACCATCTTTTAACTTTATCAACTACCAAAATCAGACTTTGCAAGCCCACAAAGTTTCTTCTGAAACTTCTTTTTCTAGTTATAACACCATAACACCAAGTTATGAGATATGGTGCTAGCCAGCTACATGACTGTAATCAGAATGACATTCTGAATTGCGGCAATAGGACAGTGTCAGTGTTTGGAGTTCATTAACACGGTTGGTTCAGAGTGAGTGACAGTGGGAGGGTTTCGGAGCAGGGCTGCTGAGCTTCCACTGGCACCGGGTTTGGTCTTTACGGAGTGTGTGGAGGAGAGCAGGGCTGAGCTCTCAGTAACAGTGTTTTGGTTCAGAGTTCTTCAGAACCCCTGGCTGCTGTCAGCCGTGATTGATTTCTGTCAGAGCCAATCGGTCAGCCCCCCCTCCCCCCACACACACACCTCCCCCCCACCTCCCCCCTATAGGCCCGGCGCTGGCCCATGGCTCCTGTGAGCCAAGAGGAAAAATCTATAGGGGCGGGCAGCAGAGACGAGACGGGCGGCTGATTGATCTGGAACCGCTGTGATTGACACATCTCCCCGGGGAGCGGAGCAGGGACGATACAATCACCCTCAGATAAAGAACAGGAGTGACAGGGAATTACAGCCCACGTGCCCCCAACCAGATATATTACCATCCCTCACAAGAGAGGGAGGGAGGGAGGGGAGAGAAGGGGGGTGGTAGCGAGAGAGAAAACTCACCCAGTTTCTCTGCCAGGCCCAAGTAGACAGGGTCCACACGTCTCATGGTCTTCACCAGGTCCTTCCTCCTAAACTTGATCTCTACCGTCCCTTCTGGCTCCAACACTCCACCCCTAGAGACCACAGAGAGGGAGTTAGAGTAGAGGAACTCGTCAACACTCACCATCACTGACCGCAACAGTCTTTTTTTTCCATTTACAGTAGCAGACGCTTTTGTCCAAAGCGACTTACAATACGTACATTTGTCTAAAGTAAGTGAATCAACTATACTATCACAGTCATTGTAAGTTAAGTCAAGAGTCATACATGACCTGGGCCCACTATTGAGTAAAGACATTGAAAACCAAGAAGCACAAAAAAAAAAAAAAAAAAAAAAAAAAATATATATATATATTATTATTATTTATTTTTTATTTTTTTTACAAATAATAATATATAATAATTTTTCAACAGAAAAACAATCCTAACAGTGACTCTCCAGCAGAATTGATTT
The DNA here is from genome assembly GCF_951799395.1 of Argentina silus. Classification (NCBI taxonomy): domain Eukaryota; kingdom Metazoa; phylum Chordata; class Actinopteri; order Argentiniformes; family Argentinidae; genus Argentina; species Argentina silus. Next base: position 25,131,423 of record NC_139656.1, on the reverse strand, counting down.
ATTTATCCCTTATTCAACCAGGTAAGTTGACTGAGAACATATTCTCATTTGGGGAAGAGTTGCCAGGAAGAGGAGAGGGGATGGGATGAATGAGCCAATTGGAAAGTAGGGGACCATTAGGTAGCCATGATAGTGTGAGGGCCAGATTGGGGATTCAGCCAGGACACAGGCGTTAGCACGCCTACCCTTGAGGATAAGTGCCATGGGATATTTAACTGCTCTGCAGTGGCGACCTCTGTTTAACGTCGCATCCGAAGGACAGTGTGGGCCGTGGTCTGTGTGTGTCAAGAGGAACTCACCGGCTGTCCTTGTCGGCGTACATCTCCATGTGGCGGGGGTTGATGGTGGGGTCTATGACCACCCAGGACCCTCCTCTCAGCTCCGCCTGAGGAGGGATGTACACCAACACTGGCTGGCGGTACTCTCTCAGTCCATCCACGATGTACGCCCCGAACTTCAGCACCTGGTCGTACATGTCTGAGAGAGGCGGGTGGAGAGGATTTTTTTCCCATGTTAAGACACTGGACACACAGACAGACAGACACACAGACAGACACACATACACACTGATTCTGTGGTACCTTTCATGCCTCCAGAGAAGCCCCTCCAGTTGGCGAAGACCATGAGTGGGAGACCCTCTCGGTTCAGGTCTTTGATGGCCTGGGCCGTCTTGAAGGCAGAGTCAGGGAACCACACCTGGCCTGCCTGCTGGATGATCTGAGGATGTGACACAGCAGAGAGTTAATGGTCAGTGTGTGTGTGTGTGTGTGTGTATATATACAGTGTGTGAGAGAGAGAGAGAGAGAGTGTGAGAGTGTGTGTGTACGTGTACACAGGATGCATTTTAGTACCTTGGCCTCAGAGTCCAGGTTGGCTGGGTCAGCTGGGATGGACAGCTCCACCGATCTGGTTTCCACGGCAACCACTCCAGTAGGGATCCCACCCAGCCTGAGACCAGACACGGGGGGGGGGGGGTCAGTCATCAATGGGACAAGAACACACAACAGTGGCACCGCTGGGGGGGATGGCAGGTCAGGGGTCAAGTAGGTCAATAGGTGGGGTTACAGGCTAAAGGATTTTCCACACTGGACAATGTGGATGGACCGGTATTACCACGTTGTAGTATAGAGGAATGACTACAATCATATGGGTTCTCTAACGGTATTCTTCAAACCTGAAGCCACATCATCAGTTTGACATCGCTATGGACTGTGGGCCCTTGAGGCTCTGAAGGCATTCAATATATCATAATAATTAATGACCAAAAACAACGTTTTAAGGGAGACGCTTTCAATATGTGTTCCTGTCTGTAAACATTTTGTGTTATATCAAGCTCATTGCCACAAAGATTACCGGAATTATCCATAGATCGTGTAAAGGTTTCCTTGACCTGTTTTATCAAATCACTGTGTAACAAAGAAGAAACATGCTCTGTAAATCTTTCCTTAAAACAACCTAGCACTTTTCCCGATCATTGGATAGACATCACTTCTCTGTCAAGTAGGCTAATCATGTCTGTGTAGCCATAGTGTTTATATGTGTGTCTGTTTCACAATAAGTCTGGTTGTGTTTCAATTAGAATATTTAGGCTTAAGTTATTATTATTAACATTATTATATGAACATGATAGGCTGTGCCTGTGTGGATACATCTTCTCACCTGGCTCTGCCCACCACCACGCTCTGAGCCCACGGCTGCATGATCTCCATGAAGGAGCCGTGGTCAAAGAAACCACTCTGCCACGGACCCTTAGGGGCTGGAGGGAGGGAGGGATAGAGGGAGGGAGAGAGAGAGAGAGAGGGGAGTTGGCATCAGCAAAAAGATTTAGATAGAAGGGGGGAAGAAAAGAGAGAGACCAAGAGAGATGGAGTGTGAATGAAAGGAAAAATCATCAAACGTTGCAGTTTCAAGACTGTTTTGACACAGTAAACATTCACATCTGTTCATTGTTCTACTAGGTAGAGGCTGTATTTATATATATATATATATATATATATATATATATATATATATTAATGCAAATATCTAATCAGCCAATCACATGGCAGCAACTCAATGCATTTAGGCATGTAGACATGGTCAAGACGACCTGCTGAAGTTCAAACCGAGCATCAGAATGGGGAAGAAAGGTGATTTAAGTGACTTTGAACGTGGCATGGTTGTTGGTGCCAGACGGGCTGGTCTGAGTATTTCAGAAACTGCTGATCCACTGGGATTTTCACGCACAACCATCTCTAGGGTTTACAGAGAATGGTCCGAAAAAGAGAAAATATCCAGTGAGCGGCAGTTCTCTGGGTGAGTGCCTTGTTGATGCCAGAGGTCAGAGGAAAATGGCCAGACTAGTTTTGAGATGATAGAAAGGCAACAGTAACTCAAATAACCACTTGTTACAACCAAGGTATGCAGAAGACCATCTCTGAACGCACAACACATCGAACCTTGAAGCAGATGGGCTACAGCAGCAGAAGACCACACCGGGTGCCACTCCTGTCAGCTAAGAACAGGAAACTGAAGCTACAATTCGCACGGGCTCACCAAAATTGAACAATAGAAGATTGGAAAAACATTGCCTGGTCTGATGAGTCTCGATTTCTGCTGCGACATTCAGATGGTAGGGTCAGAATTTGGCGTAAACAACATGAAAGCATGGATCCATCCTGCCTTGTATCAACGGTTCAGGCTGCTGGTGGTGGTGTAATGGTGTGGGGGATATTTTCGTGGCACACTTAGTACCAATTGAGCATTGTTTAAACGCCACAGCCTACCTGAGTATTGTTGCTGACAATGTCCATCCCTTTATGACCACAGTGTACCCATCTTCTGATGGCTACTTCCAGCAGCATAATGCACCATTTTCACAAAGCAAAAGTCGTCTCAAACTGTTTTTATGAACATGACAATGAGTTCAGTGTTCTTCAGTGGCCTTCCCAGTCATCGGATATGAATCATTGGAACACCTTTGGTATGTGGTAGAACAGGAGATTCACAGCTTGAAAGTGTACCTGAAAAATCTGCAGGAATTGCATGATGTCATCATGGACCAGAATCTCAAAGGAATGTTTCCAACATCTTGTGGAAGAACTGAGGCTATTTTGAGAGCAAAGGCAGGCCCTACCCAGTATTAGTATAGTGTTCCTAATAAAGTGTTCAGTGAGTGTATGTATATCTATATCTATCTATCTATATATATCTATATCTATATATCTATATATCTATATATCTATATATATATATATATAAATATAATTTCTTTCCCAGAAGTCTGTGATCTTTGCAGGGCCCCATGACGGATGAGTGTGTAAAGAGCCTCCCTCGGTTCCTCTGCTGCTGCTGCCAGCAGAGTGAGAGAGACAGGGCTAGTCTAAGAGGTTACCATTCAATTAAGCTGCCCCACTCATCACAACTGAAGACATGGACTGCCCTCCCCACCTCCCTCCACCCCCCCGCCCCGCCCCACCCCCCCCCCCCACACACACACCCACCCCACACCCCAATCTCTCCCCCTGCCCCAAAGTTGTAATTACACTGATATGGAATCTGCTCTGGCCTGACCCTCCCGTGTAAAACATGAGCCATCCATTCCACTGCTATCGCTTCATGCACACAGCTCCATGACGCCCTGGGTTGGCTGTGTGTCTCTCTGAGTGTCTGGATGAGGGATTTCCCCCCCTCCAGCCCCCATCGCTACAGTCATGAATTAGCTTAGCCTCTGACCCCCAGGGGATATCTGCCTCCAATGATCACACCGCAAATCTGCACGTCTACCTTTAAATGACACACTCACTAAATTGAAGTATGGGGGGATGGGGGGGGGAGGAGGAGGGGGGGGGGCTGCTGTTTCACACATGCTGATGCAGCTCTTTATGTGAGGCTGGAGGAGAGAGATGAAGACACGACTGTCTGGAAAGTGACTGATTATTTTTTTAGAAAGATAGAAATATAAAGAATCTTTATTGCACAGCGACGGGAAAGACTGGATAGGTTGCATCGAATTGTGTTTTTACGGTGAATTACGGCATTCGGCACTTGGCGACCGATACTATGTTTTTCTAATGTACGTTGAGTCAAGAGTGTTTGTTTTTCTTCATTGGATACTGAATAAATATGAATTAATACGCCGATGCTTATGACAAATGCAGGTGGGACTAGAAGAAGCCTGTAGCTGGATCTCTCTGGGCAGGTAGGAGAGAGACTAGAAGAGAGGCCTGTAGCTGGATCTCTCTGGGCAGGTAGGAGAGAGACTAGAAGAGAGGCCTGTAGCTAGATCTCTCTGGGCAGGTAGGAGAGGGGAGCAGACTCACTCTGGCTGGGCCGTCCTGACAGCATCCAGCGAGGGTCGTAGGGTGCCTTGGTGGGCACAAATTCCACCGGCCGGTCGATGGGGTCCTTAGCTTTGAGAATGGGCCCCGGACTGGAAGAGCACTGAGAGGGGGCAAAGACAAGAACCTTAAAATCCCCCTTTTCACAACAGTATAACACATGAACACAGAGTTGAATACACAAAAACCCCACACAATTGTTTTCTCTCCTTTACCTAGCACAGGGACTACTTTGAGCACGTATTCTTATAGACAGTCTTACGTGTGACGATTGTGTGATGTATAGGTGTGTCACTTACTTTAAGTGAATGTACTTATTGTAAGACGCTCTTTTAGTCATTTGCGTCTGCTAAAAGACGCGAATGACTAAAAAAAAAAAAAAGGGAAAAATATCTATCTATTTTCACACTGAAGCTGTGGCAGCTATGCGTACATGACACTGCTGACCTTCTGTCACAATATGTGGGCATATTCCAGAGGTTAGATTCCCAGTTCCAGTGGAACAAATATAGCTGATGAGGAGCGGCTGGTGATGTTTACCTTGGGCATGTAGGACAGCCACTGCAGCAGGGTGAAGACTCCCTCAAAGTCGTCACACACGGTGCTGTGGGTCACGCCGTTGTTGTGCATGATCTGTACTCCGCCCAGCTGGTTATTAGACGTGTACACCTCTCTGCCCAGCACCTGTGGAAAGATCAAGAGACAGAATAAATGTCATCTCCTCTCTTTTTTTTTTTTTTTTCCATTGGAGACCTCTTCTTTCGTCACATTCCACCAAACCAAACCATTTCAAGTCGATTCATCACTCGAGAGACTGCATCACCAAGCATGACATGTATATACGCCATACAGTTTACAATGCTTCTCAAGAAACCCATGATTCCCCTCCCTGTAGGTATAGTCTCTGCCCCTCAGAGGACATTATGTGTGTGTGTGTGTGTGTGTTTGTGCTAATCCAGTCATAATGGCTGCCTGGCGTCGTGGCTGAGGATGGAGGATGGTGTCAGTAGGCCCTCTGGTCCCTGGGGCTGCCGATCAATAGGATCCCACACACAGACACAGATATGCCGGTGGGGACAGGGACCCTGCCGCTCTGTGGCCCGCGAGGGCCAGTCGATACTGTCAATGGGTGGCCAGGGATCTGTGTATCAGGGCGGTCACGGGGGGGTGGGGGGGTGGACAGGGGTGCCAGACTACCCCCCCCCCCCAGGGGTTGTTTGTAACCTCCAGAGTGAATGAATACATGAGGTTTCTCCTCCCTGACACTCTTATTCACCCACACTATCGACAGGCACTGTGACAAAGAGCTGCCCCGCACACTGCCTCACCACCCGTTTCTGAGAACTGTATATGTGTGTGTGTGTGTGTGTGTGTGTATGTATTGGTTTATCGTGCGTCTCCCCGGCTGTGAGAGGCTAATGAAGGATGGCACGGAGGCCACTGAACTCATTTTGGCGTCCAAACTGCTCCTGTGACCGCCCCCCCCCCCTCCCGGACCCATTAACCTCCCCCCCTACCCTCCCCCCCAATCCCGGCACACCAGAGGCTGGGCGGCCGCGCGTGGGGAGGGGGGGGGGGCGGGACACACAGCTCCGTAAAACACGGAGAGGGGGCTCGTCGCTCACTCGTGGCTTTCACCTCTTCGGCCATCATTTACTTTCTTTATTACCATTAATGGTTATGTCCCTGGCTACAAATCTGGGGCGCTCTCCTAAAGCTGTCAGGCCAGCCTGCGGGCCCCAGGAAGCATTGCAGTCACCTTGACAGGCAGACGCAGAGGCCCCTGTGCCACCGGGCTGAGCCGGGTTCATTAAGATTCCACAGGATCGAGGGGAGGGGGGGGAGAGGGGGAGAGAGAGAGAGAGAGAGAGAGAGAGAAGAAATAGGGAGTAGACGGAAGAAAGAGGGGAGGAGAGGGAAGAGAGGATGGGGAGAGAGGAGGAAACGGCTCACTGGGGTATATGGGCCAGTACTGTAGTTACTATCCAGTCACCATACAAATGTGAGAAAGATTGCCACCAGCAGATGAAATGACAGTAGGCTTCCCTCTTCTTTGGTTAACGACCTACTATGAGGACATGGTGTGGATGAGATAACAGTGAATCTCTGTCCAGTGTCCCTGTCATACGTCACTGTGGAATGAACCTAACCCCGATCGTAAATGGACAAATTCACTATTCATAAGGATAGCAGTATAATCCCCACACATATACAACCTAATCCTGCCTATGACCACCAAGTCCCTGTTCTGTAACGCACGCACGCACGCACGCACGCACGCACGCACGCACGCACGGTTCCAGCAAAAACCTGCAAATCGAAACGTGAGTGTTGTTGTGTTTTCTCATGCGGCGATTTGTCATGTAATTTGGAATGGAGTCATGTTAATGCACTGACAGAGAGGAGAGATGGAGGGGGTGCTAGTGGGGGACACAGAGAGAGAGAGAAAACAATCTGCCTCAGCAAAACTTTCCATTCTGATTGGAGACAAATGATATGGGTGTCCTTCTCTCTCTCTCCCTCTCTCTCTCTCTCTCTCCCCTCCCGAGCTGCAGCCTCAGGCACCACGCTATATCTATGCAAATAACAACTTCACGCTTCCCTTTCTATTATTCCACGAGGAGCTGCAAGGGGGAGGGGGTGTATGTGTATGTGTGTGTGTGTGTGTGTGTGTGTGTGTGTGTGTGTGTGTGGGGGGGGGGGGGTAGGGGGGAATGGCTGAGGGGGGAGGGGGGGGGGGGGTAGGGGGGGGTTTCAACCACAGAACGAGAAAAGGGCCTGATCACTGAGGTGGAAAATATGTACACGGAGAGTGAGAGAGAAAATACAAGATCACAAAACACCATTATAATTTGTATTCTCTGATTTAGACATGATGCCATCTTCCTCCTGTCTCCTAGTTCAGAGTGGGCTGTCTTATCCATTGTACATGCACGTACGCACGCACGCAGAGTGTCTGTGCTCTTCCCAAAATTAACTACTACAAAAGAAAAAGAAAAACACAACCGACTAATACATATTAATAGTGAAATTCCACATTAAAATGCAGATGCGTTAATTGCATGAACTAAGGACAATCTATTTGGGTCACAGCCGAAGGAGCACAGTGCAGAAGCTCACATTAACATCTCGCTGTCTACTGTCTTTTATATAAAAAAATAAAAATAAAAATAAAATAATAAAAAAACACAGGACAATCAAAAGAGAATTAAAATGACCTTCACCCTATCCGTATCTTAAATGGTTATTATAATAAAACATACTGTTGTTGTTGGTGCATGGTGGGGTGAACAGCTGACTGAGGAAAAGCCATGCTCCACTCTCAAAACAAATGAAAAGTCAGCGTCTTTGAACGTTGTAGCCTAGGATCCAATATGCACACAATACAGCCAGCACTCTTTTTTATTATTATTATAATTCTAATTATTTTTAAGTAATAGTTTAATACATGCTACAGGGGGCCAATGACGACCCATGTACTTCCCGTGTCCACTTTCAAATTCCTTTGCGAATTTTGGCATTGTATCAGTGGCGATTTCTAACATTTGAAAGCAACAACTTCCCAGATGAATAACTGATTTGTTATGACTTGTATTCTTGAAGAGCGATCGTTTTAAAGCGGTAAAGTTACGAGACCGTGTTCGAAAAGGTTTTTTTTTTTTCTTTTTCTTTGCTACTGGCAAAGAGATACTGGCTAGAAAAACCATTAGTGACGTCCTGTAAGCATACGTTGAACATTGAATTTAGAAAAAAAAATCCAGACGGAGAAAAATGAATGTGGGACGTTCCACTTGTGTGTGGATCCAGAAGTGACGACACACCTCGGTACTCAGTATGCAAGAGGAACCACTGAAACACTAGGCATACATCCTGACACAATAACTCAGTGAGAGTTCCATGTCTATGAGCATTGAGCCAGGTCAGGTCAGGTCAGGTCAGGTCAGGTCAGGTCAGGTCAGGTCAGCTCAGCTCAGCCCAGCCTGTGCTGGATCAGATGTTATACCCAGTACAACACAGGCCCGCTCGGTTCGGCTGTGCAGTGTAAGTGAAGCCCATGTTGGGCTCTTACCTTGTTGAGAGCTCCAGCCCCAGTGAGGATGATGTGGGAGTTCTCCACCTGGATGGTCCTCTGGCCCAGCCTCACCAGGTAGGCCCCGATCCCTATGGCTCGACACGTCACCTGGACAGGGAACAGGAGACAGCCTGCTTAGGAATCCATGTGTGTTTTTGTATTGTAATGTATTGTAGTGTCGTGTATTGTACTATATTGTAGTGTATTGTACTGTATTGCAGTGTAGTGCGTCTGTTTTGTGAAATACCCTGCAAGGATTCTGTCCAGTAGACAGAAAATAACAATAAAAACATTGAAAAGGAATCCAAATGCACGCAAATTGCTATGCAGGCTAAAGCTGGTCTTGCGTCAATTCTATGGGTTTTACTGTACATTTATACTGTTCTTGGCAGTGTTTCTCTTGGCAGTGTTTCTCTTGGCAGTGTTTCCCAGAGTGTGCATTTAGATCCTTTTAAGTAGCCCATTTCTATGATTGTTTGTGTGTGCCTGTGTGTGGGTGTGTGTGTGGGTCTGTGTGTGCGTGGGGTCGCACATGTCTCTGCGTCCAGTGTGTGCGTACCAGGTTCATGGTGATGACCTCCTCGTAGGCCAGAGAGGACTCTCCGGCGATCATCCCAGAGCCCTTCAGATTCTCCACCCCCAGCCCCTCCTCCTTTCCAATGATGTCAGTGATCTTGTACCTGCAGAGGAAAACAGCTCAGTCAGACACACACACACACACACACACCACTTCTTCACCTTTTTAATTTCTCTCCCTCTATTCTTGTAGGCCTATTCATGTGTAGTCATGCACAGTCCATTGATTCTATATAGCAGGTTGCAGATTTAGCGCCCCTCACCAAGCTTCAGTGAGGAGAAGGTAGAGTATGATGTGTATTGAGTAGGGGAGCCGTGTGGCAGCGAGATAAGGGCTGACCTGATTTGATGGGTGAGAGCAACACGGTGAAAAGCTTGCTATGATCACAATCCGATCATGTTCAGATCAGCGATTACTTAGAGGAAAGGGAGGAAAGTAAAGGCTACATTGTTTTTGAAAAGGTATTGGAACGGGGCCCCTGGACTCACCTGGACTCTCCCTCGTCCTCCACATGTTCACAGTGGACAGAGTTCAGGGCAGACACCTTCTTGTAGTCCTGGGGGGTGAGGTACAGGTACTTGAAGCCCTGGGGGAGAGGAACAAACACACCGTTTGGATGAGCAAGGCTGTGACCGCTGACAGAGAAGACTTCTGGATAGCCAAATTAGCCAACACTTGTCTGGGCCACACAACTGACGACACAACGATTCTGTCTAGTTCTGCCTGGCCGTGCAACGTATTCAAACGATTTGTATTTGAACCCTACGACGGAAGGTCTATGGGCACCCACCCACCCACCCGCATTACCGTACCCGTCCTGCTGCCAGCTCACCTTGTAGGGGTCGGCAGTGTCCTGCCAGGCCACGTGGAACATGTGTCTGATCTCCTCCGCCAGGCCGATGCGGGCGCCGCTGTTGGCAGCGATGTAGATGCGCGGGATGCCACTCTCCCGGGACATCTCGGAGGCCTGCAGGAACAGCACGTCCTCCTGGGGCCCAAACGACCCGATCTTGTGCGTGATGTCATTACTGATGACGACGATCTCCCGCCCCGCAGGGTACTCGGGGGTCCGCAGGGTCATTCGCCAAGCCACCATGCCAATCTGTGGTTGAGGGTGGGTGGATGGACGGACACACAAACTCATGAGATTTGTATTTAGTTTATGAGTACAGTACAACCAAAGCCTGCCTCTGAACAATACTGCCAAAGAAACACAGAGACACCTACAGAATATAAATGGAATTACACGTTTTAAGACAGGGAAAAAAAGACATCAGGTTCATATTAAGTAACCACCAAAAAGGCAGGAAAAGTTTTCAGAAAGTAATACTAAATAACCGTCCTTATTTCAAGTTCAGGCATTAAGAAACCTATTTTTGAAAACCTTTGAGCTTAAAAAAAGTTCCTACGTTTCATTTACTGAAAGGAAAACATGATGAGTCAGCAGCTCAGCAAGCGACACTTGATAATTGGACTGAAGATGGAAGAACAGGAATAATAGATGAAGATCTGAGGAATAATAATTTCCCATGAGTCAGGACATCCCATCATTATGTCTAATTTACAGTCGTGGAGCTTCCCCACCTCGTTTCCCCCTGGCAGGCGGTTCATCTGCACCAGCTGGCCCTGCGCGTCCAGCACCAGCTCAGTGAAGGTCAACAGCTCAGAGGGCAGAGGGCATTTGGGCAGGTGGGCGTAGGCCAGGGTGGACTGCCACAGTTTCCTCAGAGCCTGGATAGGAGGAGGAGGAGGAGGAGGGGGACGGACAGAGAGACCCAGTCAAAGAGCTGCTTTACACTCTCCTTGTAACAAACGATACTTTTCTAACCCTAACCATTTTTAGAACCATGTCGTAGCTTTTTGTATGATTCTGTTTAAAACCATCTATTTGGTGGTACCGGTTCTGGCCATCTCGGGTTGTGCTTTAGTTTCCCCTCTTACTATAACAAACAATTACATTTGGCTCTACACTCGCTTACTGTATATATAGAAACTCGATTTATTTATTACTCTATATATATTTATTACAGTATAATATAGAGGAATACAGAACACACTCAAGGTGAGGTGCTGACTAAGGGAACACAACTCATAACTTCTCTCCGTTATGTGACATTTATTCACCAATATGTTTGAGCCCGGAACATTGGTGAATAAATGTCACTCCACTCGGTGTACAGTACCTGTCGGACCATCTCTGGGAAGTCGTAGACGTAGGTGGTCCCCAGGGACTGGGCCTGGAAGCGCTTGGACTGCAGCAGGTCCTTGGTGACGTAGGGGGTGTTGATGAGCATGCCATGTAGAGGACCCTGCTTGTCACCGTACGCCTGGAACATGATCTGTACCCAGCCAGGAGGAGATGGTTACTCATCACACACACACACAATCATAGAACAGATATCCTTTCCACAGAACATCACGTAATGTAAACCAAGGACAAACTGATCCCACACAGAACATCATCTGAAGTTAACATGAAAACAGTGAGAATGTTACTTCGGTGATGCGAAGAATAATTAAAATCATATCAAATGGTGCACTGTCCTTCAAGTACTGGATTTGTTAATGTGCTGCAGTCGGTTTTTGTTTGTTTTCTGTTCCATTTTCTCCCTCCCTACCATTTTAGTTTGTAATTATTGAATCCTGTATTATTGGGACATTTCTTGAAAATATAATCTATATATAAAATATAAAATAAAGAGTATAATCAAATCAAATATAGAATATTACAATATTCTAATATTGTTTTAAATACAGTGAGAATGAAACGTAAATAAAACGTAACACGGCATCCTCAACAGTCATTTGTACTTCAGCAATATGAACACGATGATACGACACCACATCCCCCATCAGCTGTGCACTTCCGTTTGATTAGACCCATTGAGCAGCGCTGGCGAGCTGAACTGTGTCATTTCACATTAGGAGACAGGCGGCAGAACTCCTCAGGGTGAGAAAAACCCCCCCCCCAAAAAACCAGCTAGGAACTTATGAGGTTTAATACAATAGAAGTCATTTGGGAAGAAAAGCGAAGTTCGATGTAACACATCCAGCCATTGAGACACATTGGTCTCCTGAGTACGGGGCAAGAATGAGCCTGCCTGGCGGCTCCTGTGGTTAAGTGTTAATGACTCCAGCCCCGGCACAATGCACTGAATCCTCACTCAACGACGCCTAGCAGCTCCAAAATAGAAACCAAATTGAACTCCTCTCTCATATTCAATGCCATGAAACTAATAAGGCAGCTGCCCAAAAAAACAAATGAGAAGCACGACATTTCATTATTTCTCGCTCAACCATAGGTCCACGTAAGCTTCCTCTCCTCTCGTATTCTCCAAAGGAGAGAAAGCTCTTTCCTTTCGTGTTGGTTTCTGCCAAATGTCCCGTTTGAAAGATGGAACGTTTGACGTGGTTTGTTACAGTGGAAGGGAATGACACCGCGGATGAACCGTGAAGCCGTTTCATCGCCTATATTAAAGACTAACGCATGGGGATCGCAAATAGGCTCATCCAAGGGGCCAGACGAGAGGCTGTGCAGATCTCTTACAGGGCCTCAGCTCCTCTCAAACAGTCGATTCACATCATCTACACGCCTAGAAAGTACTTCTATAACGAGAAGTAGACATTTTAGCATATAGTATTTTATTTGACAAGATAAGAATAACCACTGACAGAGGTGCATTCTGGGAGCTGAGGGACCTGTGAGAGGCCGAGCCCAGCCCCTTGCCTGTGATTGGATGGGGAGATACGGGGGGAGGGGATATGAGGGGAGGGGAGGAGAGATGAGAGACGTGTGAGGGACCCACCTGTCGGTCTTTGGGCCCCACCTGTCCCGTGCGGGAGTCGGTGACCTCCTTGTACAGGCTGATGTCCAGGTAGTAGCCCGACTCGTTGGTGAGGAACAGACGGATGGGGATCTGCTTCCCGGTGGGCGTCAGGCGGATGTTGATCTTCAGCTCGGCCTGCAGCACGCGCAGCTTCCACAGACGGCTGCCGTAGCGCATCACCATGGAGCGCACAGACTCCTCAATCTGAACGGACGCACGGATCAGGTTACTGTCATTGTTTCACTGACTTTAGGCAAATGTCCTTATTATTGCTCTGGATATTGGAAATGACTCAAATGTAAAACAAATCAAAACAGATAAATAAAAAGAAAAGTAAATGTTACTACAATACATGTAAAATACACATTTTATCAACATTTGGGTGAGTGACTTGCTGAGTAGGAGGGTGACCAGACGCTAGGAGTGTGTGTGTGTGTGTGTGTGTGTGTGTATAGGGTGGGGTCTACTGCTGCCACTGACCTTGGAGGGGTCCATGATGACGGTGGGGACAAAGTTGAGGAAGATGTGGTTGCAGTCTGTCCGCACGGTGGTGTTGTTGAACGCCACCTCCAGCTCATCCATGGCCTCCAGCAGCAGACGCTCAGCCTCGTTGTGGAGGTACTCAAAGGAGGCTTCCTGGAGATCAGCGAGAGGGGGCAAGGCCATGCTGTTTATCACTCTCTGACCATACACACCCACCCACCCACCCACACACACACACACACACACCCACCCACACCCACCCACCCACCCACACACGTTCTATCCCACAACCAAGGGGTCTTACCTTGGTGACCAGGTCCGAGTGGCGGATGATGGCACGCACAAAGAAGCGGTAGTCAGTGACCTCTGTGCCCGCCTCCACGCGGGCAGCGCCCAGGTACAGGTGCATCTTGTGGTTGGCACAGGGGATGGCCGTCAGGGCAAAGTTCCTCATGCGGTTGAGCTCCAGCTGGAAGGCCAGAGCTGGCTCCAGGTGACGGTAGATCCTATCCTCCACAAACTGAGGATGCAAGGTGACAAACAGCAAGATAACATCTCTGAAACCTACAGGAGGAGGGTTGGGCCGGTATTCCCTTATCGTATATTGTGTGATATCTGGAGAATATTTGTGACTATGTAGAGCATATTGTTATGTTGTTCTCTCACAGACGGTAAGCAGTCTGTGAAAGTCCTTCAGGCAGGCAAGGCTCATCTAGCGGTGAAAACAACGCTCTTTGTTTCACCAGACTACGGACAACCATCAGCCTCACACTTGATGCGCTGGAGTTTTGCCTCCGCCTTACTTCAGCAATATGGTCAATGAGAACATTTTGATATCGTACCGACCCTGCGACCTACATGTGAGTGGGCACGTGAGTGGGCTTTCCTCAAGGCCTTTATGGAAAAACATGTTTGGGCTCCCCGGCCATCAGCCCCATCATTACGAGAGGCAGAATAAGGGGTAGATTGGCTGTTTCAGGAGCTTGCGTGCGTGCGTGCGTGTGTATGTGTGTGTGTCTGTGTGTGTGCGTGTGTTTTTCAGGAGCATTGGGTTTATATAAGAATAGAAAGATGCCCGCCAGCCAAACACCGCATTAAGTAATTGAAATCAAAGGCAATCTCAGCCTGCTAATGGGTGTCATTTCTCTTAAATGGGGGACATAATTAAATAGTTCATTACTGTAATGAGTTTTGGTGGTGCCATTGTAGTGAAACTATCAGGGGCGGCGGGCGAGGGGGAAAGAGCCATCATTGATCATGATGAAGTGACTTTCAGTGCCAACCGAGGGGTGAGCAAGTCGTGTAAGTTACTTTTTTTAAGTAACTGTTTCCCACACCTGAATGGCCCACACTTTCCACTGTCATGGGTGTGAAATCAACATGCGCCTCGGGGGGGGGGGAGGCTCCTGCTGTAACTTGACAGACATACTGATGAAATGTGGTCATTTGGGCTCATCTTTTTTTTTTTTTTTATAATCTCAGAGATATATTCAGTGTGGTGTTTGCACTTGGAATATGAATTACATTATCCAGCCCGGATTAGATTCCACCTGTTCGCCTCTCCATTGACCACCTCTACTGAGCAGGATATTCCCTGTTATTAGAAGTGTAGCGGTATTAAAGCCAGAGAAAATTGGGAAGATTGGCATGATGGTTTGGAGAAACTCACCTTGTCTCTGGCTCGGAAGGTGAAGAACTTGGGGAACTCTCTCTGTGAGGGGGGGGGGGGGGTGAGAGAGAGGTTAGAATTACAAACACACAACACACTGTCTCAACCCCTACCCGTTCTACTGGTTAGTACATGCTAAGAATGAGAGTTATATAGGGCTTTGAGGCTTTGAGGATTTCAAGGATCTCTGCTAAGCTGTACTTACGCAATCAGCCATTACACATTAGCATTGTTCCAAACCCGGTAACCGCAGGTGGAAATGGAGGTTGAGGAGTGACATTCTGATAATGCTTCAGTACGAGCGACTACATTTCTTTCTATGCTGCAACGTTTCCCACACTGAAAAGATCTGTAATGGCCGCTGTTTGAATTGATGCGTCAGAGAGGCCCGCCGCGGTGTGGCATCAAGTCTGTGATCAGCGGGAGCCTCTTTAACATTGGACAAGCCCTTGGTACCATCCCATGATCACAGACTATTCTCCCAAACAGCCCCATTCAGATAATGACAGCAACAAACAGTAGGGGGACAGACAGACAACACTAAACTAATGAATACATTTTTTTTTTTTTTTACCACTGAACAAAACCTGAATGCACTACAACCCCTGGTTGCCCCCCCCCCACACACACACACACTTTCCCCATACAATACCTAACTAATTGTAAACACACTCATCAACTCAAAGCCTACATAATGACTGTGGAAGCTACAATTGGACAACAGCAAAAGTGTCTAGCCTGGGGGGGGGATTCACAACCCTCTCTCTATAGAAAAACATACGAGTCGAGGGTTTAATAGCAGTAATTGCTTCTCAGAGGAGGTGAGGGTGTCTCTGTGGGACACACAAGGCCCGCCTAACGAGGAGGGGTGTCACCGACGACAGTGATTAACTCTCATCAGAAGGCTGTTCTTCTCTTCTCAAAAGAGAGAGTCAAAAGGGCTTCGGTCATCATGGAGGGGGGAGAAGAGAAAAGAGAACCTGGCATTTACCCGCATTTCGTTAGTCTAAAACACTGTCATTATCGTCCCGGAGCACACCCGAAAGAGACTCTAAATGTTACCTCAATTGTAATGTATCAACGCTAAAGGACTGAAAACAGGAGGACAAACTGAACCATACAGGCTGTATTCCACATCCATCATTCACATCCTGCCACTGTACTCACATGAAACCTCTGGTCCACCTCACAGTTGACCTGCTTCCTGAAATCCTGTCAGCACAAACCCCCACACAGCAGAGATACAGAGAAGGACAGAGAGGGTGAGAGAGAGAGAGGGAGAGAGAGAAAGAGAGAGAGAGAGAGAGAGAGAGAGAGAGAGAGAGAGAAAGAGACAGGCACAAAGACAGAGAGAATGAGAGAGAGAGAGAGAAGAGAGCAGGCAAACAAAAACAGCCAAATTATGAGCAATTAAATGTTAGACTCTCGTCATGTAGTCATCAGAGTCGGTGTGCATCATTTTGATTGAGATAATTGAGAGCTGATGAGGAACCTGAAGGTAGAGTTGGGGGGGGGTACAGGGAGAGGCAGTCTTTACCTTCTGAGCCACCAGGAATGTCAGTCTACGGATGCCATGTTCATATAGCAGGGTTTTCTGGGGGGAGGGAAGAGGACACAAGGATCAGACTTCTCAGAGACACTGACACTGGTCTTTTAGTCATACCGGTGGCGAAGACAAAGAAATACGGGGAGGCAGCTTTTAGTGTCTATGGTCCTCGCCTCTGGAATAACCTACCTCATGAGCTTAGGGTGTCACAATCCATTAACACTTTTAAAAGAAACCTCAAGACACACCTTTTTATCTTAGCTTTCTCTTAAACCATTTGCACCTCTATTTTTTTTTTCTTTTTCTTTTACCCTCTTAATCCATTCTTATTTCTATTTCTATTCTCTATGTACATATGTATGTTCTGTACTTATGTATTTTCAATTTTACTGTTAAGCACCTTGTATTGCAATTTTGTATGAAAGGCGCTATATAAATAAAGCTTGATTGATTGATTACAGTGAGAGATGCAGAGGTATCATCTATATTCCCTTTGTGGAATTCTTCTCTTTCAAGACAGTCCTCTCTTGTACTTTGTTTTTACTGTTTGATCTTCCATGGCTGCAACACTTTCATTATCCCCCTTATGATCTTGTTGTGTTTTTTCTTCTTTTTCTCTGCTTTGATGTATTCTTCCTGTACAGCGCATTGTATTGCATGTGTGTGTGTATGAAATGTGTTCTATACACATCAAGTTGGATAGATTGATTGGTCGATCAATCAACCAATCAAGTGAAACAGAGGCTGTAACTGTGTATGGATGGATGTTCTGACCTTGGAATGGGTGAACTCGCGGAACATGGCCGCCAGGCCATCGTCATCGATGTCACTGTCAGTCTTGATGGCCACGTTGAGGATGTGGATGGGCTCGTCCTGGATGCTCTGGGTGGAACACACACGCAGGCAAAATCAGTATCTATGGTGACTCCTATAAATGAATCATTGGATAGGAATTCATTGAATTCCAAGGTCACACTTATTACTTTGATAGCAGTCCTTCTCAGAACCAAACCCAAGACAACATAAGTATCGGGGAGAGGCTGGTTGGAGGTAGAAATCGGAGGACACGCTCATTGTAATGCTTGGAACGGAATGAGGAATGGTATCAAACACAAAAATTTGGTTTGAGACCATTCCATTCCATGCATTACAATGAGCCTACCTCCACCAGCCTCCCCTGATGAAGTGTACTATATATCAGTGTGAATAGGAGATGTTCCCCCTTCTCCGAGGCCCACCTTGATGTCCTCCTCGCCATAGAGCACAGGGTTGCCCCCCTCAGGGAAAGTGGGGCTGGGGGGAGGGGAGTCGGAGAAACAGCTCATCACATCCTTGATGTTCCTGAGGGATGGGAGGGAGAGAGGAGAGGACCATGGTTAGACACCATACAGACAGACCGTTACTACTGTGTCTACCATTCTTATACCGCAAAAAAAAATCTCTCTATATATATATTTTTTTTAAACTAAAGACACATTAAAAACAAGTCCATTTAACTTAATGATTTCAAAACTTAAAGATTTAAAAAACTGAGGTAAAATTGTGTTGTTTTTTTCCCCAGTGTTTGCTGTTCTAAAAAGGTTCTAAAAGGCGGGGGCGGGCCAGCGCTCACCTGGTAAACTCCTGGAAGGAGCGGAAGGAGACCATGGCGCCCATGCGCTGGCAGGGCGGGGTGAAGGAGGTGTCCAGGAGCACGTCGCTCACGCTGCCCAGGTGCATCATACCGTAGTGGTTCAGATTGGACGAGAACGACATTCTGGCGACATCACAACACAAACAGCTGTTAAGACTACAGCCCCTCCTGCCACAACCAGCTATGCCCCACACACACACACACACACGTTCACTCCAATAACCCAGAGTTGGGCCCGAGTGTGTGTGTGTGTGTGTGTGTGTGTGAGGTATTCCAGCTCTAGTGAGCATCTCCCCCCTGGCTTCCACCTTAAGAGAATGCCCCACCAGCCAGACCCTTCAGTCACGATGAGCAGCAGGGGCCGACTGACCATTCTGACTGCTCATTCACTTGAGGTGCGGGCACGTAAATCATTTGCATAAATCTGGCACTGATGTCAATGGGAAATTTGCACCATGATGCGATTTACGGGGAGGATCTCAAGTTCGGGTTACACCCATACAGCACAAGAGCGCCCTCTCCTGGTCATACCATGTCTTAATGATGGGACCTAACAAGGAAACGACGACAAATAGGTTACCCAACGTGGCCCGGTCTGGAGTGGAATGTTGACAGGATGGATCACAAATGTGTGTACAGTACCAGTAGGGTTATAGAGATGATGACTTAACACAAAGGCTATTCATGAATGACAATCAAATGGCCTTGGCTGGGTCTGGGTTGACTGCTCACTGGCAGTAGGGAGTTATAACACAGCAGGGATATACAAAATGGTCGGCTGTTAGTGAAAGATCACGTGTGTTTCATGTTAGTGGAAGATAAGATAATCCCCTGCCCAAAACATTCAGAAGTAAGGACACGGTTCAGAAAAGACCCACAGTTTCCCCAGGAGCTTTTAGTACTCAGAATTCCTCTCCTCTCCACTCCAAACACACATACAGGATTGAAGGAATCAGGTCCCTTCCATTAAAAAGAGGTTTGTCCCAGAAGTTATCCCATTGAGAGGACAGAAATATATATGAGTGGCAGTGTGGGCCCAACCTGTCCACATCTGAGTCCGTATCTGGTGCTTTACTGTCCTCTGTTTTACCATCCTTTGTTTTACTGTCCTGTGCTTCAGTGTCCTGTATTTTAGTATCCATCATGGGTTTAAGCATGCCCTGCCCCGGAGCAGGCAATCTCCTGAGAGAACAGTGGTACATTCAGAACACAACACCACCCAGGACACTCGGCATATTTCAAAACAATGTTTGAGAAACATTTTTTTGGTTACAGAAGGTCTCTTTGACTCCCAACACAGAACAATATCTGCATGCGTAACACAGATGTAGTCAGAAACACACCTACAGTACAGGACAATACACCCTGCTATGACACAGGCACACATACAGACACACACACATACAGACACACGCACACACACACACACACACAGGCATACACACACACACAGGCATACACACACACACACACACACACACACACAGGCATTCACACACACGCACACGCACACACACACACACACACACTTTGTCTTTCTCCAAGGATTTGGACAAGTATGCTGCCAAACGCCATGCGATTGCCATTGATTTAAGAAACACCAGACAATCAATTTCAAAATCAAGATTCATTCTTTGTAGAACTCAAACACTTGACAGAAAAAAAGCAGCATAGCCAAACAGAATTGTGCTGGATGGTTAAAAACCCAATTCCTGAATGTCAACGGCATCATTCAAGTTCCAATTCCACATGTTTTTCTGCCCCAGCACCTCTCCCCGCTTCTGTTTGTTTGACCATGCTGCTTCCTAATCTAAAGTCTCTATGAGTCTACATATCGGTTGCAATAAAAGAATGTTGTACTATACCTGTTTAGAGTTGGGATGTTCCCTCTGCAATCAAACAACATCGATTACTGATTACTATTGGTTAGTGGCAGGCATCAGTGGGAGGAGCCAGTCAGGGTTCAGATCGGTGTGTGTGTGTGTGTGTGTGTGTGTGTGCCACAACAGTTGGAGACTGTTCTATTCTATCTGAATTCATGTCCTGCATCGAATATATGTGGTAATCTATGTGTTACGATTAAGGATGGGTCCGATGGGTTCAGTTTTTTGGAAAACTGATTAGTCTTAGATGGGTGCTATAGGACCGATGAACTGATCTCACACCACGGGGCCATAACTTCAATAATGTCACTTTCTTTTTTTAAGCATGGCTGTGTGACTGGGCCAGCCAGGAGTGATCTGATAGTTACAGTGACTGAAGACAAGAGCAGGGTCTGCTGCTGTTGGATAGAATGGTGACCAGCGCCGACCACAATTTCTACTAATAACTACTGGCTTGCTTCAGTCGTGCTAGTGAAAGTGAGTGATCTTTCTTCGATGAACAATGACCTATTTTTAAAATCAATTTGGACCACCCATTCATCGGACTCATCCTAGTTCTGATGATCAGATCATTGCTGCCAATCGTGCATCCTTTTGAAAGCACCAAACCTCCCGTCTAGGAGGACTGGAAGAGATGGCTTGAAAAACAACACATATACACACACTCACATATCCCCCCCCGTCCCCGTCCCCATGACTGCTCCTCCACAACATGCAACAATAAGTCCTAACTTAAGCCTTCTTTGTGGCCAGTGGTCAGTTCATTCCTCCAGTAGGGGTACAGTACATGCATGCAGCTAGATTTGGTCCATGATGACCGTGCGGTAGTCAATCATAGGAGGTTAATGACAAATGGGTTAAAACCAAGTGCAGGCAACAGTTTGAGTACAGCAGCCAATGGGGGACAATGGGTTACAGCATTCCCTCCTGTCAGAGAGGCTAGTCAGACTAGTCAGCCACAGGGGAATGAAGCACATACGTTACCACTCGTAAACATACATACTGTACATACACGTACACATACAGGACCATGACATCTCCACATCGGCATGAAGCACAACATACAACTGGGAATGACGAGGTTCGGGATCTGTTACAGGTCAAGGCAGTCGTCGTCACAAATGCTGAGCATGTACAAAATCCTGAGTTTCTCTCTGGTTGTGTGTTTCTGAATTCCAAATCTGGGATATGAGCTATAGGAGCTTTTCCAACAAAAAAAAAGTTTAAAAAACGGTTGGACATCCATTGGACAGACTGGAAGGAAAAGGACAAAAGTGGGACCCTTTTGTGGGGGACGTGAAACTTAGTTACCCCACTCACACACACTTGTACAGTAGCAGCGAACCAGGTGGAAAGTATTTGTGTGCTCTCTCACAGAATACCTGCTAATTGCACATGAGGAGCATTGTCAGGAAGAGGACACAGTGTGATGGGGTGGGGCTGGGGGGAGGGGGGTTGGGGAGAGGGGGGGGGGGGGGTTGGGGGGGTTAAGAGAGAGTACTGTGGCACCGTGGAAGAGAACAAGACCCTGTAGATCCTCACTCCCGGTCCTGGAGAGGGCTTTTTGTCCCAGCTCAGCACTGACACACCTGAGTCAGCTGATCAAGGTTTTAAAAGATCAGTTGATTAGTTCAATCAGGTGTTAGTTCAATCAGCACTAGGCTGGAACAAAAACCTGGACCCACTACGGCTCTCCAGGACCAGGAGTGAGTATCCCTCCAGAGCTACTGACTTAAGAGCAGTTCTACCAACGCCAGTCCTACAACAATCAACCATTCTGAGCTCAGCAGCAGCTCTGCCTCTAGTCTGCCATGGGGTCATGGAGTCATCATTGAGGGCATAATACACACCACACCATCTCCTCCATGGTGCCACACAGGAGAGAGGGCAGGGCAGTAGAGGGTGTGTGAGAGAGTGTGTGTGTATGTGTGTGTGTATGACAGTATGTGCTGGAGAATAAGTGTGAGTGAGTGTGTGTGTGTGTGTGTGTGTGTGTGTGAGAGTGTGTGTGTGTGTGTGTGTGTGTGTATGACAGTATGTGTGTGTGTTAGAGTATGTGTGTATGTATGTATGTGTGTGTGTGTGTGTGTGTGTATGTGTGTGTGTGTATACCTGTTGGGGTGGGAGGTGGGCAGCATGAACTGGAACTCTACAATGCAGGTGTTGTCCTTCAGCTGTCTGTGCTGGACACTGTTGAGCTCATAGGCGATGTAGGCTCTACGCACGTACACCTGGGGGAGGGAGGGAGGGGGGGGGGGGGCAGGGTTAGAGGTAAGGCAGAGTGGAGGTGTGTTACCCTGCCTTTCTTTTCACTGCAAAGAATAGAAAGGGGTTATGGCGTTCTGAACTCACTCAAAGATGTCTCAAACCTGTTCATCGGGTGCAGGGGTCACAAGCAAGAACATAGGAAACAAGCCAAAGCCACACTCGCTAGAAACACTGTGGTTATTTGAAGCATTTCTAGGCGAGTGTGGCAGGTTTTTCTCTTTTCACTGAGAAATGTCTCGACGTTCAGTGGGGCTAGGAATGGCTTCCCTCCCTGGGCCTCTACACCCAGCAGGTAAAAGGGACATTATTGTGGAATGTTCTGTCTGCTTCCTCTCTCACCTCCAGGGCAGCCATCCTGACCACCTGGTTACTGTGGTAAAAGAAGTTGGGCAGCACATCAAAGATGGAGGTCTCCGACAGGATCAGTTTCTACAGACAGAGAGAGAGAGGGGGGGGGGACGAGGGGGGGACATGAAAGGGTAAGTCAAAATACTATTCTACGTCTGACTCAGAACCACCTCATTCCACAGTCATCAGATTATGACTTCTTCGGATGATTCCTCCCCCCCGACTGGAGTGCCACTGCAGACGCTGGCAATGTTTCTCGTTTGAGAAAGAGAGAAAACAGAATGACTAGAAAGCGCTGGCTCCTACCTGCAGGTTCTCGATACAGAACTGGTGTCCGTACATGTCGATGGCAGAGAGGAAGATGGACTCCACCTGGTTGTGGCGGAGCTCATAGGAAGGGAGGTGGGAGGCGATCAGCACCTGAGGACAGCAGGGGGGGTGAGGGGGGGGGAGAAGATAACTCATGCATGTTCCTAGAAGAGGCACCAGATTGGCGACAGGAAAATGTTGGCAGAGGAATTGGCGTGGGCTGACCTGGCGTGCGCGCAGTGCCACCTTGGCATTGGTGGTCTTGCTGAGCTGGGTGAGCTCTGTCAGGATGGCCATCAGCTCATCTGTCAGCGTGGGGTCACGGCCACACAACTGGTCCTGCACGGGGGGTGGGGGGGGAGACAAACACTTCAGTCTGGCTCTCACACAACACTTCACTTGAATGTATATATGTTATTTGAAATATATTTTATTATCATCATCATCATCATCATCACGACAGACACTTACGATGAGCATGGTGACCAGCAGGTTCTTCTTCGTGGCCTGGGCGTGGGAGAAGATGTAGTTCAGCACGTTGGCCATGTCGCCCTTGTTCTCTTCACGCAGTGTGAACACACACTTGTCGTAATGTCCTGGAAACACACACGCGCAGACACACACGCACAGACACACACACACTCTTCAGTGGAGAACAAAACTACTGAGCAAAGGAAAGTCAGATGCTTGTTTGTGTAACAGTGCCCTCATGTGGACAATCTAAGCTTTTGGTTTGAATTAAAGATAACATTTATTCTTCCTTTTTTACCCCTTACATCAACAAACCCATCCAAACTTTTTTTCCTAAAACAACTCAAAGTTGGTGCAGTTGACTGTTGCTCACCATTCTGGAATTGAACCTCTACTTTGAGGTACTGTCTGAGCAGGTCCATCACCACAGCCTTCATGTGCCCACGGATCCCACTGCGGTACCTGGACAGAAATACACCGTTTATGAATATATAGTATAAAACAAGCAGCCAGGAGATGGGGCCACTGCGATATAAAGCCAGATGCTCAACACAACACACATCCACATTCCAGACACACCAGTGGAGGCAGGAATCGGAGAACGGGCTCATTCCATGGAATGGAATGAAGAGTGGTATCAAAGATCTCTGACTCACTTCTGCACCAGCTGCACGATACTCTGAGTGTTCATGAAGAAGACCTCTCTCTCCGACTTCCTGTTCAGCGTGGCAGCATGGCTGTCCAGGATGTTAGCAATCTGGAAAACACCAGAGGGAAACCAGTTATACGCGACACTTAACTATAAATAATAAAATATCTGCAGCCTAAATAATAAATACAGTGTCTGGGTTTTGAGAGAGACACAGACACATGTCTGTCTGTGTGTGTGTGTGTGTGTGTGTGTGTGTGTGTGTGTGTGTGTGTGTGTGTGTGTGTGTGTGGCAACATACCTGCTGGCTAGGGAACTGGCAGAGCACAGAGGTGATGTTGCTGGCATACTGAGCCATCTCCTTCTTGATGGACTTCTCCACGGCTGGGGGGATACGACCAGAGACACTGGTCATGATGTCCTGCAGCTCAAGTAGGGGCAGAGAGGGGTCCCGCAAGGTCTTCATCAGCCTCTCCACCCACTCCTTCAGCTATGGAAACACACACACACACACACACACACACACACACACACACAGTCAGCATTTTTCTCACTTACTGAACACCACATGAATTCACCCCCGGAGTGGATTATCCCTTTAAAAAGAGATGGTTCAGCCTATTTTCATGTTTTGATGAAATATAATTTTACCCTGAGTTGTCCTCATAGACTAGTAGTGAAAGCTTATCCAGTTCTCCATTCTCCACTTTGCTACCACAGCAAAGGCCAACAGTTAGCAGAGCCCTCTACAATAGACAGGATTCCGACGGCAAGTAGCTAGCTGTGAACAAAAAGTTGCTGGCATATCCTAATGGAATCCAGGAAGTATATGTGACAACCAGTCATTGCATATTATTACAAGACTGTGTCCTTTCCGATTACAATAAAAGCATGTTCAGGTTCATCTAGAATATAGCTGCTAGGCCTGCGGGATATGAACAAGATATCATGTTAGGATACTTTTGCTAGATATTGCGACAGCAATGTAAGTAGCGATATATACCAAACACTTGGGTGAACACTATTTCTAGAGCCTGACCGATACTGGATTTTTAAATCCGATACCGATGCTGATTTATGGGAGGCAAAATTCACAGATTGCCGATATATATATATATATATATATATATATATATATATATATATATATATATATATATATATATATATATATACACATACATATATATATACATATGTCTTACCTTTTATATATATAAAAACATTGTTTTCTTATGAAAACTGTGCTAAAAAGGAACTCTCTCTCTCTTAGCAGTTTTCATAAGAAAACAATGGCAAAAAAGATGCTCTTAACGCTGAAATGCTCTCCATTGCTAAATGGAGCAACATTTATTTATTTTATGCGCACAGTTACTATACCAAATGCCGAATTTTACATTGTTCAGTGCACTTCATATTGATATCAGTGAATATTGATATAATTGCTGTTCAATCTAACTGGTGACAGTTTGATCATCCACTGAATTATTTTTGTTATACTCAAGTTATATTTAATGTACAAAAACATTAAAAATAAATAAATAAATAATGCTCCCTCCACATTCTGGTTTCCAACCACTGTCATTTCCAATAATGGTTTATGCCAGCGCCCCCCCTCCCCACGACGAACTTTATCAAAGTGGTCAATTTCGCTCTATTCAGAGTAAACGCTGCCCTGCGTCGTGCGGTCCACGCTGATAGGGTTAATTAACTACGCCTTTAATTATCCTTTAGTTGTCCTTATCCTTTAGTTAGCAACTGTGCTAGTTGACTGCAGTCCAAAGAGCTAACGTCACTTTGCTAAATTCAGCCACTTCAGTAGGCACACTCAGGTAAAAGCAAACGCCAATAAACAAGCTTATTCATTCATAAAAATCCATGTCTATATTGCTCCGAGTGCCACATATTTTCTATAAGTTCAGAATGTCTAAGTTGAAGTGCTGTACAGTGTAACTTTTTTTTAAAATTTTTATTATTGAGTGTCACAAGCCTCTTGCAATATGGATATTGCACGTGTTCATATTGCAACATCGATAGTGCCGTACTCCACACACGCATTTGACATTCAAACGAATATACTTTCAACGTAAGGCCTGCTGACATAATGTTTGTTTGTTTTAACAGAGAGGAGTATAGACAACTAATACTAATAAATAAAATAAAATAATAATAAATATATATTTTTAATAGGATACACTTCAACAGACGTCATCAAAAAAATAACCCGTATAGCAGAGGGGATTGAAATTCCGCTACTACTTCCTACTACTAAAAAATCTTAATGATGACATCATACATTCTTCACCTTGCATGGTCATCACGATGTTGGAACAAGTGGTTGCTAAAACAATATTTCAGAACACAAGCTGCATCTTTTAAGTTTTTGAAAACACACAGCAATGATGTCATAATCTAAATCGATTATTCTTTTTCTGTATTTCCAAGGAAACAGAACCAAACAACTGTGTTCTTTTCACCAAAAACAGACAAAGCTACATTCATAACGAAAACCTTTCTGATGAAATGCAATCGCATGATACTATGAATTCCAAAGCCTTCCAGTTCTACAGGTCTCAGACTGCTCTTTCAGGTCTCTACTCCCCTATTACCAGTGACGAGGACTCTGACGACTTTTCAGGTAAGGGCTAAACTTTATTTTCTCCCATATCTACTAATATTTGTTATTTGGTCTTGTTTGTTTCAGCAAGTTATTCATACATGTTGAGCATCTGCATGCCTGTCCTGTTTGGTCCAGATTGGGGCTTCTCTCCTGCTGGACCAAGAGTAGGGAGCCCTGTAAGGAGCCAACGAGATCATTTGGAGATCACCCTTCTTCAATCCCGGCTCTCTCAACTTGCTCTCTCAGATCGCTTCTCTTCTGTTAATTCAGAGGAGCTGGAAAGTGGCTCTGACATCGACCACTCCTCAGGTAAGTATCTAACTCCCTGTCTTGTTTCATCCACAGACGGAGACAGATCTAGATTGCGGAGCCCTGGGCCTCTGTTCAGTCCCTGGGAGTCCCCTGTAAACAGTCCTCCTGGTAGTCCCCGCTGCTGTAGTCCAGCTCCAGCTCCAGCTCCAGCTCCAGCTCCAGCTCTAGCCACCCCCATCCATTCCTGCCAGGCTGGGAATAATGCCTCAGCGCTCTGCTCACCCATTACCAGTGATGAGGAGCTGTTCCAGAGTGACATGGACTCTGGCTACTCCTCAGGTAAGGAGTCTTTTTGTCTAGTATTTAAAAACTTAGGAATTTCTAATGTTGCTGTCATTTCTAGTAAATTGTTCATGTGAATTGATCATGGTTGTCCCTCTTGATCCTTAGCTGAGGACATGGGGGAGGAGAGCTCAGAGCACCTGGGCAGTCTCTGGGAGTCTCCAGAGCACAGGGCCTTGAATCCCCTTACTGGTGCCCACTCCTCTAGGTTTACCCCCGTCCAGTCCAGCCTTGCCCTCTCTGACCTCCACTCTACCACTGCTAGTGAGGAAGAACCCCAAAGTGACTCTGACACCGACCACCCCTCAGGTGAGCGGTCAACCCCTGTCTATCTGCTAATCTTTGATGATCAGTAAATGTTTGTCACTTAGTTTGAGTAAGTTTCTCCCATCTTAGATGATTCTATCTTTATTCACAGATTTGGGCTTGACTCCTAGCAGTGCACCTAGAGTGGAGAGCCCCGGACGCCTGGTGATGGATGCCCCCCCTCTTGCAGAGGCCTCACTCCCCTCCTCTTCTGTTGAAGATTCCTCCAGAAAGGAGGGGGATGGAGGACAGAGCCGGAGCCCCAGCCCTCAGCCTGGCCCCAGCAGTGCTCAGCCCAACCAAGACAAGAGAGGCAGGGAGAGTGGAGACAGACCAGAGTTCCACCCAGACCACAAGAGAGCCAGGAAATGAGAACCTCAAGCTTGGTCTCGGAACTAAATGAGGACATGGGGACTTAAAGCTTCCTGTTTATCTTAAGAATTAATTATATTTGTTATATCATAATTGCAGTATTATTGACGTTGTGGTGGCTCTTTTAGAAACATAGTCACAAATATTTGTTTATGATAAGTCTTGTTTTTGATAGGTGTGCGATAGGTATAAATACAAGTATATGTTTAAAAATGTAAAGTGTTATAAAGGTAATGTACGAATTCTAAATAAATAACATTTAAGATTATCACTGACTATGCTGTTTTTGTTACATAATGTACTGTGTCCATGAGTTTCTGTTTTATTACGTTTAGTGTCAAAGAATGGCCAACAATGCAACCTCTTGTGATGTGGATATTGTTAATATTGCGTTAATATTGCGATATCGATAGTCATACAATATATTGTGCAGCCCTAGCTTTATAGCTGCTACTAAACTGTGTTTGAAGTTTCTCTGAGGAGACTTTGGCATGTCATTTCAACAATGCTAAACTACGTACCTTCAGAATCCTGTCTATTGGAGAGGGCGCTGCTAACTGTTAGCCTGCGCTGCGGTAGCAAAGTGAAGAACGGAAACCGGAGAAGCCTATGACGACAATTCAGGGTAGGATGATATTTCACCTGGACAAGAAAATAGGCTGAGCTATCCCTTGAAGTGTTTGATGTGTTTCTCTCTGACCTTGCAGCTGAAGAATGGTTCTGGAAGGCAGAAGCCACTCATGATGTGGACCAGGTGGTCCAGGGTGCTGTGGAAGACCCTGTGCAGCTTCTCTCCTCTCAACGCCACTGCCTGGATGACGGGCAGGGCCCCTGTATGCAGCTCCGCCTGAGGGACCGAGAGATATTGTTACAGCACACTCCCATAGTCACACACAGTACACGGAATACCCCACATTCAAAAGTAACACAATACCACTAATGACATTTAGACACATATTGGTGAAATCTCCTGCATTGGATGACCACGCACACAAGCACAACTACACACACACACACCTGTTGTACTCTGCTGGGGTCATCCAGCTGTAGCTTAGCGATGACACATCCAGGCTCCAGCACTGCACCAGCCCTCTTCACATAGTGGATACAGCCAGACTCTACAGCAGTCAGAGTCATCACCATCTTCATTACCTGAAACAGTCACACACACGGTTTACAGATATTGTCTCTACTACACAACGTAGCGAGTCTTAAATACATCCATACACACACACACACACACACACACTCTACTACATTACAGTCAGTAGAGTACACATCACACACACCTCTATCTCGGCATAACACTGGCCAGAAAACACATGTCCCCCATCCTCCACAGTGTACTGGATGAGTTTCCCTGCCGAGGGCGAGCGCAGCAGCGAAGGGTCGTTCTCCTTCTCAAACACACACGTCTTGTTACCAATAGTGACGCGGTACCTGGCAAAACACAATTAGTCAAAAAACTTTACAAAACTTTAAAGCTTTACAACATGAACAATACAAACAATAAAACAATATAAACAACAAATACAATGTAAATAAAACGAACTAACACCAAAGCAAGGTAGGGAAAAACCTTCCAGTGGAAAGAAATCCTTATCACTGTCTCTATAGTGTATGTCTCTCAGAGAAAATATTCTTTTATCGGACCAGGAAGTAATATGTCCGAATGATAGACTCCTACACCACCCATAGTGCTATGCGCCTCCCAGCCAATCACGGAGGTAAGCTAAGAAGCACGTTAGTAAACACACGGATGTATGTGCTAGTGCGGTGCTTACAGATGTAAACAAACCAGGCAGTAGCTAATATGGAAACGATAACCTCACTCCTCCCTAAAGCCCCTTGTAGTTTTCAAAAACATGCGATTGCCCCCAAATACATAATTCAGGGTAAAATCCTAAAACGAACAGTTTTTGATCTACAGAACGCATTTGGAAGCCGTTTTCACATGACCACACTTCCATAAGAACAATTGAGGTAAAAACAAAAGAAATCTGTAAAGTGTCCTTTTAAGACGGTATTGAAAAATACCAATAAAAAGCATGATTATGACTAGTATTACCTGTCCACCTCCTCCTTCATGTATGTGGTGTAGCTGCTGCCGTCGTAGGAGAGCAGCAGACCCCCGTCACTGAGGCGGTGGACGTCCACCTCGGCCAAGGTTCTGTTCATGATGACCACGTAGGAGTTGGGCGACTGTCGCGTCACCTTCAACACGTACTTGGTGCCCTCGTAGATCAGCTCCGCCTCCACGGTGTTGAGGAGGGTGTGGGCCGGCAACACCTGGCCCCTGAGAGAGAGAGAGACAGAGAGAGAGAGAGAGAGAGAGAGACAGAGACAGAGAGACAGAGGCAGAGATAGAGAGAGGCAAAGAGAGAGGCAGAGAGAGAGAGAGAGAGAGAGAGAGAGAGACAGAGAGAGAGAGGCAGAGAGAGAGAGAGAGAGAGAGAGGCAGAGAGAGAGAGAGACTCCATCATCCAAACATTCTTCCACAAACCCAGAGCAGTGCTCAGCCTGCAGAGAGATATTATTCTAGAGCTGCAATTCTACAAGAGTGTATGTTTGTTTACCTTTCTAGAGAGTGCAGGAAGTTGGACACACTGTTCCGGAGGTTGACGTCAGCCACGTGGAGAGCTCCGCTCACGATGCCCAGCATAGTGTCTGGTCGCTCTGCCTGCCCACACACACACATAGATACAGTGCCCTGCATAAGTAACGGGACAGTGAAGCATTTTTTCTTCTTTTGGCTCTACACTCCAAAGATTTGGATTTGAAATCAAACAATTACTATCAAAGGTTAAAGTAAACATTCTCAGCTTTTATTTGGTGGTATTGGTATACATATATATACATATTCATTGTGGAATTTCAATGAATAGAGGTCTAGTATGCTTCTATTCAGAGCCTTCAGAATGACCGGTTCTATATAGGACATGCCCACAGGAGAAATCAATCTTCTATAGGAGCAACAGCTGCTGTTTACAGCATTTACCTGCATCTTCTCCGAGATAAGCCTGTCCAGCCAACCAGTGTCGATGGTGTTGTGCTGGAAGCTCTCCGTCTCTAGCAGCTTGATGAGGTATTCTACTGTGGTCCTGAAGTCTCCTCTGATAGACAGCTCCTTCAGGGCCACCACCATGTTCCTACACACACACACACACACACACACAATATACTGACAGCAAACCCAAACCTCTATATATCACCATGGGGTTCATAGTCCTTACATGACTATTGGCCTTCATACGCACCTATCCCAGATAGCGCTAGCTACTGTAGCTACATTAGCCAAGTCACGTACTGTAGCTAGCAAAATCAGTTAACTGTTTTCATTATTTCGGTTGTTTTATTTCAATGTTTTTAAATTGTTTATGCTACTAACAATAACAAGAAGAAGAAGAAGAACGCGTGTGATAAAGACCACTTGGTAGCAATCATGCCACAGAAACTCAACTCCATACAGAGTTAAGAGAGTGATATCGAGAGTGATATCGTGATATGTTGGGCTGGGTGTACTTACGAGATGGCCTCCTCGCGGTTCTCTCCCCAGGAGAAGCAGTGGCCGAACTGGGAGTCGGCGAACTCATGCAGGCCTCCGGCCGCCGCCACGCTGAAGTAGCCCCACACGTTCTTGTTGCTGCGGAAGTTCAGCTCCTGGACCGTGCCTGAGCTCGGCTTGAAGCCCTGCGAGAAAACACAAACCTCAGCTGAGCCAGGACTCCAGCATTTACCACCCTTCTAACCTGTCAAATATATTTGTATTGTAAATATACAGTATATTATAATAATAATGCCATTTTAGCAGAAGCTTTTACCCGAAGCAACTTACAGTACAGTGAGAGCATTCCATTTTAGTACTGTATATTTGGTCGCAGCGGGAATCGAACCCACAACCTAAGCGTTGCTAGCTCTACCAACTGAGCCACACAGGACCGTATTTGTGCTTCCCTAGTCACAGGGACAACACACTAGTCTCCACACAGTCTGACAATATATGCCATTGAGCTGATGCTTTCATCCAAAGCGACTTACATTGCAGTGAGTGCATACTTTTTTCAGTATATATGGTCCCAGCGGGAATCGAACCCACATTAGCACCATACTCTACCAACTGAGCCACAGAGGACCACTCAGCCACTCAGTATACCATGGTATAACCAACAACAGGAGGGCCTACCTCGTCAGGGTTCTCACTGGTGATGCGGGCAGCGATGACGTGTCCCCGTGGAGAGGGGGCCGTGGACAGACCCTCAAAGTCAATGAGACAGTCGCCCCAGGGCTGGACCCCGTACATCATCCTGATGTCTTTGATCCTGTGGAGGGGGATCCCCATGGCAATCTGAAGGGAAGTTGGGGAAATAAGAACAGTCAAGAGTCCGGAACGGTTGACATAGTATCTTTTCAAATGGTACTCCTCCTTGTACCTTAACGCAGTTAAGAGCAGTAAAACTCAGTAGGGTTTTATGTGGCGTATGGACAGGGACTTTATTTTACAGGGGGGTTTATATGTCTGGAATGAAACAGAACCATTTCTCTTGCACCGTTTATCTCATTTGTTTGGAACACTCTTATCACACTTGCTCCTCCGCGTCCTGGCCTGGCGGTGATCATTGTTGTATCCCCCTGACAGGAGACACAGCCTCCTTGTATGCTACTGTTCTCTGTCCCTCCCGCAGAGATTAGATAGTGTGTGAGTGTGTGTGTGTGTGTTTGTGTGTGTGTGTTCCCGTGTGGTGGACAGAGTTGTTCCCTCCCCCACAGAAGCCTGCGTGCCAGCCTGACCTCCTCAGTGGTACTCTCCTTCAGCTTGAGCGCCACTGACCTACATACTGCAGGGTGGACACGTGACCTACGTCTCCTACTGCTGCTGCTAGAGGTGTCTGGGACAGCAAAGGGGTGAAGAGGACGATGAAGGGGGAGCGGGGGGGGGGAGGGGGGAGGCTTTGTGTGTTGCTGCACATCGGCTCCTTCAAACCCAGCCAGTTGCCATGGAGACAGGGGCCTAGGCTAATGTTAAACGTCCAGTGCAGTGAAGCGCTCTGGCTTTTGTGCCTTCGCCACGTAGAAGTAGGGCCTCAAACGATGATATCTGTGACCTAATCCCCTTTCATTCATGACCGCTGTGTGATCTCTGGTCATGAGCTAAAAATTCACAAAGTCTTAATCCGAGTGTTTTTTTTGTAACGTTATTGGTTAGTAATGTTTTTGCAATGCCTTCCTAGGGTTTTTGTAGTGTCAGTTATTGACCCTCCTCTATTGCCCTTCCTTGTAGAGTATCAGGTTACTAGATGAATGCGTTGTTGGGTTGTTTTGCCATCCGTCTAGATACCTGTTCCCAGACGGCCAGGCCCAGAACCCAGACCTCACAGGACTGTGTGAGCCCCCCCCCCCACAGGACTACATCAAAGTCACAGATCAGTGTCACACTCACTGACTCACACACACAAATAATGAAAGTTTAGTTTTGCTCGCCTTTTAGGAGCTCTCTTTTGGGTTCTAATTGTTTGTTTGATTTGAACAGCCCTTGCCGGCCCTTTTTCCTTTGTAGTGGTACCTGTTGTGTGTTTCCGTTGTTACCTTTTCAAAAAAGACCTTCTAAGTTCCTTGTTAATAAAATAAACTTTAATTTACCAAATCCATCTGGTTTTATGTTGCTTCCCTTTCCCCTAGCGAGCTGGGTTGTAACACACACACACACACACAAAATGGCCACTGACCTGCAGCTGTGCAGCAGGCAGGTTGACATCGGCCACCATCTCCGTGCAGGGGTGTTCCACCTGCAGACGAGGGTTGAGCTCCAGGAAGTAGAAGCTGCCGTCTTGACTGTAGAGGTACTCCACTGTTCCAGCGCTCACGTAGCC
The DNA here is from genome assembly GCF_951799395.1 of Argentina silus. Classification (NCBI taxonomy): domain Eukaryota; kingdom Metazoa; phylum Chordata; class Actinopteri; order Argentiniformes; family Argentinidae; genus Argentina; species Argentina silus. The sequence goes on along the minus strand of NC_139656.1, from coordinate 25,097,610 downwards.
CACCATCTTAGCCAGCTTCACCGCACACTGTAGAGCAAACACACAGACACTCACTATTGGCCACTCCAGTCACAGGTCAACGAGTCCGCTCGTAGAAGACGTAATAACCTAGGACAAAAAAAAGGAATCGTCTCGAATGTCAAAATTCATCTTGGCAGGGCTTGTCACGTGCCAGTGTGACGAGCTGGGTTTCCAAACTGGGTCTCCTGTTACGTGGAAGACCCAAGCGTCTACCATGAGGTCCAAGAGGCTATGTCTCAGGCAGGGCTACCTCATTTACAAATCACCTCCGCTACACCAGAGCCCCTCTTTATTGTACTATATAAGGAGCCAGGTACTGGGGATACGCCATACCCTCTCCATGTCCTCAAACACGTCCGATGTGGCAATGGTGGCGGGCGCCTCCTCGATGATCTTCTGGTGTCTGCGCTGGACGGAGCAGTCTCTGCCGAACAGGGAGATGGCGTTGCCGTACTGGTCAGCCAGGAGCTGCACCTCCAGGTGGCGTGCGTGCTTGGCCAGCTGCATGACGAAGATGGGCGACCCCGGAACCTCCGTCTGGACCTGGGGAAGAGCGGGCATGATTGGGTTTATTCAGGATTCTTCTACAGCCAATCAAAAAGGCTGATGTTGGTGGAATACTGAAGTTTCACATCGAATTTTGGCTTAAAATGTTGGCTGTATGGTTCATAACGTTAATTGATTTCGTACAGTCTCTCATTAGACCACACAGTCCTTTGTTTAAGGCTAACAAAGTTTAGCGAAATAAGTTTTTTTGGGTCATGGGTGTCGGGGGGTATGCCCCTGTTATGCCTAAATCAGGTAATTTGTTGACAATATCTCTGTCTATTTAGGGGACCCACCCAGCTCAAGAGCTCCCCCGCAGGTCAAAAGTTCCATATAAATCACTTTAAGTAGCGACATTCACATTACAGTGTAGCTATGGAGACGGAGGTCCCCCGTGCTCACCTGTCTGTAGAGGTTGGGGAAGTCGTCAGCGCAGTTGACCTTGCGGATGCCCTTTCCTCCGCCCCCCTCCGAGGCTTTCACCATCACTGGGTAGCCCACGTGCTCGGCAGCCTAGGACACAACACAACACAGCTGTTGAGCGTCCTCACGGTCGGACTGAAGCCCATAGCCGAACCCACTCTCATTCATGTCTCAATCGTATCTGTTACTGCTGCCAGGAGTACCTTCAGCCCTGCCTCCACATCGTGGATGCAGCCCTGCTCGTAGAGATCAGGGGGGACATTGATTATATTCTTCTTCTGGTCACTCTCTGTCCACTCCACCGTCAGCCCTGATACACACACACACACACACACACACACACACACACACACACACACACACACACACACACACAGACACACACACACACACACACACACACACACACACACACACACACACAATCAGTCTCTTCGGGCACAAGTGTCAGGGACATTGACAGTATTGACTATTCAGGAAAATAAATTAACAGATAAATAAACAGCTTGGAAGATAGACTGACCTAGTCCACTCCAAGGCAGGGTAGGGATGCCAGCGGTCTGGGCCACTATGGACGAGGCAATCTTGTCCCCTAACGCCCACATGGCCTGGCTAGGGGGACCTGGGAGGGGACACAGAGACAGGACAGGGTGGGCTAGACACATCAGATGTCAAACATACATGACATTGTATTACATTGTGCTGCTCATTGAGAATCCATCAAATAATAACAGCTGTGGTCTTTCATCATGAAAAACTGATACGGGGAATAAATAGTTTCTCTCTGATAATTCCTTGTCATATTCAAATGTGGGGAGATGTACAACCAGGCTCGGTTTCTGTCATCGTAGTGAAACTGTGGGGGATTGGTAGTAAGGGAAAGAAGTAATGCTGTCTGTCTGTCTGTCTGTCTGTCTCAGGTTTCTAATCAAGAATGCCATTCCCAAAGGTGTGTCAAACTAGGCTTGCACCATTGCAAAGCCTGCAGCTCTAGAAAAGAAATAAAGATGAAGAAATAAAGATTTCAAAACATAAGGACACCCAGTCTTACCCATGAAGGCAATGCCATTCTTATGCAGCAGCTCTGGGAGTTTGGGGTTCTCTGACGCGTGGCCCCATCCTGCCCAGACAGCCTGGAGAGAGCATTAAAATCACCCACAGTCAGACACAGATACAAATAGACAACATGGTCTAGGATCATGTCATGACTGTCCTAACAAGCCTATGCTTGAAATGGAAGATGAATGGCTTGAGGTACTCTACCTGCACAGGTATGCGTTTAGCAATGTCCAAGATGAGCTCCACATTGGCATAGTTGTTGTTATTCGTCCCTCCTGGCACAGGCACATAGTGGTCGGCCATCTTTATGTACTCTGAGGATGACAGTGACAGGAAAATCATTCACATGTTTTTATTTGACCTTTATTTAGACAGTTAAGTCCATTAAAAACAATGTGGCCAATTCACCCCTTGACACCGACAGGTTGAGCACAGCAAAGTAAACCACATAAAATAAATAAAAAAAATATACAGCATACAACTGATGATGACAACGTCACAACGTGCAAAGTTCAGTCAGAGTCTCGAAACAGTTTGCATATTTGATTCACTCTATACAGCACCATGTATGTGGTAGAACCTACTTTTCTCTAGCTTTGTCGCTATGGGCTTGCTATGATCATATGTGAGTCTCACTCCCCGAAAGACAAACTATTTTACACATGAAAGAATATTCAGAAAGCAATGCTGTTTCTATACCATCCAGCAGAGTCTTTTCTTCTGAATTAGGGCAGGCTAAATGGCTGTTCAGTGCAGGCCTGAACCAACAGAGAGCAGCCGGTGCCTGGAAGCCTGGTCTGCTTGTTTAAACACATCGGCTAGAGAGCGTTGTCATGGGTTTTGCTGGGTCATTAGACAGCAGAGTCGCCTCTCTTCAGTAGTGAACTCTGTTGTTGCCCTCCTGTTGACGCCACACCGTCAGAAAATAAAACCACTCACCTGCGTTAGCTTTGAGGTCCTCCGGGGTGACCATAACGACGAAGCGGATGGCCCTCTCGTTGCGGAACATCTCGTAGGCCCAGCGGCGGATGGAGCGCATGCACTTGACCGCTGCGATGCCGTTGTTGGCGATGAGGACCTGGGCGGGGGAGGGGGGGGGGTTAGGGGGGGAGAAAGGATATGAGCGATTCATACCACCACTAGGACTACATATGTCCAGAACACACAGGGTTAAACAACTCCTGGACATACCTTCTCGATGACTTTATTGCCTCCAAAGCGGGTGACAAACTCGGCCGGGGAGGCCACGGTAAAGTCTCTCTGCAGGTCGATACGTCGGCGGTCTCGGCCTTGCTTGACCAGGTGGAGCCCTGACATGCTTGGTCTGTGTGAATAACTAACATTAATACAGCATGAGGAATCAGAATTCACCCGATCCGAATCATTAACATCCCAATCATCAACAGATGACCCAGCATCATCATACATTGCTCTTAAAAAAATAATAATAATAATTATGTGAAAGACCAAACCAAGCAAATCTAGTCGACACTAGCTCTGTGTTGACAACACTTCATGTCTACCATCAGACAGATAAAAGGGCCCAGGGATAAAGGGATCACAGGGGTGTTTAGACGGCTACTGGTGCTAGGGAGCAGCAGATTACTGTATCTCATCTGAGATTAGATAGCGGAGGTGGCCTGGGTGTGGCAGCCCAGACACGCTTTTTTTTCTTTTTTCTTTTTTACAACCGCTCACTAGAGAGCACCAATTTATCAGTGCCATGATGGCAACGGTCACATCCATATAGACAGGGATGACGATTGTTGATTAACGACAACGTCAGCTTTGCTGACAAGAGACATCAATGCCACTGGGGAGAAGGGAAAATGTCCTCTCATTGTGTGAGAAATTGTCACTCAGTAAAAAAAAAAAGTAGGTAAGGTGAGGTTCGCTTCATTCCGGAAATGTTTACAGGCTTGGGCAAGAGTTTTGTTTGAGGGAAAACTGGGCCCCCTGGAATGGAGCTCCACCCTCTGAGGGAGCCAGAGGGAGGAGGCAGAGGGAGGGGGACCCAGTCATCACACTCATCCAGGAGGGTGTGGCAGAGCCTAGGCCTGTGTATGGCTGGCTCCAGTGGCCTGACACTGCAATATTGCATCATGATGGGGGTGCTGGCACGATACTGGGGCCTCTGATTGATGGCCAAGAGAATGGTACTTCCAGCTATAGAACACCCCCTTGTCCTATGAGAGAGAGAGAGAGTGAGAGAGGGGGGGGGGGGGGGGGGGGGGAAGGGGAGGCAGCCTCCCGCTGTCCAGTATTTCCAGTTTTGACACCATCAAACCTCCTCCTCCACGCCACCCAACCCGATTCCTCCTATCACACTCCCTCCAGTCCCCAATGGTTACACTAAACCAGACAGGCCGGGGCAGCTGTGACACTAATAACCCAAATGACAGGGGTCAAACAAGGATCAAAAACAAAAACATGCCTCTCTCCCAGACAGCCATATCATAACAGGCGGAGAGCTTAACCATATGATCCTAACTATATGATTACCTTGTATTTAAATATGAACGATAGAATAGCTGTGTACATAATTGTACAATGGCTTTGGAATGTAGGCCTAATTGTGCTGAAAGAGTTCAGTGCTAGATAGGCAAGTTGAACTGAGACACATACAGTATTTTACATTTTCATCAGTACAAAGCATAGGCCTAATCATGTTGATTGGTTCTCCAAAAAACAATTACAACCCCATGGCTGAAGCAATACTAGACCTGGGAGACCTGCCTTGCACTCGTACCAGGCACAACAACACCTTCATTTCATGAACAGCACAGATCTGCAGTTAAGGAGCTTTGTGAAGAGACAAAAGTGGGCCTACAGGCTACGATCGCACCACAGAACCAACAGATATCAAAGACAAAGCAAAGGCAACAGCAAAAAAACAGAGAGACTGGCATCTTGTGAAGCAAATGTCCTAACCATTATCTAGCTCATCATTTTAACCAAATGTAGCTATACTCTGGCCAGCTCCATAACATCTGAAAGACTTAGCCTACTGACGCAGATGGAAGCTTAGTCTTGTATAGCCCTAGCCTATAGCCAGCAAGACATCTACATTCACCCTATCCATTCCCTCGTCCCAGTGCCTGTGAAAGGAGGCCTACAAAGCAGAGCTCGGGAGCTCAGGGAGTTCTGAGGGTTTTGGCAACGGGACAGAAGCCAGCTCCAGTAGTCCTCCCAGAACACACAGTTCCACTGTGGCAGAGTGTGAAGCTGGTGAGGCCACATTTTTCACACACAGCAGAGCGGGGGCCACCCAGCCAGGGGGAGTGCACTCAGTCAACTGAACACAACACAATGTTCTGGGGCCGCCATTTCTGAATACACTACAACATTCGTCAAATTAAGACCTCTCTGTAATGGAGGTTACTTCATGTTCCATACACCTGGGGCCAGATTATTATAGCAAAAACTAAAATGTCACGAGGAGATCGACCCTTTTGATGTTTTTCATACTTGAGTATCTTTTAATTCATTATTTCTCTGACTAATGCAATACTAGTCATCATTCTGTATAGTTGAAATACCCATTGGCGATCACTAAAACAGATGCTGTGACAGAAATTCGTGGTACGGGTGGCATGCAAATGAAACAGGCCCGGGTTCTGACCTCAGGTGTTGCAGGGGCCCATCGATGTGGTCGAAGCCCACCTCAAAGGTGCTGTCCGAGCTGCTGATGGACGAGGGGGACAGGGATCGCTCCTTCTCCTCCAGCTGCAGGTCAGGCTTCCCCAGGATCTCATCCTCAGAGTTCTCCTCCGACACAGAGCCGACGATGAAGTGGGAGTGCAGCGCGGCCGCAGCCGCGGGGTTCTTGGCAGGCGGGTCCTGCTGTGCCATGGCTGGACGACACGGACAGGCTGCAAACACTGGAGGGAGAGGACAGTTAGAGCCCCAGTTATAAAGCCTGCGCGAGGGCTGCAGACAGTGTGACATGGGTTCAAACTGGCATGGGCCAGTATTTGTCAGGTTGCATCACTGAGTTGCACAAAATGAGACTGACCCTGCATATAAAGAACACGTTTTCACAATGTGTACTGCACGACATTACAAAACAATGACCGGTGTGCTGACCTCTGAGGAGTGTATTGCCTCACCATCCCCCCTGTACAAAGTCGCTTTATGTTGGCTACAACAATATTTTTTTAATATCTATCTTACAACTCCATTGTAAATCACATGAAATAAGCACACACGGGTAAAGTTTGGGATGAAACTGCAGCCTTGTCACAGACATGAGCAAGACACACCTTGCTTGCTGGACCTGAAAAACCCGCCCAGCAATCCAGACATTGCGAAAATGACTGAACATTACTAGCGACACGCTTGGAGAGGGATAACATAGCTAGTAGCAGATCATGTTTGGAAACAAATGTCGTATCCACACACTGCTATGGCAAGAGAAAGGAATCGTAGCTACGAGCTAGCTACAGTACTACTCTGCTACCAGCTAGCTAAGTCAGCTAGGTGGATTGCTAGCACTGCTGTGTGTGTGTTCATGTAATGAGCTTATCTATAACGACTCACCGTGTGAAAGAAACCGACAAGCAATCCTGAATCGTGGATCCCAAAAATATTGGTGACGATCTATTTAACTCAATATGAGTTCTGACATGTCTTTCGAAGCGGGGAAGGCAAAAAATCACATCATGATTGATGTGCTTATGCGCGACTACAACAGACGCTTTGACAGCGGAAAGTGGTGCGATGTGATGCGCAGATGGGTTACTTCTGGCCATTCCCCTCTGACCTTGGATTGCTGCGGAGAGGGCCAATTGGATTGCACGACGACATCCAAGGGCGGGCAGAAACCGGCAATCTGTAGGAGGTGTGCCCAATGAAAAACCTTTCTCCTGTTCTATGTGCTATGTCCAGAACGGCCCGGTTCAATGGTCCGATCCAAATGGAGAGATCCCCCTCACCCAATCCTGACTGGTTTACCCATTTATCCTTATACAAATCTGATCTGCTCTTTGGAACCTGATGCAGTACAGCATGTCAAAACCGGTAGCTCTCAGCAATGTCCAGACATTTGCCTAACCAGGGTTGATTTGATCCATGAATAAGATTCCGTTTTGTAATTTTGGGGTCGATATTCTAACGAGGCTTAACAACAGAGATTTACATAGGTTGAAATGAATGTGTTTAAAACTGGTCAGTCTATGGATAACCCGATTGTTTTAGATGAGACAATACCTGTTTTTGGTCCTCACACATCAATCATATTTAATCTCAGTCAAAGAAGAATGTGAGCTATTCACAGATTTGAACTGCTTAAAACCCTCAAAATACCAACATATTTCGCTGTTCAACAGGGATTTGGCCAGAACCCAATACTGAAAACATAAAAAAGCCACAATCTTTCAAAAAGTAATACGTTTTCCTTTCATAGTTTTAATTTATAATTTCTAACAACAAAAAAGAAGTTGCACATTGCAACACATGTAATGTTAATCAATACATCTTTTCTTTTGCCTGAAACATTTGTAATTTTCTGAATACCAAATTAATACTTGACACCAAATAACATGGTTTGGAGATGTTTTTTTGAAAAAGTCTAGAAGAACTGGAAATTTAGAATATATATATGGCCAGACGCCAGATGGTACTTTTAGGGCGTACATTTATATATATACATGTATATTTAAAAAATGTACGCCCTAAAAGTATCAATTGGCGTCTGGCCATAAGAATCACTGCTAGTTTTAGTCACAATAAAGTACTTATATGTTGCCACACCAATAAGGTATCCTTCCCTAAACCTACATAAACAGGTAATGCAGTTGATCACCCATTGGTTACTCAGGAATAATAAAAGTGTATTTGTCACTTCAAATATTCTTACATTCAAACTCAAGATTCTACACAGATGAGGGTCAAACTAAGTGTAGCTTTAGGCAGTACAGCACTGTCATCTAGTGGATATTCACAGACACTGCAAGTGTCCTTGTTCTCCTTGGTCTATGTTCAGCCTCCCCATTTCCCCCTTGTTTATGACGTTCAATATTTTGTGATCATAATTTTACTGATTAAATATTTTTACAGTGATAAATATTTTACTGATAGTAAAATAGCTGTAGTCATACAGTACACTTCCTAAGTCTCCCCATAATGTTTATGATATTTCATGTTCAGTTTAAATAAACAGATTTCCATGTACTATGACAAGGAACCATATCTCCATGCATATTTTTCTAAAATGTATTTAGGAAATGCAATCCAAGCATTGCAAATCAAAACATGCTTTAGAATGTGTATTTTCAGTTAAAATGATAGAATCATCTTACATATACAATAGTTGAGATATTAAAATGTCTTTACAGTAGGGTGCTTACAACGCTCTGTTGCCCAACAGAGTGCAGCAGATAGTGTTTTCATTGCGCTAAAGCTACTCTGGGTCCTCCATATGTACCAAGGTGTTTCAGAGATGTCTTAAATAATTCAAATGAAATATTCACATTAAAGTGCTTTCAATTCTGGGGAGAGTGTGCTTTACTGTTTCTGCAACGTACTGAGTTGCTTGGATTAGTTTCTAATGGATAAGGAAAACAAAACATCCCTAAAAGTATGTTTTCCTGGCAGGGGAAGTTGTATTTCACGCAGCCCTTTCCAACAATACTCAACCGTCAACAAATGACCAATGAACCACGCCAAACTGTGCTGTTGTAATTATGATTCCCAGCTATTGAGGTTTCTTTTCTATGGAAATACATACAGTAGCTCAAATATCTTCTCACAATAAAGGGTCTAAAAGGTTATGGAAAATGTGGTAATAAAAATACTCAAAAGCCCAGTAGAGGCCTATCATCGCTCTCTGTCCCTCATTGGCAGCCATTGCAGGGAGTCGCTGAAAATCACATGCATTGAAACAAACACCCTGGGTATCAGGAACCCTGCAGTGAAAAGAATCTGTGTTAATGTGCTCACCCATCACACAGAAGAACATATTGCTTACAACCGGTACAATGAGTTTGGGGTGACTTCAGTTACACGTTCCTGGAGACTGGCAGACTGTTACAATGGGGGCCGGGGCCCTGGCCCCCTTTGTTGCCACGGCGAGGAGGAAAGTGGCCAGCTACAGTTTCACTCCATCCCTTCATTGCTGATTGACATCCTTGAATGCGGCTTTTGAGGCGAGCTCCAGTTTAATTAAAGCGTTTGCCCCGCTTCACGGTGATCCTGTGAGCACCGGTGATAAATATTGAATGGAGTTCACCTTCTGGTTAGCGCGTGAAGTGGGGGGCGGGGGGTGGTGGTGGTGGTGGTGGTGGTGGTGGTGGGGGGGAGGTGGGGGGAGGTGGGGGGAGATACAGGCAGATGCTTTGTGAGAAGGGGGGGATCTCTGGAGAGAGCCCCTCAGTGGGGTCTGGGGGACTGGGCCCCCGCTGGCTGTATGGGACGCTGAATGAGACGAGAGCTCAGCCGCCGCGGGCTGTGCCAGCGCGGTTGAGCCCTAGAGCGGCCTGCCGTGTGAGATTTCACACTGCCCAAACACCGTGGCGGCTCTCGGGTGTCTGAACAGCCGTGCTGGAGAGGGAGAGAGGTCTCACTGAGGGCCACTTTCTCTCCTCAGAGCCCGGGAGCCGGGTATCAGGCTACCTTTTGCCGAGTGAAAAGACAGACTGATAACCTGTTAACCAAGCCCCGTGTGTAAAAGACACTGGCACACATACCTTATCTCACCCACATTAGCCTCCCTCAGATACACTTCTCTGGATTGTGTAATCCAGTATGTTCTGAACAGCTCACTATCACCTCTGATACTGGGACAGTGCCTCCCATCTTGCGCTTTTAACCTAATGAGTTTATGAGATGAAGAACTGTAATGGGTGTGAGGCTGTCTCTCTTCTCTGGGTGACATTCTGATCTGAGGTGCGGGGGGGTCAGGTTGGTGTTGATCCAATTGGAGACGGGGGGGGGGGAGTGTGGGTGCTGTGGTTTAGGGATGGGGAAGGGGAGAAGTGATGAAGTTCTTATCTGCATTCCAGAGGTGACTCCTGGCCCGTCGCGGTGTGAGTGAAGCTGAGACTGTGTCAGGCAAGCATCTCCATGGTAGGGGGAGTGGAAGGTAGGGGGGGGGGGACAGGGGGGACAGGGGGGACGAGGACGGGGACGGGGGGGACGTGTAACAGATACCCTTGTGTCAGCTGTTTCCTGCACTGCAGCTGACAAGGACCCCCATTCACAACTCTCCCCTCCTTCCCCACTGTGATGAATAAGTAATTATTCCATCACGGAGGCCGGGCACTTGGAACGGACTATTTCATGTGGCAGCCGTGGGTAAAGCGATCCCCCCTGTCACGGGCAACTGGAGCCGAGTGTGTACCAATTCCAGCAGGGCCGTAACCCTACCTGCTCCGAGCGCTCTGTTTATTTGGCACATCAGCGGAGCCTTTCTCTACCTGAGTGACAGCTTCGAAAAGGGGGTCACATTCACCTCCACTCTATCGCGTATTGTAATATTTAATGGCAAACAAGCTTGAGAAGGACGGCAGGTAACCAGAGTCCATCCTTTCCACCGATGCCGGGGCTAAGGAGGCAGCTTGATCCCTGGTATTGTGGTGCAACACACGCCCGTGGCTTGCTATTTGTTTATAAGGGGATATAGCCTTACTGATCACAGTTTGAAAGGAAAAAGGGTGAAAAGAGAGAGGGCCGTATAGAGTTAAGAATGTGTTATTTGAACATGTGCGGTGATGGTGACTTTTTCCTTGATGTCGTCGAGTAGGTGTGCTGCTTTTGTACTGGAAATAAGGGCTTGATCACTTTCATATGAAAGAAGGTGAATTGAGCTCCCCAGTAGAGCTCAGATCACTGATAAGTGGGTTTTTTTACGGATAGAAATACACCATCCTCTTTGCTGCTGAGTGTAGCGCTGTGAATTGCTCTCAGTGATAGAACACCTCTATGAAGAAGACTCCTTGATCCGTGGCAGGGGGGTCTTTGATATAGTGATGAATTAAATGTGTGTATTGTGAGTGGGGTGTGAGTGCCTGTGCACAGTACATTGTGTGTGTGTGTGTGTGTGTGTGCGTGTGTGTGTGTGTGTGTGTGTGTGTGTGTGTGTGTGTGTGTGTGTTGCATAGATATGAAACAGCAGGTCCTACAGCTCTAGAGGAGGACAGCTTCTGAAAGCCAATTTAGAAATTGTCCTTCACTCACACAGAGATCAAGGGATGAGGCTGCAGTATAGCCGTACAACACCTGGAACACCTTCCCTCCATGTTGTATTGCCCTGGGTCAATTTCCTATGATCAGTGCAGTGATAGTACAGTGAAATGTGTTTGTCTAATGTTGGCCTCCATATCATGTGGACAGAAGCTAACCCTCTTGTCAGGGATAAAACAAAAATACAGATAGCTCTCATTGAATCCTACTGGGTACATACATTTCCGAATATAACATTTGCGTCGCATATCCACTAGATGGCTTCAGAGGCCATTGGTTGACAAACATGAGCGTTTCTACATAAAACGATGCCCGTAGAATATTAGCTTATGACTGCCGTGTTATGCTACCACTCTTTATCTAGCTGGTTGGTGTGTGTTTCAAAGCAGTGATATTAAAAAGCGAAGCATTTATAATACATGGAGTCCAAAACCTCAGTCTCTACACATCACATGAAACTTTCCCTTGTATATCACCTTACAACTGACATGTTTACCCATAGGGCTCCATTGATAAATACTCTGTCCACTTTGTCTGTCATGCTATTGAGATGAATAATTGATTGTCTTTCAAGTTTTGTCTTTCAGCATTAATTCTACAGCAGTAACATGTTGGGTAGCCTTCTCAAATGGCGGGGTGAATTAATATGTACAGGGCTCACTGTGTGACACTGTAACTAATTTGTTGTTTAAATGTTTCGCTTTTCGCCATTCTAATTGTTGATAGAGGTGTGAGGTGTTTCTAGCAGAGGACCCTCCAACACCGATCACCGATCTTCAAAATACATTGATGTTTTTGGATCATTTTGAATCGTTATGATATTATGATGAAACCATGCCACCGATGGCGTCTCCCATGCTTGGCGTGATCATTGCTGTGATGTCCAGGGTGTGAATAATTCACATCTTCATGTGTGTCCTCGTGCCTCTGAAGGGGTTCACCATGTTTCTTTTATGTGGCCACTGGTGCTGCTGACACCCTCCATTATTAAAAGGCTGGAAACACTAATGCAACTTATGGCTCAACACGGAGCTAGAGGAAAGGTAACTAACGTCACAACAAAAGGCCAGCTGAAAGGTGCATCCATAAGAGAGCTACTTAGGAATGCAATAGTTCAATGGCAATGTACTAACGTCTACCTCTGTAGTTATGTTTGTGTTTTATAAGACTGTGACAGCAGTGCAGTCTTGCATACATTTGATATCTTCATTTTTTTTAAATACATTTTTGTCATGCGTTGTCTGCAGGTCTACACTGTATGTCTCCCTCAGTCTGCTCTATACAAATGCACGAGATAGCTTTATTTGTAACATAACATCACTGTATAGCTTCTCTATGATATGGTTCAATTATGAATTATGCACATGCCCTCTCTCCGAGCATTTTTTTGCCATCTGTGTTGTAGGATTACGTGCTAAAGTTTAGATGAGTGGAAGTGACTTCCGTTATTATGATGAAGGTGATGATGAATATTTCAAGGCAAACGCTTTACAGAAATGGGGCAAGAATTCTTTCGGGGTCCTGGCAAAATGTTGACAAACAGGAGTTCTTGTTGCTTTGACGTTCCAGCATGCAAAAGGATGATGTTTAATGAATAAGTCATATCCAAGCTTTCCAGTCCCCCACCTTTCCAAACCTGAGGAAATAGGGCCTCGCTTCATTTCACATCCCAGCTCAGGCGTGCAGAGGCTGCTTGCTCTCTGTGCTCGTTCTCTCATTTGTATCTTTGACTCGCCTCACTGAGTCCCCCACGCACAGCCGAGTGTGAGCTGATAGCATTCTCAGTCCCATCCCCACTTCTGCTCCGTTCCACAGCCGCCTGGGCCTGCCGTGGTGGAGGGAGGGGTCCTGGGGTGAGAGAGAGAGAGAGAGCCTTGGACGCCAGGAGGAGAGAGAGAGAGAGAGAGAGAGCACTTCTTGGCCTGCTTCTGATCCATCTAATGCCAAGCCCCTCTTCTTCTCTTCCCGACCACCAGAACACTCAAGCCCTGGCTGCAGTGAGAAGTTTTCTGCTGACTGCAAGAACTTGTAGTTGACCTCTTCGCCACGTTTCCGAGCCAATGGAGATGCTCTTTCACTGTGAAGCCACGCTCAGCCAAGGAGAAAATCCACACAGCGGAGACATGAGTGGAGGCCAGCGAGAGGAGAGGGCTTTTAGATCAATGCTCGTCCCGGGAGACCGCCTGACTTTTTGCACCAGTTACAGCGCAGCCACAGTGATTTTATTACGGGGGAGAGTTAAAACACACCAGGTTCTTTGCCAAAAGTGGAAAAATAAGAGCAGAGAGAGAGAGAGAGGGGATGAGAAGATGGACTTTTATATTACTTTTGCAATAACTAATGGGGTGTGGGTAGTGCTGCTTGTAGGATGGAAAGACACTGGGTTGTCTGTTACATTAGCAGAGTAGGCCTATCATCAATCTGGAACAACTTGACTCTTAGGGGAGGACTCTACTGAAGTAAACTATTGACCCTGTCATCCCAGCCTAATGGAGCATCGGTAATTCAACCACTTTACCAAATATAAAGCAATAAATATTCGTTTCACTATTGTGGTCAGCGGGACAACATTGTGAGAGAGGAGTGAGAAAAGTACACAAAAGGCCATGCACTACAGCAGTGGTACTTTAGTAACAGGGCAACTACATTTGTTTTTAAATTGCAACTCTCATGTATACAATATTACTAGACATGTAATGACATAGTAATATGTAATGAAATACACATATTTCTTCCAATCAAAACAAAAGTCACGTGATATAACACAAGCACTATTCAATATGAAGATTAGAATGCAAACAGGTGTTTAGATTCCTCAGGATAACCCCCCCCACGTCCCATCAACGTGTTTTTTCAACAAAAAATGTTTTTAGCTCTTGTGTGTTGTCATGTGTAAACAGTACTAATCTTTTGCATATCCTTTTTTTTTTTCATGGAGCAAACTGACCTTTCCAAATTATTTTGGGCATATTCTGTTTTTGTTTTTTTTGCAGCCTACCTGTCAAAGTATGTCAAAGGCTCTCCTGACTGGCTCTGTCACCGTGGGGACATGTGCAGATGATTGATGCTTCCCAGACGTTCACCTCAACGGCCAGAGCTGTACGGAGCGACAGGACTCTTACCTCTGGGGGAAAGCCTTTGATTTTCCTCCTTTCCACTTGGCTGGACGGGGGGCAGGGAATTTGGGGCTGCATTAGATTTGAATTTTGCAGCTTGTTCATGGTCCCTTTGAGCATCCAGCACATGGGATGAGAGGGTTGTAGGGGGAGAGGGGGTCGAGGGAGGGGGGGGGGGGGGGAGAGGGGCGGAGAGAGGGTTGCAAACGGACCTGTGTGCCTGACCGTTGTCACTCCCCATGGCCCAAATGCCACATGGTTATTGACAGTGCTCTGTGATCCGTGTCCTGTGCTAACAGTCCCAAGACAGAGGATTCGTACCTTTTCACGGTAATGGCGTGGAGCCTAACCGAGGGGTCAGAGGGTTGAGGTCATCTGTGTTGATTTGACAAGACGTAATGTGCATTGGACTTCAAGAGGGATTGTTTCACCAGGAGTGAAAGGCTTACATCTCCTCACTTATGTCATTCAACACCTATAGTCTCTGTAGGTCTATATGCCCCGATAGACATACAGTATATTAGACAAGGGAGGCTAATGAAGGTAGAAATCGGAGGACGGGCTCCTTGTAATACATAGAATGGAATGATGAATTGTATCAAACACATTGTAATGCATGGAATGGAATGAAGAATGGTATCAAACATGTGGTGTTTGATACAATTCCTCATTCCATTCCATGCATTACAATGTGTTTGATACAATTCATCATTCAGCCTGTCCTCCGATTTCTACCTCCACTGATATCAGCAGCATAGTCAGGATTGGACATTGGATCCCACTAGTGATGACCTGATTACCCACAGGACAGTGAACCTACAATAGCGATGGCCTGCTCTCTGTTCACAGGTACAGGGCGTTGAAGCCAAGACACTAACACTGAAGGGGTTGGGACTGACATACTGTAATAGATTGTCCAAGGCAGCAAGCTGCCTTCTGCAGGGTTTCAATCAAAACACACTGAGCTTCAGTCACATTTAAATCCTCTGTCTCTGGGACACACACCGTCTACACCTTCAGAAGAAACATCAGCAGTGAACACCGTGGCCATAGATGGCTGTGTTAGATACGATTTGATGAAAACAAAAACTAGGTGCACATCACGAAAAAATGAAAGCGTACAGCTTTCCGTACGTTTAAATGTGCAATTGTCCCTATAAAAGAGAGTTTTAGATAGTTGGAATATGTCAGGCTGCAGAGTGTGGTGAACCACATGCAGATGGGCCAGGGGAGGCTGGTGTAGGTAGAAATCGAAGGGCAAGCTCATTGTAATGCATGTAATAGAATGAGAAATGTCCTCTGATTTCTACCTCCACCAGCCTCTACGGAGATGGGCCACATGCAGATGGGCCTTGGTGGACCAGAGACTGAGCTGTATCCTCTCATCTCAGACAGACTGACACCCAGATGGAGCACGGTGAAATCTCCAAGACAGACACAAGATGGCCGCCCATAGCCGAGGGCAACACACTCTCACACACAGCTGCACCGCAGAAAGATGCTCGGCTGCAAAACATGCCTAGAGGCTAACGGTTTGTTTTCACGGATGAACAGGTAAGATAAGCAGAAGACAGATGAACAATAACATTACGTCTAATGACATTTTAACAAATCCCTTCCAGCTTGTGGTTTCGTATACTTTTTGGGATCTTTGCTCGGAGCAAAGATTGGCTTTTTCACATATGCAACCTGTCAGGTTAGATAGAGGGCTGGATTGTGATTGGATCTAAATGACACCAAGGCCTCGGGCTACTGGCCTTTCCCTTTGACAACTCTGTCCCCCACACTTGATGCCACATCCCTGCTGGTGTCACCGAGACGGATGAGATCTCATCAGGAAAACTAGTGGCCTTTTATGAGATGCTCTCTGACTGTCTGAATGACAGGCACCTCTCCTCCTGGCGACAAACACAGTAGGATTTCCTTAGACCTCTGTTCACGATGTGGGTGTGTCATGAAGAGTATTGGCCTCTGTCCAACTGTAAACATGTTGGTTTTTAGAGGGACCTGTAAGAAAGATGACATGGATCTAGTGGTCTGTGGGTTAATGATGTCTTGTAACATATGACAGCTGTCAGCGTCTGTTAGTGTGACTGGGCTCTCAGAGTGTGAGCTGGAAAAGGCTTCCTACATCGGGAGTGACATGACCTCCCACCATGATGTACCTGCCATGCCCTGGAGCCCAGGGGTAGGGTTCAATGGGGTCCTTGAGTACCTGTTCGCGGGGTCATTTCCCCCTCTGCGTCCCTCAGAGCCTGTCAGGTGGCATATCTGTGAACTTATCACCTGTCAATTTGCAAACACAAGTGCCAAAACTCACATGAAGGGCAGTGGCTGAACATTGGCAGATGTTGTCCTGTCTCCTCTGTCTGGGGACTGTTGTGTCGAACGCCTACAGTACGAGTCCTGCTCAGTCCTGTTACCGTCGACCTGGCCTCTCCCCGCCCTCCTTCCCCCTTTCAGGATGGCTGTGCTTCCTCCTCAGGCTTCTGTGTGTCATCTGAGGGTCGGCTGTGTGACAGCATACTGTGTAGACAGCCTCACCCTCCCTCTGTAATGCAACGGCTAATACATGTACAAATTATGTTCTTCGTTAAAAGTCATTTTTAGTTCAAAGTTAAAAGTTTGCACATCAACGACAGGCGAAAGTCAAAACGTCACGACAAAAAGACACGGTTTAAAAAGGTGAGGTGAGGTGAAAAAGGTGTATTAAAAAAAAAGAAGGTATATAAGAGAACCTCACCACCACAGGAAGAAAAATGTAGTACATAAACCAATACAGAAAATAAAGTGCAGAGTCAATGACATGAAACAACTTTAGTACAATAGATTCTGAATCAGGAGGCAGGGTGTGACATTGACCCAGGTGATCTCATACATGGCTTCAATAGCAATGACAATAATAGAAGGCATTTATAAAGCACCTTTCTTCTGTGTGGAGACAACTCACCCAGGCTCGTTGTTGGTTGCTTAGCAGTATGAACACTGGCACGGCCAGCGCCTGTTATGACTGCTATGAGAGGGGACATGGACTGTTACAGTGGCCCTTATCCATGCAGGTTTGTTTACTCCACAGTGTAATTAGGAGGGAAATGCCTGGCGTAGTGATACAGTATTTGTCCATTTAAAAAGGGTGTGAGTAGGCAGAGCAAAACAGGTATTAAAGAGGGAAGCATTACTTATTAAAGAATTAATGCTAGTTCTGCCATGTTTCAAATTAATCTCACTTAATCTGTGCTTCCCCTGAATTAGCTACAGCTTTAGAGAGAGATGTCCAACCTAGAAGCTAGATGGCTGATTTATTTCTCCAAACATCTACAAGCAGACATAGAAGTATAGTTCCAAAACTGCTAGACTGATTCATGGAGTAACTTTACTGTAAATTGTATCAGAAAAAAATCCAATTCAAAAGCATGGATTTTATAACTTTCGTATTGATCATCTTTAATCGTGTTTCCAATCATTGTTCACAATTTGAGAGCTTCTTCATGGAAATCTCTGTCTGTGATTTAGCAGATAACATCAGATTAGGGGACCCCTAAACTGATAAGCATACTGTATGCGTTCTCTCCTGCTGGACTGTAAAAATCCTTACCAAGTCCTAATGACACAGATAACAGGCAGATTAGAGAGAAGGATGGATTAGCCATTTGCACCTATAAGTAAAGATTAGTCTCTCATTGACCCTTTTCACTGTGTCTCCTATCCACGTTGACATATTGCACATTTTGCTAAATTGTATAGAACATTAATACATTTACAGATTGTGGCCATAAAAGTGATACAACTATTTTGAGTCTCCAAATTGTTTTGCGCAAGTAACAATAGGACATGGGCTTACATCACCCTCTGTCTTTCTTCACAGTTAGTACAGTACGCAGTTCGCTGCAGTAAAGTAGTTGATCAGTGCAGGTAATCTGTTGTGGCTTGTTGCCAGGCTTTAGAGCATTGTGGAGCTTCTTAGTGGTTTGTCACTAATCAGCCACTGTAATAACCATCTGACATTTCATTAGGAGATCTTCAAAGTGTCCCTTCTCATGAACTGATCCTTTATAGCTTTAAGATCTTAAGAGGTCTTGGTCCAGCATTTTGCCAGCAGGAGTCAGAGAGTGTCTCTGCTGGAGCCCAGGCTGGTATCATTGTCAAACAAGCTGTCTGTACTTATTTTCTGAAAGCCTATAAGCATAATACTGTATATCATTGATATGTTAAACATTATTATCTTACTGTAAAAAAACAAATAAATAATTCAAATTCATTTCAAAATGTAATGTTACTATAAAATATTAAAAGCCGACTTTCCATGTATTGAACATGAGTCAATATGTTGAGTGACTTTCATTTATGCTCAGTTTACACGGCACTATGTTCAATCGTAAAGCAGAAGAAATTCAAGCGCTGGACTTGGAATAGGGTCATGTTTGGGGACCCAGGGCTGAGGGCAGGGATCTCCAGTGACATATGTTTACTACACTGGAAAGGCACTGGGGAAGATCAATAACCAGACGGCGTTGTTTTGTATTCCTGCCTCACCAATGCTTTTGGGATAGTTTTATTTCATTTTTTTCTGGGGTAGAATTGACATAGGTTTGATATCATGAGTGATTTGCTCTAGTCTCCCTCACTTCACTCAACCTACAAGTATTGCATGATTACAGGTACGTATAATACAACTACCATGATTACAGGTATGTATAATACAACTACCATGATTACAGGTACGTATAATACAGCTACCATGATTACAGGTACGTATAATACAACTACCATGATTACAGGTACGTATAATACAACTACCATGATTACAGGTACGTATAATACAACTACCATGATTACAGGTATGTATAATACAACTACCATGATTACAGGTACGTATAATACAACTACCATGATTACAGGTACGTATAATACAACTACCATGATTACAGGTACGTATAATACAACTACCATGATTACAGGTACGTATAATACAACTACCATGATTACAGGTATGTATAATACAACTACCATGATTACAGGTACGTATAATACAACTACCATGATTACAGGTACGTATAATACAACTACCTGTAGCATCAGGGAAGAAGTGGTTATGCTAAGTGGTAAATGCTAACGCAAATAACACAAATACTGTTTAATGATATTCACCATTAAAACAGAGTTTATGTGTGTTAACACCCAATGTTTCTCTATATAGGATCCACACCTCTGAAGTGGTTGAATAGGTATAGACTGTAAATGCTGGACGATGGTGGAATGTAAACAGTAATGCAAATAACACAAATACTATAATTGGTTACGGGTCAAGTATGTAACAATCAAGCTTTCTAGAAGCTTCCTAATGGTAGTAATGGCTGTTTTTAATCGGTAGCGATAAGGGAATGAGATCCTTTGAAAGAAATATTTCATTTATGAATGCTGTTTAGGTCCAGAAAAAGCACCTAACCGACACTCGGTAAACATGTTGTCACTGCCAAGGGTGTTCTAGGGGAGTGGATTTTCAGATTTTCGGTCTGTCTCTGGTGGCTGCCTCTTTGAATCGTGCGCGCATGCAGAAACACAACAGCAAATGTCTGACACTGCAAGTCCATTTCGGGGGGTTCTATTATTGTTAGGGAGGACGTTGTTGTGTGGAACTTCTAACTGAATTTCCCCGCGATGGCCAGAGGTGGCAGATTTCCGACAAACTTAGGCCCTGCTCCTTTAATACTATTCACCATTAACACCCACTTTTTTTCCCTATAGAAAATCCACACCTCAGCACGGGAGGGGAGGCAGGGTGTGGGGGTCACCAAGCTGTGAGGGACGCCACTTTGCCATTCCATACCGTGTGAGGGGGTTGTGAAGAGGGAAGAAACACGCCTCGACGCATAAGCAGACGTGACACCAACCCAAACACACGGAGCCTATGGTGCCACTGCGCTTGGCTTTGCCTCCTGCCAGAGTGCCTGTCCTCAGATGATGTATGTGACCTCAGGGTCCAATAAGAAGATCTATACGTGGTCGTAAATTAGAAGTGACAGCAGCGTGGCGTGGTCTGGACCGTAGAAATAAAATGAGTGTGGATGTCAAATGAGAGTCTATGTTGTCAGAGTGATCTATTGCTCTGGTCTAGGCCTTCCCCTCAGTAGCCATGACCCGCTCTTCAACACTGTTCTCAGAGATGTTTGTTATCATCTCTGGTTGCAACACTTGGGTCTTGTTTTAGTTTTTAGTTTTTCATATATTTTCTTTTTTTTTCTTCTTCTGTGAAGCGCATTGTCTTGCATCCGTGTATGACATGCAGTGTATGGTACAGTTTGATGTGATTTGATTCAGGTTTCACAGACAAAAAGTGATTTAGTATTTAGTTGTGGTTACACTTCGGCATCGGGCATTATCTGAATATACCATGTATGTATGGAACGGTATGGAATGGAATGAGGAATTTTATCAAACACCAGGGGAGGCTGGTAGAGGAAGAAATCGGAGGATGGGTTTATTGTAATACATGGATTGGAATGAGGAATTGTATGAAATGCGTCTGATGTACTGATCTATGTTTGCACTCTTCTGGAGCTATAAACACTACTTCTATCCCAGGATTATTCACATTAGCTACGTTGAGCTAGAGGGAGAGCCAGAAGTAAAACAACTGTGTGCTTTTAGCACATGGAACAATGTGAATTCTGTTAAAGGAGGGGTTACATCAGATGGATCATAAGGAGATCTATCCTCACCTCCAGCTTGACGGCAGTGGAATGCTAATCGCAAGGGGACTGTGGGAGACACACAGTGGGAGAGATTGTCCTGGTGATAATAGAGGGATCCCAACAACCTCCCCTTTCCTCAAGGAGAGAGTGTCATATGCAGGCCAACAGTGGGAGAAAATGTGTAAGTCCAAATCACTCAATGATATTTAAGATAAAGAAACAAAGACAGATTCCTTGGGTGGTCCCTGACTGTGTAAATATTGGAAGTGCTGAAACATAATGTGTCAAAACATGCAGACCTGCAACTATTCTGAAGAAGAGAGGGGCCTCCAAGAGACACTGAGGTTAGCTTTGGAATAATGAGTCCTGCTGACAGACATGGACTTTAATGTGGAAGCCTGCATGCTTGGACAAAATAGTTTGTATTAGCATGTGCGTGTGCATGCGCGCGCACACACACACACACACACACACACACACACACACACACACACACACACACACAGACACACACGCACACACACACACACACACACACACACACACACACACACACACACACACACACACACACACACACACACACACAGATACTATATAGTTACTATGCAGCTAGGGTATGGGTGGAACTTTCTCCCACAAATCGTAGAAAAAACATTTGTGAAAGTTGTTTTACAGGTGCTGACAGATAAGCAATGAATTACCTCCCCAGGGACAGACACAATCTTAAGCCACTTATGGAATATAAATGACCTGCTTCGATCTACCTTTGATGATTGTGCAATCAATTTGAACGTCACTAGCTTTTCATATGAACTGCTGTACAGTAATATTACTACAAACGGAATAATTACTTCCCTGCTCCTATGGAACTCATTTCCAAGTCAAAAGACCTCCATTCCTGTTTCACCTCAGAGTATTTGAATACCCACAACAGACATGCACCACAACAACTGCTGCTCGCAGGGTCAAAAGAAAGCAATGTATTATATTGAACCTAAAAAGCACACTTAGACAGCAACATACAACTTCAATTAGTTGGAATGGGGATAAAAGGTACTTAGTCCCTGAAAAGAGCGTGGCTTGGCTGTTTTTGTGTACCTTGTCAGACGAGGGATTACCCCAAGTGAGTGAATGGGCCAGGGTAGAGTCTGTGCAGGTGGAGCCCCACAAAGAGGCGCTGCTACCGGACCCAGGGCTCCAGGCTGACTCACACATGTATGCTCCTCTGTGAGGTTATCGTGCCAGTAAACAATAGCCACCGTCGACGTGGACAATGTGAGCAGCACACAAGAAAACAGGAGGAACACCTCAAAAACAAACATGGCACTCTTGCTTTTTTTTTTTCTGAGAACGTGGGCTGGTGCTTTGACAGAGTCTCTCTTGTCCAGGGCAGGCAGAGACAATGAACAGACAATTAGCCCTGGCTTCAGAGCCAGCGCCACAGAATGGGCCTCTCCCTGTAAGCCCACTGATTACATGGCTCTAATGCGCTTGGCGTTTTGTACCATGTTTGCCTTTTTTCTGTAGGCTTTGTGTCAGGGAGAGACTGATGTTCCCTCGGCAGCCCTCTGAAGCACTTTTAAGTGTCACTGTGCTGGTGAGATGCGGGGGGGAGCCTGTGTGGAAGGCTTTTGTAGGGAAGCTGTTTGTTTGGGAGGGACAGAGTTTGTTTTGTGTATCCAGACAGAACTCGGTCTCTGTTGATGTATTTGTTCTCACTGTAGATGGAGAACACTCAAATCTATCTACCATTCTATCGTGACACTGAGCTTTGGAGTGTTGATTCAGGTTAAGCTCTCTCCCACTGTAAAATGGTAGAAAAAAGCCCTGGAGGTGGGACAAGAAAGGAGTGTGTGTGTGTGTGTGTGTGTGTGTGTGTGTGTGTGTGTGTGTGTGTGTGTGTGTGTGTGTGTGTGTGTGTGTGTGTGTGTGTGTGTGTGTGTGTGTGTGTGTGTGTGTGTGTGCGTGCGTGTGCGTGTGCGTGTGTGTGCTTGTGTGTGTATACATACGTATAGTGTTTGTGTATGTCCCTATAGCCAGTAGATGTCAGTGTAGAATGGTCTGACTCTGCAGAGTCTCAGGAATGCAATGAACCTCTGCCTCCTTCATCACAGAGCAGATTCTCTCCTCCCAGACACGTCCTCTGGCTTTGCCTTTCGCATCTCCTCCTCTTTATGTCAATGTTTACCCTGCTCCTGTTCTACGCTCTCTGCTCAAGTTAACCAACAGACTGTAATTGTTCTCATTGTAATGGTCCAGGAGCCTCTGCCCATCCCAGAGTGATCGGTGCATTATCATCATCATCATCATCATCATCAACATCTCTGCAACACAACACAACCAGAGCAATCACCAGACAAACAAGCCAAGTTACAATGACAGATTCCCTAAAATGCTGTGTGAAAGTGATGCGGGAGGCCCTGGTTTAACAGAGAGGAGGAAACATAATATGCTGTATGTATGGGAAGCCTTCATTTGGAAGCCGGTCCAACTAGTTCTTTTTGGAAAGTGCAATGAAATTATACATTCAAATTCAAATAAGAAATGCCAGAAGCATGAGTAATGATCCAACTAACACCTGCTATATGATCATGATGTATCAGAGTTAGGTACTGGCCTGACGCCTTGCTCCCTCTTAAAGCCCTGGGTTGGCTTGTTTGTTCAGACTTGTTCAGACATGTCCAGTGTCACATCATTTTATTTGTATATCTAGATATGATGATAGATGATATATATGTATATGTATATGTATATGTATATGTATATATATATATATATATATATATATATAGATATAGATATAGATATAGATATAGATATAGATATAGATATATAGATAGATAGATAGATAGATAGATAGATAGATAGTTATAGTTATATTATATATTATATCCACATTTTGTTGTGTTACAACCTGACTTTAAAAATAGATTTTATTGCTTTTATGTCACTGATCTACACAAAATACCCTATAATGTCAAAGTCTTTTTTCTTTTTTTTTATGTCTACAAATTAATTAAAAATGAAAAGCTGAAATGTCTTGAGTAAATAAGTATTCACCCCCTTTGCTATAGTATGACACAAATGCAAACATGTCTTCAACAAGCCATTCAATAAGTTGAATTGAGTCCATCTGAGTGCAAGGATAATAGTTGATTTCGGAATGAATACTGTCTTTGTTTTTATAGGGTCTCTGATTTGCACAGGAATTATTTACACGCTGTGTGGATCAGATTGTAATTACAAACTGAGCAAATGGAGAGGAACAAAACTGCTTAGGAATGCTACCCTGAGTACTGCGGAGAAAAAGCACAGTTGATGGGACAACATCATCCCAGTCACTCTACAAAACTGGTCTATAACCGAGTGGCCAAAAATAATCCCTTAATGAAAACAAAGCTATCTCACATCCATAATTGTGTTTGCAACAATGAATTCAATTGATACCGAGAAAGTAGCCGGAAATGGGTTTATTTGGTTTTACTACAAAGCTGCATCATGTGCTTGTCACCGGCATCACATGAACTATTATCCTTGCACTCAGATGGACTCAAAACCTATTGAGGAACTTGTTGAAGACATGTTTGCATTTGAGCTAATTTTAGGAGTGCCATAGAAAAGGGGGTAAATACTTATTGACTCAAGACATTCCAGCTTTTAAAAATCTATTTTTAAAGTCAGGTTGTAACAAAACAAAATGTGGAAAAAGTCCAGGGAGCTGAATCCTTACTGAAGGCACTGTATGCATGTATGAATGCATGAGTCAATCAATCATTTCCAAGTGCCATAACAGAGTATGTGTTGCCGCTAGAAACAAGGTGAACTCAATTTGCCAATGAATTATATCATAAAGCCTAAACAAGCTGGGATGTGGTGAAAACACAACAACACGTGGGAGTGTTTGAAAGGAAACAGGGGTGTGTACTTCAGACTATCCGGCTTGTGTTCAAAGAGGGATGGAGAGTCACCTGAGTCATACAGTGTTCCACCAACGTCTTTTGGCTCGATGACAGAGCAGCCAAGCTGACCAGGATTTAGCTCCTGACTGCGAGCAGGTGAGCCAGACAGAGGAATGCCAGGAAGAAACCTGCTGATTTGTCAATCCTGGTATATTTGGCGGTTTCTTTACTGCCCAAAGTATGAGAGCAGTCTTTGAAGGAGCTCTCGCTGTTAATCACATGGTTCTCTTTTTGTATCTGTTATAAGTTACTACGGTTTTGCCCAAACCGTAAATGTACAATATATGAAATATGTACAAGTACGTAAGTAGTAGTAGTGTAATTGTGTTTAAAATGTAAAATTGAACTTAATAAACTTAATAAACTGACCTTATGTTAGACTCTGGGATATGGTGTCACGCCTTTGACGTCACGCCCAATTGATTACTTTGGATATTCGCTCTGTCACACGCTCTATTCTCGAGTCTGTGGTATCGCCTTTAAAAAAAATAAAAATAAAAAAAGTATCTAGCAGTGTCGCCCCACTCGTTTTGCTGTGACGTCATACCCCATAGTCTACCTTTAATGGTCTTCAGCATACATGTATCTTTTTGTCATGTGAAATGTAGTACTGGAAGTGCTTTTCTGTGCAACAATGTTGTACTATCGCTTCAGTATATGCAATATGTCTAATGATGATGAGTCAGTGGTTTGAGCCAGACACACCAAGGGAGCGGCTGAGGAGTTGGTTAGAGGACAGGTTAGGAGGCAGGTCAGTCTGCAAGGGCAGTCTTTGTAGGGGGAGAAAGAGAGGTGAGATCAGTAGGACATCCCAGCTTCCCTGACCAGTAGGCCCCAGTAGGATGCCCCAGTAGAAGGCTTGTTTAGACTACCTGGTGGTCTGGCATGAGGAATACACAGGTTGATCAGGGAATGGAAGCTGTCATAATGTGTGCTTGTTTGTCTGCACATCCGTGGATATTCCTCCTCTCATCGCTGTTCTCTGTCTGACAGCTATCAGCTCTATCAAAGAGAGGGCAGGAGTCTGGCACCTCAGGCGCCCTGCATTCTAAAGTACCAGCACCCTACCTGCCTCTCTCTTTCTCTCTCTCTCACACACACACACACACACACACACACACACACACACACACACACACACACCGTTACTGTTGCAGGCATGGTGCTTTACTCTATATCTGAAGACTGTCTGAGCCATGTCTGATATCTGGACATTCTCGAGCAGTATGTTTATGGTGCAGCAAGATAAGGGCAGGAGATATGAACCCCTGCTCCCTGTCAGCACCATCTGCATCAGAGATACAAGGCTTTTTTCACACACACACACACACACACACACACACACACACACACACACACGCACACACACACACACACACACACGCACACACACACACACACACACACACGCACACACGCACACGCACACACACGCACACAGACACACACAAACAGACACACAGACAAACAGACTCAGAGACCAACACACTCTCCCACATACAGAGTTACCTACTCATACACATAAATTCACACTGCCAAAATCAAATGCTTTATCAGATCCGCTGCCTATTTAGAGGATGGGGTTATGTTGATTTTTTTTTGGACGAAGGAAGGGGAGGTGTTAGCCACTCACTGTCTGCATTCAGCTGGAGCAGACCCCCCCTACGCCCCCCCCCCCCACACACACACACCCACGCCCACGCCCCCACTCCCTCTACCACAGCAACACCCTTCCTGCCGCTGTGATGGCAATCTGGCTGTTTGTTTGGATTCCCCTCTTCACCACTGGCGTCAGAGGGCCTAATCGGGAGACACACGCCAAACCCTGCGGCCGTGTTGAAGGGCCCTCTCTTCATCGCCCTAAGTGGCCGGACGGTGGGGACTCAAAACACACTAAGGACCCTCACACATAGTATCTGACCACCCCACTGGGGGCCTCACCCCCCCCATCCCTTCCCTCCCCCCGTACACTCTCACACACACACACACACACACACACACACACACACACAGACATACACTCTGGCACTGGACGCTATGTGCTGAGCCTGTTCCCTCTGGTCCTTTGAAGTGACGAGTGAAGGAACAGGCAGAGGTGAGATGTCTAGACGGCCTCTTGTGCCAGTGTGTGCTCTCACAGAGCTTATCTCACAAACACACTCTTGAACAAAAGCCTGACTCCTCAGCCCCTGACAGGTGGAGAGAGCAGGCATCACCTATACGGCATGACCCGACCTGCAGGGCATTTCTCTCATACCTCTGCAGAGCCCTGGAATTGTCCAGCAGCAGCAGTAGCAGCAGCAGCACTGCTGTTCTGGAGAGATAGCCATTACAGGGCTCCCTCCCTCCCTCCCTGCCTCCCTGCCTGTCCACGGGTCCCTCCTTCCCTCCTTACCTCCTTCCCTCCTAAGCTGCCTAGCTTGCCGCACAGAGAGACGGCCTGTGGCCAAGGCCTGCTGATAGACATCAGTGTCTGTCTCGTTCTCTCATTCCATGCTGAATCGCTATCGCGGTGGTTCATCTGGAGACTCTGTGAGGCGGTTGGGGCATGCTTTCATCCATCCGTCTGACTCTCCCTTATCTTATCTCTGTCCCTGACAGAGCAGGCCTGCCACTGAGTAGCTGGAGGGAGTCAGGAAGAAGAGTAGAGCAGGAGAGCTGCTCAGGAGTGGACTCTCCTGCTGTGCAGTAGACAGTAGAGGTTGTGGTTTTAATACATCAAGACTGACCCGAGATAGTCCGACTGACCAAGGAGATAGTCATGAGAAATCCTGATAAAAGACAAAGCAGTAACACTTTATTTTAAGGTTCCATCTATAAAGGATTTATAAATGATATATTAGCAGTTTATTTTATAAATATTGTTTTATTTTTTATTTTTAATAATTTATAACTAATTAATAAACATTTTTCAAACGCTGTTTGGTACTTGGTGCCAAATAGCTCACACTACCTGGCAAGCACCAAGTGGCTATCAAACTATTTTTAATGAATAAGTTATAATGTTTTGTTAATGGTCTGTCATATGCGATCCAGGACCACCACAGAAGGACATGAGTTCCAGGACTGACATATTAATTCTTATTAATAACAGTATTATATTGTTTCATGAGCTGGATTCCGCAGTAAAAAAGAGCCTTCTTATTTATAACAGGCTCACTCCTTAAAAAATATTTTCCACTGCCTTATTTTCCACTTGTATTTAACGAGCTGGAGTGAGTAGTGAGTAAAAAACAACAGTCTCCCTTCTTGTAAACTTTGACCATCACATTCATATGACCATCCAGAACCACCACATTCATATGACCATCCAGAACCACCACATTCATATGACCATCCAGAACCACCACATTCATATGACCATCCAGAACCACCACATTCATATGACCATCCAGAACCACCACATTCATATGACCATCCAGAACCACCACATTCATATGACCATCCAGAACCACCACATTCATAGTCATGTGCAGCACTGGTATAATAATACAAAGCCTAAATGTACATGAATTAAAAACGTCAAGGATATTACACAATAACGTCTCATTATAAATAATGACTTATTTCCATTGTGGTCTTCTTAAAGCTGCCCTCCCCAAGTTGTGAATTGGCTAGCCCACTACCTTGTTTACAACGTGAAAAGTGTAGTGTTGCGGCAGTGAAAATAACTCCGACAGTTTTTCATAAGCGACTGCCCTTAAACCGCTAGTTCAGAGTTAAAATCACTGTGTTTGAGGTTACAGCAGCACATGGACAATTTACAGTGCTTGTTGTTCACATAGTTTAATCGGAATGGTGTACCAGCCAATTTCCACTTGTCAGCTTTAAGGCAAGTTAGAGGACCACAATGGAGACCCAAGGTGACCTGTTGATTTGGTTGTGTACAAACAGCTTTAGCCTAGATTGGCTAACCTGGCTGCCGTGCCACACGGTGCAGCAGTAAGCATGTCAACGAATGTAAACCAAGAGATTTAGGGCATCAGCTCTGGCTTCAAAAGACTCTTATCAGCTGGGTGATCCACAGCTTCAGAGAGGCTTGGTCCCAGCTGGTCCTATTTGACTCACCCACCACAAAGTGTTACCCATTCATTCTTGAAGACTATTAGGTAACACTTTACTTAGAGAAAAAAAAACCCCACTGAATAGCTTCAAAATATGTTTAAAACTCCCATGACGTCAGTCCTTGCATCCAGTGTTCTGTCTATGTATTTCAGTGTGGTAACATTTCTTCAACCCCATCACTCCGCTTTATGTGGGCTGACATTTAGTTCTTTCTTAAATTTCGGATTGTGGCTTTAAATCGACTAATGTACAATCTTAGAGGCCCTTTATAATAGTAATATTGAACCTTGACGTGTTGAATCCTGGTTCTACTCAGCTCTGAGAGGCGCCCATATGACACAAAACAAAAGCAACAGGTATCCAGTGATATCATATATGTACATACAGTATGTATAAAATGTCCAGCTGGGGACTCCTGATTTAAATCATGATCATAAATCAACACAAGGATCTTTGTAATGCCAACCATGGCCAAATTAATCCTCTTTGTTCTTTCTTTGTATCACGCGCTGTTTCACAAAATTGAACGGGCTTTGCTCTGCAAACCTGCCCATAACGTTACAAGAGGATACAAGAGAATACAACCTTGTAATCTAATTGAACCTACTTTGTTTCTTGGTTTTATTTGCAGAGGAGATCTTGGACTTAGCATAATGGGCTTTGTCCACACTAAGGGAGCTTAGTGGCCAACAAGGATGCCCAGGGCTCTTTTTTGTCTCTCTTTAGCCAAATAATCATCTTTTGTTGCCCTGATCCCTATTAGCACAGTCTGTTGTTCACCAATGCCCCAATCCCTGCTTATCCTTATTTATCAAAGTAAACACTTGATCTGTATGGGCCATTGGCTGGAAGTGAGCTGCAAGTAGCCAGATGACTACCTCTCCAGGGGATTTCAAGAGGATTTCACATTTATATCTGACGACGTACAGTCGCTTTTCGGAGTTAATCCCGAGATTCCCCCCACCCCACCCCTCCACTTTGCATACACCTGCAAAGCCATTGTCCGACAGGCACTTAGTTCACTAAAGGTGGCTTCCTGTCCTCAGGATGGATAAAGTGATATAAGCTGGCCACCTGACCTCAGGTGGTCAGGTCAGGTCCTATTGAGAGGAAACAATGTCATTCAAAATTGATTTGAGAATACAATTAAAGGTGAAGCAAGAAAAACGCCTGTTGTAAAAAGCCTTACCAGCATTTCAGATCAATCCAAATGAGTTCAAAGAGTTTTCCTGCCTTGTACATCATACCACAGGAGAATGCATATACTTTAGAGTAATGATATCAGCCATTACAAAGTGAAAATGTTGGTCACAATACTACTCATGAAGCTCAAGGCAATGTACTGTACTGTATGTAAGGCCCAAAGTGGCTGTTGACTCTAGTGTTGTTTACAGTGAAGAATTGCATGGTCTCTCTAACACTAACAATCTCTCTCTCTCTCTCTCTCTCTCTCTCTCTCTCTCTCTCTCTCTCACACACACACACACACACACACACACACACACACACACACACACACACACACACACACACACACACACGCACACACACACACACACACACGCGCACACACACACACACACACACACACACACCATTAAGCACAGCATGTCGTTGGCTCCAGTACACACAATTGCTCCATGACTGACTTTAATACGAGCAGCTAAAGGAGAATGCACTGGTGAAGTAATTCATGGACCATTCCTACACAACATCCATCAAAGGGCAAAACCGCAGATAAAATAGACCCCAACCTCCTTATTATTAATGGTATGGATTTATTCTGACGCTGCATTTCTACCCTCGGATGGATGCTGCACCTTGTTATGTGATCTCTAATGAGAGACTACATACATTCATTTGTCAAATATCATTGGTCGGCCACATCCAATTCGTTTCCCTTGAAGGCTGGAATGTCTCGGGGTGTGGACTACAAGTGAGTGGGGTTGAGTTGAACTGTTAGCCCAAGTGTCCAGAGGTTGCGTCCAGTCCCCCACCTACCCCTGCCATCTGCGATGAGCATCACACTAGAGGGGCCAGACCCAGCAGGGCAGGCAGAGGGGTCAACCTGAGGTCAGCGCCTACAGAGAGTGGCAGGGATGGAGGGAGTCAGGGAGGGAAAGAGAGACGACGAGAGGGGAGAGGAGGGGAGGGGATGGGGAGAGGAGAGGAGAGGAGAGGAGAGGAGGGGAGGGGATGGAGAGAGGAGGGTGCTGTCCAGAAGTGCCCATGACCTCTGTCTGGTCCACTGCTTTAAGTCTGAGGGTAATGTTCTCATGATGTTTACGGTGGTGGAGCGGGTAAATAGTGGGCCCAATCCTATCAGGCCAGTCATCTGTGAGGGACCTGCGCATTCATATTGTTCTCGTACATTAGCCTTAGCTTTGATGACATGTTGATCAGCCCCCCTGCATCCTTTACATTCTTTCACATGGCGCTCCGAGTGAGGTTTGGACGGACAAGCTCACAGAGTGTGGCGGTGGATTAGGTGAAAGCTCCATCTTCCAGTGGAGTGTTCTAGGACACCCTGAATAGTGACCCACTCTGGGGCCCCCTGTCTCTGTCTCTGTCCCTGTTCTTCCAGCCTTGGTAGCCATGGCGGGGTGGGTGAGGGGGGCCTGGTTGCCCCTCTGCCCTCATTACTCACCCTTATCATCTCGCAGGCGCTCCACTGAAGTTGACAGTCGACCCCGCCGCGGGGCAGGGAGGGCTATGGACCTAATGAGCTAGCCTCTGACGCGATGGCTTTGGACAGTAATCCCAGGGTGTCTCTGGGTAGTGCTGGCCCCTCTCTTTTCAAAGTCTTACTGAGACATACAGTTCTATGAGTTATAACATTGGAATTATGAGAGAAAATATGTCCATTTACTCCAATGTGACTGTACATGGTAGATACTACCAACACACATGACCCTGCTTTTGTAGACTATGAGTGGGTCCAAGGATAGAGTATGCATGTCTATGTGTGCATGCGTGCGTGTTTGTGTGTACATGTGCGTGTGCGTTTTCATGTGTGTGTGTGTGCGTGTGTGTGTGTGTGTGTGAATGTGTGTCTGTGTATGTGTGTGTGTCTGTGTGTGTGTGTGTGTGTGTGTATGTGTGTGTCTGTGTGTGTGTCTGTGTGTGTGTGTGTGTGTGTGCGTGTGCGTTTTCATGTGTGTGTGTGTGTGTGCGTGTGTGTGTGTGAATGTGTGTCTGTGTATGTGTGTGTGTCTGTGTGTGTGTGTATGTGTGTGTCTGTGTGTGTGTCTGTGTGTGTGTGTGTGTGTGTGTGTGTGTGTGTGTGCGCGCGCACATGCGTGTGTGTGTATGTATGTATGTGCGTGTGTGTGTGTGTGTGTGTGTGTATGTATGTGTGTGTGTGTATGTGTGAGTGTGTATGTATGTATGTATGTATGTATGTATGTATGTATGTATGTGTGTGTGTGCACGTGTGTGTGTGTGTGTGTGTGTGTGTGTGTGTGTGTATGTATGTAAGTGTGTGTGTGTGTGTGTGTGTGTGTGTGTGTGCATGTGTGCGTAAGCACAGTGGGCCTCAGAGTCATGGCATCCTCTCCAGCGGCTGCCCAGTTTCACTCTTCACAGATCTCCACAGGCTGCTCCGCTGTCTGCTGCCAGTCTCTGTCTCTATTGCTCTTTAGACTACAGGCCCGCTGTCAGAGTCCCAGTGCTGCACCAGCACATCGACATGCAGGGCAGCTCCTCACTGTCACGCAACCAAGCCCAAGGTTCAGTGGCAGGGCTAGTGTGAGTCAGGCTTTTTCTTATGGAGAACACATGTCCATTAATGACAGACATAGAGCATGAGTGGTTCTGCGGTTCGTGGCATAGAGGGAATGATTACAGAGGACGGGGGAGGGTGCCTGTGACCTTAGCTTTTGCTTTTGATCATGTAATTCACCAAGGTGGCGCTGAGGAACTCCAGAGCCGGCCCTGGCAATGGGTCGGACTGAAACCGTTCCCACAGATGGCAGGGAAATGGGAGGCTGGTGTGAGGCCTTTGAGGCCTCCAACAGGAGATTTCTTGGCATGACAGGAGTTTTGTCAGGACAGTGCCAACCAACACCTGGAGGGACTCTGGGATGTATGCCAGGATATAAGGTAAGTAGCATTCAGGGCAGGTTCCAACTGTGCCAAAACTGGATCTAGTGGACTTGTCTACAGTTTGATGGGTGAAATACATTTCACCTAAGTCTTCACCTGTCAAAGAACATGACAACTGACATGACCAAATACTATTCGGCATCCATCCCTCTAATTATAGACATGATTTGACTGGTGCAATCAAGGACAGCTCAGACATGCTAGTTGTGATTTATCTGAGTACCAAGCTAGAGGTCCAATAGAACGCTTCAGAGTCAGGGGGCATTTCTGCACTTTATTACAACTCTATAATGACACAAGCCTTCCTTCCTCTTCAATGAACCATGACACATACAAGTGTGCTTGTCTCTGCAACGTGCATGGCCGAGGACATTGAAGCATTGCTCATGAATCCTGTATCTTGTTCGTGTCTGGTACTGATTTGGCTTTTCAAAGGAACATGTTTTTAGGGTTAACGTCTCTCTGCAATGTTCTGACGGCCGCAGCAGTGTAAAATGTGGGATTGTTCTTCAAGCTGTACACTGGAGAGGCTACAGTGACAGATACTGCATGCTAATACTAAAGACAAGACCATAAAGCACAGCAGTGGAGCTACCTTTCATGACCTCCCCTTGAAAACAGATCAGGTTTTTCACTCTGTCTGTGTTTGGGATGAGGGCTAGGGGTCTTTATAAAATGCCTTTTAATAATGGAAGTTCAAATGTGGCTGCAGTATAGACCACTGACATATAATCATGTTTGTGGATATCTTCTTGAACTTTAAATTGCATTTCTGATGTCCCTTCTATGAACACACAGGAGAAGGTTATGCTGATTTATCGAAACACCCACATTTTGAAAGAGATGGCTCCAAACTGTCTCTGCGCTTTTGAAGCCCTACTATGTATACACATGACTCTGTACACTCCAAAAGGCCTCTCTGGACTTAAGAAAAAAACATCAGGACAGGACAAAGGTTATCTGTTTTTCTTTTATAGCATTAAATATGATCTGATCCATTAGAAGCCCAGCTTTAGATGCCGGGGGCAAAATCAGATGACTGAACAGCAGTGGAGGCTGGTGGAGGTAGAAATCAGAGGACGGAGTCATTGTAATGCATGGATTGGAATAAGGAATGGTATTAAACACACGTTAGATATCCTTCCTCATTCCATTCCATGCATTACAATGAGCCCGTCTACCTCCACCAGCCTCCCTTGCTCAACAGTCACTGCTCCTCTCATTTGGTCCTCCAATCTCTGGCTCTCCAGTTGTCCAGCCCCCTCGCCATGTTGGACTATATATAGACTTCTATAAAGAGACCAGGTAACATGAAACCCAGATTAACATTGCACTTTCATGTCTCAAATCAATTCGAAGAATCAACTTTTATTTCAAGTTTTAAAAAATAAATTAGATTTGAATATAATATCCGAGGCTCCTGTTTGAAATGGACTAAATTGCGACATCTAGTGACAATGTTCAGTTTCAGCACATTTTGACTGAATGTAACAAAATGATTCAAGGTGGTTATTTACTCCAAATGAATGAATTAGGTCATCGCATAGGCTTTTGCTGCAGTTTTACAAGTAAAGCTCAAATAATTGCTATTTATAAAATGTGTGATGGCTATTGGCGATTTGTCCCCTGAAAGAAAGTCTGGGGGAGTTCTGGGTCCAGGTAGTGGTGGCAAAGCAGTTCTAAAGGCAACACTCCATTTACTGATGCCCTTTCTGTATTTAAAAACTACAAGCTAGTCTATATCAGATTTCCTATACAGGAATAAAACTACAGCAAAAGGTTCTATTGTTTCCTTTGCTCAATTCCCTCATGCAGCCAGGGACACTCAGGGGACGACTTTTGCAGGTCTCTGTCAGTTTCCTGTGCGTGTATTATCTCTGTCAGAGGATCTCTCTCCAGTCGAGTGCGCTGTGTACTCTCACCCAGCTCCTAGCACTCCTGCCGTTGGGCTCCGAGGTGGGCTGTGGGTCAGCCAAGCGCCCAGATCACCCAGGGCAAAGAGGCCCACCTACACTACTGGTGCCAGGCGAGCAACACAACTCACGTATTCAATATATGAACTAACCTAGCCGACACATGCGTATACGCATAGTTGTCGTTTTGTGAAACATTAACTATTTATGTCCTGGAATGGAAGCCATGAAGCAGGCTAGGCTAGGCTAGGCTAGCCTATATTCAAGGCCCATTCTATAACTTATAATTCCAGCCAACAGCCAGACCCTTTGGACAAACTTTGGACCTATGCCTACAGTGTGTAATGTCTGTTTACTATGTCTCAAAAGACATCAAAACATGAATAAAGTACTATTTGGATACTGTATGCTAATGATTAGATAAGCCAATTCATTAAGGCATTGCAAGTCATATTAAAAAACAAATGGTTTCAATTGGCCATTATTAACAGCAGGATATTACAGATTGCACCTTTAAATCAAGATAGTAGGATTTTGAACTAAGTTGATAACAAGTCGATTGTGCTGCTCATAGATCTTTGTGCAAAATTAACACTACACCTTTAAAGATAATAACTAAAAGAAAAAAGTAACCTACCTTTGGCCTATCACAGTCAATAGAGATAATTAATCTGCATTAATTCCAGAACCAAAGAAAGTACCCTCATGCTGTGCACGTGCGTGCGATTAATAAAAAGTCGCTTGGATAATTTTTGCTCTTCTATTATGATGAAAAAGCATAGGCCTACTAGACTTCACTCATGTGTTTGTTTGTGAGAGTCAACCGTGTATACTTACAAGTCATTAACTAATTGTATGAAGACACACAGTTTTCCTCTTCAGGATTGGGAGGTCAAGAGGAGGGGGATTGTCGCTCTGTTAATTGCGAGATAACAGAATGTAGGCCAACAATGGTTTTTAACTAAAATTAGTTTTGTGATTATCGTCCTAGAGAGAAAAGAAAAAGGCGACAGTGCTCACTAATTAGGAGCTGTGCCACTCGAGATCGTAGTCAGCCTTTGTGCGCGGGTGTGTAGAGGCTGTGAGGCCGGCATGCAGGCGACAGGCGCCGGTCCCCGGACAAAAGACTGTCTGGTGCTGGTTCGCTAGGCTTCCCAGGCCCCAGTCCCTGCGAAATACCCTGCCGCGACGCTTAACCCCTTCACTAGACGGTGCCGTTTTTATCGACTCTCTCTCTCTCTCTCTCTCTCTCTCTCTCTCTCTCTCTCTCTCTCTTTCTCTCTCTTTCCATCTCTTCCCTCTGACACACACACAAACACGCGCGCGCGCGCCGCTACATTTAAAATACCGCAGAATAGGCTATGGTGCATGTGTCCTGGTGCAACGTACATAGGTTACATTTTAAGCATACACTTTACCCACAATTTCATAATGGAAGGTGAAATGGAAATGTTCTTCCAGGCAAATATTGCGGCCAATAGAAGCCCACGTTGCAGTTAAGTTAGGATACCTAACTAAAATAGGCCTATACCGCTGGGAAACTATTTTCTTCCAATAGCATACTAAGCCTAACAAACCCGTACACACTTACAGTAGGTCTACATCTTTAATAATAGCCGACAAATACACAGACGTTCACTAAGAGACATGTTCCAACTAATTACGCACGAGAACAAAGACAAAGTATGTTATTACAGCCAGAAAGGAGCAAATAATGAAATTTTTAACACTGACAAAAATTGTTTCAGATTGTTTTGGCCCAGGTCTACATAAAATGTGCGAATATAATTTAAGATGTATAATCAAAACACATTTAGAGTTTAGTTTCGTATACTTGTTTAGCTTCATAAAGGGTTTGAAAACAGTTCAATCTATTAACTATGGCTAAACTAAATTATCTGTGCGCTAAATGTTTTCAATATGAGAAGGGCAAGCAAATTTGTGTAACCAACTTCACGTAGGCCTAAGTGATGATCACACACATTTAATGAACACGTTCAAATCCCAAAAGGTATAGGCTTAGTTTAAACTAGTAGTTTTGGGTTATCATTTGGTGAATCATGAAGTGCAGTGCAATGGGCTAGGCCTAAGCAAAAGTAATGTCTATTGGAATTAATGTCTATTGGAATTAAACTAATAGGCCTATTTAAGGATTGTACTATCCTGAGTGAGAAGAAAACGGAAAGGCACATGTGATTATCCATTGCATTGATTTCACTAGGCTATTTAGAAATGCAATATAGGCATATGAAAAAGAACGCGTTTACTGATGCTGAGAGGGAACTGATATGTTATAAAACGGCAGAGGGCGCAACAAAACTGAGTTGGGGTCAGGTTTTTGTTTAGGGAATGAGCCTTCCTCCAAAAGTTTCCCTCTTTATATGTTATTCTAAAATAAATAACACATTCAATAACATAGGCTTTCCCCAAATTTAGTTTACAATTGATTTCCACTATGCGTGGAATCCTAACTCGAGATTCACGCGTAAATCTTGCATTGATGTCAATGGGAAATTCGCGCGAGGATGTCCACCCATATGACATATGCAGCCAACTTTGTCTAGTTGTCATCTCCTCTGCAAGCTGCTTTTTAGAAAAAGTTCGATATACATACACAAAAACAGGCCTATTCGAAGGGAAATAACATGTCCACATTATCAACGACCATTGCCTGTATAGCGTTCTGTTTATTCACATTCAAATATGTTATCCCAAAACTATGGGCTTTACAAAGCAAGCTATCAATGCAGATCATAGATCTATAACGGAGTATAAATGATACAAAACGACATTTAAACGACACATTCCTTTTTATTTAAATCGTGAGAAACTTGACAAAAGCATATTAATTTACCCGAATAAACCAGCACAAAAGATGCCAATTCAGCTACCTCTAAAGGGGTAGTCTTCAGTGCTGGTGAAAAAGAAACCTGAGTTTTCCCTGCCAATTGCACAGTGTGCATTGTATCGCAAAGCGATATTTCAACTTTATCAACAGCATGAAAAGGTATGCAGGTGGCACGCATTTCTTTCACATCTCACTGGCAGGATAAACAGCAACGCATCACAAACATCTGAAACTGCTTCGGTTTCGTAACAACAAGCGCTAAATAGTGTTCATGTACAATATATTTCCATGTAAAAAGGGAAATTATAAATGCAACAAGTTGAAATCTAAGTAGTATATACACGCCAATGTACAGATTTGAATAAATTAATAACATGTTACGTATTCTTCGATCCATACAGCATATTTACAAAATTGCTTTTCTTGGTAACATAAATAATTCAATCAGATCAATCTGTCATGTTGTGAACCAACTTCCATCCAATAAGCTTCATTATTCAGTTTGACCAAGCTTTCCATCCCTTTTGAAATCTATTGAAATCTATTTTTTGGATGATACTCTTTCCTTATTAACACCGAAAAGTCTCAACACAATATTTCATTCAGGGGCCACGATGCTCTCATGATACTGCAGCTAGTTGGTCACCAAAGCTACCTCGATGAAACAGATGATTTTGGATCACTTTGGAGAGTCTAAGGCAGGGGACATTTCTCTCGGTTTTTCGAGTCCTCTAACAAGCCTCTGTATATTTTGCAGTTCGTTAGTGGAATCCTTCACAGACGTTTTGGGCGATGCCGTCCTCTGGTTGGCACCAGCTTTGTGGCTGTGATGCTCAGAAACAGGACTTGTCTCTCTGCTGTTTGATTTTGACAACTCGGATCCCGCGTTTAAACTGCCTGGCAATCCAGTCGTGAGTAGGTTTGTGCTTGGAGGAATAGACGTGGGGATCTGATAAGGGTTGAATCGCAGCCGAGGTCGGGAGCTGGTGAGAAAGGGGTTTCTGCCCATCGTGGAGGCTGCAGAGCAGTTGGGGAGAGCCGATGCCGCAGCAGCAGCAGCTGCCATGTAGGTGTAGGGGTACGGGAACAGTCCTCCAAAAGGGGGCATCGAAATTCCCTGCGTTGGAAATAATGCTGTTAGTATTTAGGCAAATATTGGGCAGTAAGTTTGACGACTGGTCAGATTTTTTTCAGAGCACATTTCCATCTAAATTCGAATATATTGTCTCTTATGAAGTGGATGCCATGCAGTATTGTCTGTATCGTCAACATCTCAGTTTCTCGTGGATTTTCGGCCTAGCCGTGTTTCAAGTAAAACCTAATTTAACAAAGGCTATATGTTCACAAAAACCGATATTGATCATGATCAACACCCGTCATTTGATTCAAATGATAAGGTGTGGGCTGTGGCCTACCAGGAAATCTTCATTTGTATGAGGACATACACGGATATCGAACATATTAAATCAGTGTTTCGCTAAAATAAAGGCTGATATAAATGTTTGTTTATTAAGTTGTCAATACTTTTTTAGATTCCAGTGATCTGAAGGAAACCACTCGGTTGTGATTAGAAATGGAAAGTACTCCATACACATGTCCTACAATTCGATAATTCGTGTCCTCTTCAACATCACATACGCCTACTGAGTCATATTAAACATTCCAAAACATATGCTTTAAATTAAGAATTCTCTTGACTCTAACCTAACCTTAAATTGAGCGATAGGTCTGGGCTATGTTTGGATGACATTGGATGTCAATTGTCTACTTAAATAACCTATTAAGAGAATAAATAAGGTCTTACCTGAGAAGCCAGCATGTGTTGTTGCAGGTGGAACGGGAAGTGACTGGGAGAGCCCGCGCTTTGAGAGGATAGGACTCCTCCATTCTCCAGACCATTCCCTCCGGACATCGAGGCCAACAGATGCCCCATACCCATGGTTGAGAATGCCCCTGGAGCCATTGCAAACTGTCCAGGGTGGAACATCAGCGGTTGGCCCGTATTCAAAGGGTTAAAAAACTGTTGACTGTGCAAACCAGAGAGGGCCAGGCTCTGCAGGTGACTCGCGTTGAAATATGATGGGCTTTCTGTTTGTACCATTAAAGGAGAAAAACCATCTTTCACCCCACTAAGGCCACCGCTGTCCATGTCCTTCTTAGTAGATTCCGTATCTTTCCGGTGCTTATTATCTGACTTGTCCTTTTCAGTATTTCGAATACTAAACACTGAGTCTTCTTTCCTTGAATCTAGGTAGTCGCTCTTCTTATCCGGGCCGGACCTATCCCTCACTCTGTCATCGCCTTTTGGGCTGAAAGGAGAGGTTGGTTCGGGTCCAGGGCTGCTTGCTCCAATGGAGCGCTCCTCTTGTAGGTCAACCTCCTGATCGCTGTCAGTGCAGTTATTCTCCTCTGTAAAACGAAAAATGTTTCTGTTATGAACAAAACATATTTCCATTGTATCGAAATTAATATGTAACAAAATGTGTTCAGAAATCCTGAAGTTGTCATAGCACAATTAAAGCAAATGAAGACCCAGCTTCCAGTGTGTTAAAACCATTTACAATCACAACCACCATATGAGTGACGTGAACCATTGGTTAACATATAAGTTATTATTTCAAGGATGGAGTCGTGATTTAGTGTTAACATTCATTTCCTAACCACTTCCCTCCCGCGCGTAAAAAGCATGGCTCGTTGGTATAGATTGGCACACGTTTTGTTTAGTCCTTCTCTATGGAGCTTCAGTAGCCTACGCCTATGGCTCGGATGTTTATCTTATATGTAGGCTATTGTTGAATGTTAACATGAATAATATCATGTGATCTAAACATACCACGAGGTTGAATGTTGAGCCATTACGGAGCTGTCAGTAGATGGCGCATTGGACCAGCACACACCACAGGGCTACACAGTTCATGTTCTGATTACTACTATGGCGTGTAGACATAAGCAAGAAATCCTCATGTTTTCCCCAATTTCGTGTTTTTTGCATGCATTTATCCCAGTAAACTTCTTCTTAACCTCATCACGATACGTAAACCAATAAAGGCAGCAGCCATATATCTATAGGCCTACAGAAAAAAAAGTGATTTGACATTTTTGTCAAAACGTGGTACCTACTCAAGTGATCAAGTATGGCAGGACCACGGAGAGATTTTCACACTTGTCCTCTGCGCTTTCCAAAAATATATCTCAGATTGTTCATTTAGCCTACTATTTCAAGGCCTATTCGTAAAAATAACATAGCGTAAAACATTTTAGAACCAAGGCTAATAATGAAATATAATAATACAAACACAGACTCCCTGGTTTGTAACATCTTTATCCACCCATATTCAGGCCTAATTGTCATTAGTCTTACTGGCATCTCATTATTCAAACGACCAATTAATGGACATGCAAATTAGCATCAACATTAGACAAGTCATACCTCGACTGGCCCGGTTGAACCTCAGTGGACTGGTTGCGGGCCCGAGTGGAGAATGAACCGAATCCCTTCCGGTCGTTTGTTCACAAGATGAGTCATCTGAATCGGCACAGTCCCGATCCACTTTGCACTGGTCTTCATACATGCGCAGCGATGGAAGGGTCAACTGCTTCCTGCAGACCGGACTAAGATTAGTTAATGCATCTGTATTTCGATCAAAATACTATTCTACTCAAAATCCGCAAAGCCTTACTACTCTTGGCATTGAAAACAAGGGTTTTCAATTCATCCAAATCTAATAACAATAATAATAATAAATAAATAAATAATAGTAGTAATAATAATAGTAGTAATATACCTCTTTTCTCGTCGTCCATTTCCTGTGTCTCTGAACCCTTTGGCAAAGGGGTTGTGATCAATTTTGAGCTGTGTGATCTGAGCAGAGAAAACAATAGAATTTTCATTAGCAATTAGCCTAAATCTGAAAATGTTATTAGGCCTAATAATTCTAATAATTCTAATAATGTAATTGCATTTGCAAATTCACTGACATTAGCAACATCAATCCGAAAATATTGGCAATAATACGGTACTGTAATTAAATTGCAAGCGCAAAATCCACGAATACAATGCCAATCAAAATGTGTGAAGCCTATCAAATGGTGTGTGAGGCCTATTTCCTTTCGCAAATGATCCTTCCTTCACATATTGCTAAAGCCTAGTTTAATAGAATAATGTTTGAAATGGCACTGATTCAACTTGCATAATTAATGGAATAGTAATTATAACAATAGCTATTGCACCCAGTGGGAGTAGTTCGGTGTCTTATAGTCACTGTATCAACTCTCAAAGCAGGAGTATTTTAACTTAACATTGATTAAATTATAAGTTGATGTAATTTTTCACATAGGCTACTTTTTAGTGAGCTACTTTCAGTGCATATTTAGGCCTATTCATATATGTGTAATTATGGACAATATTTTAGGCCTCGCTTTGGGTGTTTGGCCGTATTTTGCGTAAGTGGATTGCATGCTTTGATTGAACTGCTTCGAGTCTCCAGTAGCCCGCAGACATATAGCGAGGCTAGTGCCCTCTAATCGATTGTGACTCTGTACCATAAACTTTACGATAGCAACAAGCCCACCAGGCCACTACAACATGTACTCCAATTTACATCACCAGGGAAGGAGTTGGTATACAAGTAACACGTCATAGGGAGAACATTCTAACCAAATTACAGATAACTGTCATCTTAATCCATAAATTACATTTGGCGATCTTTAGAACTGTTAGCCTAGGCCTATATTTTAGCCTGCATTATTTACACACACACACACACACACACACACACACACACACACACACACACACACACGCACACACACACACACACACACACACACACACACACACACACACACACACACACACACACACACACACGATGAGGACGAGGTAGGTTATACTTAAATCGCAATCAAGTCGGCAAAGCCTAAAATGTAACTAATTACCAAATTCATCATATGCGACAAAAACAGAAAAACAATGTGACAGGTTGAATGTTCATGCTGCTGAAGCTTACCTTGTCATTCTGATATGCAGTGACGGCAATAAAATCTGTCTCTGGAAAAACATATGTCCGGAAGGTGCTGTAAGGGAGCTTCAGTATGTCGTTGGCTCTCACGATGTGAAACCTGGGCTGGTATTTGTGCATCGAATTCAGTATAGTCTGGGAATAAAACAAGTAGACAACACGTTACATGTTGTTTACGCGTTAGTGGTTTGAGTGACGGTGATGGCGACTATGACGATGATGATTTCCTGTATTTCTCAGGAACTATGTGCATTTTGTTTTCAGATGTATACGAGCAATTGATTCATTGAATCATCTTATTATCGTCGTCCCATTCCAACATGCCTCTAACTGTAGAACGACATAACGTCGTGAACAATTCATTCTCAAAATATCATTAAACTATTACAATTTTCAATGGCTTTGATTGAACATGTACAGTAGCCTACAATTACAGGAAGTATTATAACATATGTCAAAGCTAGTTAACTGTAATAATTCATACATGGTTATGCATTATATATATAGTTTATGTGGTTGTAGATGATTACGTGTATTAGGCCATGGCCTACATGTTACAGCATTTCATGAGTTGGGTCCACACTTTTTTCTATTATATGAAGAGTATCAAAATGTCAACATGATTATGAAATCAGCAGCTCAAAAATATTAATAAAACTTATTTTAAAAAAAGGCCTCGGCCACTCAAAATACTGGGCCTTGATTGTAATGACACACACAGCAAATGGCATTTAGTTGGTTGTGGTTATGCTATTGGTATTGCTAATGCATATTTAGCATGTGTCTCCAAGAATGTACCATCATTTATTTTTCAATTTGTGCTTAATTAAGGGATAAAAACACTTTAGGATCAAGCATCTATGCATTTTCCTCTCGAGCCCAAGACACTCTTGGCCACCCTGTCATACAAAAACGGTTATACAGGACTTCACATGAAGAGGCTTGCTCCAAACAAGCGATACTGAAAGTCTGCCCTCTACCTTTGACCTGGTTCATTCTACTTGACTTAGTCCAAAACTTTGTAACACCGCTCTGCAGCTAAACTTCTTAGAACAATGCATCAT
Organism: Argentina silus; assembly: GCF_951799395.1. NCBI lineage: Eukaryota > Metazoa > Chordata > Actinopteri > Argentiniformes > Argentinidae > Argentina > Argentina silus. The sequence goes on along the minus strand of NC_139656.1, from coordinate 25,053,596 downwards.
ATCTGAAACACTGTCCACTGTCTCCTTAAAGCCCTTTTTGAGAAAACAAAAATGGCCTACAACAAGCACGACGCAAATCAACACTTTTGTAATGGCGAATGTTGTGATATATTTTATCAACATAGGTTACCCTTGATTGATACATTTAGACTCCACTTATTACATTACAACATCCATATATTATACAGGCCTATAGGCTACATGTCAGGCTATACAATCTAAATATTACACAATATGATTCAAATACCTTGCCTCGAATTACTCTTATATGTCTTCACATAATTAGCAATGAACACACAATCCTAATGCGTCCTTTAGATAAAACATCATCATTAATTTAGGCATGTCAAATCAAATAAATAAATGAGACTACTTACAAATCCATGCTTGTCCGAGATATTATTCGTCAACTTGAGTTTATGAAAAGCAACAGGCTTGGCCATCCACTGTTCTCCTGTGGCAGGGCTGTCCGGGTGGATGTACATTCGTTTCGGCATCTCCGGGTCGGCTTTTCCCGCTACCATCCAACGAGAGTTATGGAACTTGTAGCGGCAGTCGTCAGCAGCAATTATATCCATAAGGAGGATATACTTTGCTTTTTTATCAAGCCCATTGATGCGAACTTTGAATGGGGGAAACATCCTCCTAGAATATAGTAAAACAAGAATGAGTCTGTAAACGATGTGATTACATTTGTGATTTCAAATGTTCTTTGTTCTTCCCACATGTCCATACATGCCTAAATATGGATGTAATACATTTGGAGTAAGACTGTAATTATTGTGTTCTTTTGAGACTAAATGTTATCATAAGCACCTCTGCATAATCGAGGGCAAGATGTTTTCGTGCAGGCCTTCGGACACAAAAAATACCTTCACTTTTGTCCTGACCTATACAACAATCTTATTTTCACAGTGTGCATGCCTTGAGTCATACCTTAATCAGTTTACTTTTTCTTGAGTATGGTTATTGTTGCGAACGTTAATCGGTCGTTAAGCCGTAGCTATATGCCTGCTTCATTTCCAAAGGACAATGCGTAATATAACCTAGGTATTTCTGGGGGAAATAGTATAACAACTATAATGCAATAGCCGTTGCAGAAACGAAGTGACAACAACTGGTGGGTTGACGTCTCTTAGTCCAATATGACTATTGCTAAACTACATATTATTTGCAACTTCATGATTAAAATTTTACGCACCATTACGCATAGTCACATATCTCACTTCATATGCCTAATAAACACGCGGATCATTCAATATAGTAAATAATAGGGAATCATCTTTACCTTCCTGATTTTGTAATAACCATCTCGGTTCCTATTTTGTGAAATTGGTCCCATAAATCCTTGGCCTCCAGATTGACTTTTGGGTCGTCCTCCACCTCTTCCTCCGGCTCCAAGCTCTTGAGGGAGCGGAGATGAGCCGCCTGGTGGTGATGACCAAACGCAGCGTGGAGTCCTGCTTCCGCGGCTCCAGCCATAGCATGGTCCGCAAGTGGTTTAGTAAGAGCGCCGGGAGGCAGCGCCAGCGAAGGGAAGAAGGAAGGCTGAGCAGCTGCAAGGAAGGCTGACATGGTAAAGTCGGCTGGCCGGTGAGCGTGGAAAGGGTGGTAAGCCATGGCAGTCCCTGTGTAAACTGGATCTCTCATCGGTGCATCCAAAAATCGATATGAAAATTACTATACGCTATTATGTCCACCCACAGCAGAAGTAGCCTATCGATATATATATCCAAATAACAAATTGCTCGTATTCAAGCAGAAATATAGAAGTCGTTTCGTGTGCGTTGCCAAGAGCGAATGCGTCCCAGACGTTTCCAACAGACCGAGTGAGGAAATGACAGCAATGTTATTCCTGATGGTATGTTCCCATACAGCACCGTAATGATATCCGTCTAAGAGACGGCATCGACACTTCGAGAACAGAGCTGAGCTTTCCTTCCTATCCACCCAAGTTTCTTTCGGGAAAATAAAATCACTCTGTAAACTGGGATACAGTTCGGAGTTCTGAGTTCGAATTGAGAGGTCTTGCCTTGACCACCGTGGAATTGAGACTGTCTAACATGTCCCTCCTCCCTGGCTCCCGACACTAATGAACCAAGCCCCCTTGATTGCCGATTTTACGCTTTCTGGACCAATTGTGGAGCTCTATAGGCGTGGTTTTGACAGCTCCGGCCAAGATCGGTAAGGGGGGGCTAAAAGGTGTCGGAAGCATTAGCAGTAAGAAAACATGTCAACAGAATAAAATATTAACCAATGACAGAGTAAAGATCTGGAAATCCCACCCCCAAACTTCGAAGCAAGCATCAGGGCAGGCTTTTGCTACAAGCTCGGCGAGGAGGACGAATCCTCCGGCTGCTTTAGTCGGCTTGTGAAGCCTACTCCACTTCACTCAAGAAACCTATCCTATCCAGATTTCGAAGCTCAACTGGGTTGCAATTATTCGTTTAAAATGTTAAATAAAAATATTGTAGCCTATGATGAACAGGTTGTAAGTAAAACAACCGTTTTTTCTAAATAGATATATTCCAGTAACATGTTTCATAGAGCGAATGTCTCTGGTACAGCGATTTATGTACATTTTGAAAAGAATAGCCTACGTGTTTGTGTTTGAATGGAGAATTCACTTGTGCAATTGCACATTTTTCATTCCTCTATATCTTATTATTTTCTGTAAACTGGACAAATAATGGTTAGTTACAGTTATTAGTAGTTAGTTATTTTAAAAAATGACATTATTTTTTAATTATGAAACCGAGTCCCGATCTTTTTTTTTCTTCTTTTTTTACGATAATATGCCTAATTTTCACTAGATGCCTCTAGTGAAAAGAGTCGAGTGAGCTTTGAAAACCTTTGGGGCACAGTGCATACTATAGCCTTCGAGCAAGGAGTCACTTACATGCCATATCCAGGAAACAGAAGAATTTAAGACATAAAAGTTTTCCATTAAGTCTATTTTTTCATCATTTCAAACAATAGGCCTTTCATATAAGAATACAATTTTGATCAAAGGAATGGACTATTCAAAACAATATCCTATTATCAGAACAGCAGCAATGTTTTGTTGAGCAGACAAGACCCAGTGATAAAACGACGGCGATTTAAAGAATCTCTTCCTCAATATAAGACAGGGCACGCCTGCCTGTGAAAGATGGAAACCGGCGATTGTGTCAAACTTGTATACGAGACGTTAGCGACTAGTTGTGTGTAGATCCTTGATTAAGTGGGACTAGGTTTGTTAAGGAGCGCTTGGCGCCAGTCTGCTGGCGTCCCACAATAAGAACCCTCTCCTGTCACTTCATATTTACCCCGAAATCTTCAAACAGCATGCTCCAATCCTCTCAGCATTCCCACTAAAGCTACAGACCATGATAGAATTTAGCTTCGGATTTCATGCCCTTGCCATATTTCTTCGATAGTTTGACCGCAATTATGTATTCGAATACATGGATATGAAGAGATGCTATTTCGCCTGTACAGAGTTGTGCGCGCTGACGTCGGCATATTGCGCCTAGTGAGAGTCCATACTCAACGTGAAGCTTAAAACTAATTCAAAATGTAGCTGGATACACCGGACCTCTCTCATAATGGTGAGGTGAGACTTTCTTTCTCATTCGGTTACCTTCTCCCTCGTGAGTTACTCTATATGATTTTGTCTGTGAGGTTACATTAATTTGTGTTTATCTAGGCTTAATATTACATTTCCATTCGTGCACTGGGACATATCTGTAAGATGATACATTTTTGAAAACATGTAGCCAAACAGAATATCTTAATGATTGTTTCAACTCATTGTGATAGGCCTACCAATTATTTTAGTGATAAGGCTATTGTATTATAACAAATAAGTAGTGGATTATGCCATGTGTTTACTGGACGACAGTTGATCAAATCAGAATTGTGGGGGGAAATAAAGTGATAAAAACATACGTAATGAACGCATAGGTGTGAGTAATTATGTGTGCGACGATTCCATTGCGAGATAATTCTTGGAACTAATTTGGCACTGCATGTAACCCATACTGAGGGAAGAATAGGTCTATCACAAATATGACCTGTACAGTAGACTTGCCATTCTGATATCCAGCATTGCCTTCAGAAAACTAGCGTATGGCGGAAACAGTTAGGCATGGGCTGTTTAGACAGGCCTTCTGGAGAAGGAGGTGAAAGAAATTTGTTGACTCAGAGTTGACCCCATTTTCAAGACTGCATCATAATTAACTAATCATCTTTCCTGTTGAAGATGCATGTATTCTAGCTGACTACGTGTTCCTCCATAACCTAGGACATTGTTTTATTTCACATAGGCCTGGTAAAAGGCAAACTCTGCATTGGGAACTATTACTTTTCATGTTAAGAGACCCCATTTAAAAGTTACACTTATAATATTCACAGAAAGCCATAACTTACAACTAAGCCAACATCCCTTTACTAGACCTATATTTGGAAACAGTATGACGCAGTTAAGTTCTACAACTTTTGATATCACTATATTTTGCACACAACGTTTAAGTTGCAACATCCTTATTTTCACGTGCACCGGTATTCAATTGGATGATAAAGTCCATTCACTAGGCCCTAAGCATTCATCCAACCTGGCGAACTATAATATATTATAATATATTATAATATAATTATATATTATATATATATAATAGTTCATATATGTATCATAATCAACATCATAATGTATCATATAAATACATTATTTGTTTATCCGGTTATGCTTTATGTTTTATGCTGAATTACAAATAATTCATTTTTAATTAATTACTGTACATCAATGTGTAATACAACTTTGTAAAGCGTATCCATTAAAAATCATTAGTGTTTTCCAATACCCCACAGAATGGTGGCAGCGAAAGAGTTTATACATTTTGGGGGTATTTCAAAACACTTTCTTTTAACAGTGTGATGACAATGATATTAGCTTGCTGTAGTTACTCACGACTGGAAAAAGTTGGAAAAAGTTAGGTAGGCCTATACAGTAAAACACAGCATATCCTTCCAAATGTTGGTTGGCCTATATCGCCTGTATCTTAACTGGAAAGGCAAAAATGATTAACCCCACATAGAAAGTTAATGATTCGCCATGTATACACTCGTTTGACTAATTACATAAACCAAGGGTTAGGCTACATTGTGCTTAAATAAGGCATGTTGTTTTGGAGATCCATTGCGTGATCATTGTCTCTCTATGTTTAATATTGTTTCATACTCTAAAGAAATAGGCATACACACTTTCAGTCATTCGTCGATAATTCCTCCTGTCTTCAGATAAATCAGTGGTTCAGTTTTCGTTCTTTGGCTGTTGCAAGACTATAACATTGGGTGCACTATACATATAGGTGTGCATTTTATTCTGTTTAAACCACAAATGGGTTCAAACTAATTGCATACAACATTTTGTCTCCCCCCCATTAATGTCGGCTGTGTATAAATCTGTTGTACATTTCCTTTCATCTTTTCGTCATTCCCCTTTACATCTCTCTTTGCTCCTTGGCTATATTTATCCTGTGGACTGAGTTCTTGGCGCCAGACCGTTTAAGACCTGTCAGAGTCCCTCATATTTCCCCCTCACATATTGCCTGGGCTAGGCTACTATAGTCTCCGACCCCCAATCCCCTCGCTCCACTCTTATCCATTACCCTAGGTCGATCCCCTCACATTTCACTCCAATACCGTAGGTATAAGTTCTTCGTTCATTTCTTCATTCATTAATTCCTTAATTTATTCCATAATTAATTAATTAATTAATTAATACATTCTGGTTTTGTCTGGTTAGCCTAGGGGACTTCCAATTTGCTTTTCGCTGTGGCAGCGTCATCTTACTGACCCGAGTTAGCGAGACTGTCGGATACATACCCTCGCCAGTCGAAAAAAATACAACTGATTGATGAGAACTATCGAATCTCATTGCGACAATTGCTAATACCCCCCGACCCCCCTCCAAAATATGCCCCCCTTGGGCCGCTTTACATGACTGTATGATCTCCCCTTCTCTCCCTCCTCCAGTAAATCATCAGTCCCTTAACCAAAAACTGTATACAAATAGGACAAATAAAGGTCATAATTAACTCATACTAAATAGAACACACACTAGGATATTTATTATTGTTCTTGGCCATATTGTTATTTCAATTTATCCTATATAGCACCAAATAGGAATTGCACCGATTACTGCCTATTGCACAAGACTAGGCTAATCATGTCCAGAGAGGATAGTACTCAGCGGAGATGATCTGGGCCTGAACATTTTGGGTAGCAGTCTCTCACCAAGGTAACAGGTGGGGGCGCCAAAATAGGCCTATAGGGAGCTTAGAAGATACATTTTTAACTAACACGATTTCTTGCTAAAAGGGGGATCTTAACAATATTGCATTTGCAGTGATGTGGCCGATGAAATGTTTCCCATACGTGTGAGCTAACACATGTGTTATAGTTATAGTTCAATCAGTGACATTGAATGCATATATGCCTTATATATATAAAATATATATATAAAAGTCCTTCAACAAACTTGTTTTCCCTCAAGTCGATTTGATGCGAAATCTCTTGCATGCATTACATTTAGGTAGGAAGGAAAGGGTAGGACTTTTGAGAATCAGTTAAGAACAAAGGGCCAACGACTTTGCTTAGATGGCATTTTAAGCATTAACTTTGCCATAATCAAAACGTTTTAGGGTTAAAAGAGACGAATCTAATATTAATTCCAATAAAACCCTGTTAACCCGTCTTTGATCAATGAGCCATTTCTTGTTTTCAGTCGGTTCAGTGAGGCGGCAGGTGAGTCAAGTTTTCAATTTAAGAATGAACACTGAAAGTGATCGCATCTTTCCTAAAAACAGGGGAAACAATAATTCTCAGATGTTCAACTAATGTCGAATACAGGTTTTCAAACATGGTGCGCATAATTTGGTAATAGCCTAAACATCAGTATTCATACAGTTTCATTTAATATTTATGATCGTTGATGGTTTGAATGACTACCTCGGAATAGGATACTTTCTGACGTAAGGCCACGCCTTATCTCTTCATGGCTCTATGACAATATCTGTGCTTACAAAAACACTCCATCAGTTGTCAAATCTTTAATCCAGTATTTCAGGTAAAGACAGATCCGCCCTCCTCCTAACAGTCACTACACACACACACACACACACACACACACACACACACACACACACACACACACACACACACACACACACACACACACACACACACACACACACACACACACAGAGGTATTTTTTTAACCTTATCAATGTGTTGACAACACAAGTAAAACATCTAGATGTGTCAAAGTTAAAATCCTAGGCTATTTACTTGTATCATAAAATCCAACATTCAAAATTCAGCAGATACAACTTTTGGTGTGAATTATGCTTAATTAAAGTGTGTCCATTCTTTCTCAGCAATTAAGACACACCTTGGATAAATCACATGGCATTGTTATTTTTGTACATCGTTTTTGTACATACATTATAATATATATATCCTATTTATCCTATATCTATCTATCTATCTATCTATCTATCTATCTATCTATCTATCTATCTATCTATCTATCTATCTATCTATCTATCTATCTATATATATTATAATGTATGTACAAAAACAATATACAAAAAACCCGATATATATATATATATACACACACTCACCGAACACTTTATTAGGAATACTATACTAATACTGGGTAGGGCCTCCCTTTGCTCTCAAAACAGCCTCAATTCTTTGTGGCATTGATTCCACAAGATGTTGGAAACATTCCTTTGAGATTCTGGTCCATGATGACATGATTGCATCACGCAATTCCTGCAGATTTTTCAGGTGCACTTTTGGATTCAGATCCGGTGACTGGGAAGGCCACTGAAGAACACTGAACTCATTGTCATGTTCATGAAATCAGTTTGAGGCAACTTTTGCTTTGTGACATGATGCATTATCATGCTGGAAGTAACCATTAGAAGATGGGTAAATTGTGGCCATGAAGGGATGCACATGGTCAGCAACAATATTCAAAAAGGATGTGGCATTCAAGCGATGATTGATTGGTATTAACGGGCCCAAAGTGTGCCAAGAAAACATTCCACACCATTACACCACCTTCACCATGAGAAGGTGTACAGGTTTTCCTAATAAAGAGCTCGGTGAGTGTGTATATATATATATATATATATATATATATATATATATATATACATATATAAATATATATATATATACATATATATAGTATTTTCTTAATTCTGAGATTGATATTTTCCATGGTAAATAATTTCTGTCGACTAGTTATTAGTTTCTGTGTTTTATGAAACTTTTCTACTTGATAAATAGCGATAGGCTATATTATATAAAGTAATGCCTACACACTTAGTCCTGCATAATCGTAAATGACTGGAATGTTATGAGCCAGAGAACAGTTCAAGAACGTTGCATACTTGGTTATTATTATTTCAATGCAGATCTTTATTTTGCACTCAACAAGGCTGTCATATACATTTGTGTGTGGCTCAATAACTGTACTGCAAACTAGTTAATTGTAAAACTACACTGGTATACTAGAACAGAGTATTTTATTTTACTGTGGTAATTAGAAAATATATTATTCAGTTTTTAGGCCAGTGATATAATACAAGTTATAATGGAGCTGTTATAAAGGAGAATCATTCTGCAATTCCCACCCTACATCACACATCATGATAATAGGTACCCCTTATTTGTTTTCTACCAATAGGATTAGAAACTTGTCTTCATAATTCCTGTTCGATCTATTGCACATACTAAGTAATCCATGATGTGAGCTTGGACATTTAGTAGGCCTACTGAAGACCATGTTACAGGTTGGAGTGAGACTGTATTGAGTTATCATACCTATCAGAGTGATACTGTATTGAGTTATCATACCTATCAGAGTGAGACTGTATTGAGTTATCATACCTATCAGAGTGATACTGTATGTTCCTACATGTCTTGTCCCTGGAGGAAGATGGTCGAAGAGACCGATATGACAGAGGAACAGTATACTACCGGATTCCTGCATGAGCGCTTACGTGTGTTTGTGTGCATATCTGTTTTCAATTCCTCAAATGAAGACCACTGCAGTGCTAAGTTTGGCTTTTGTCTTGTCATGCCTCCCATTTGAATTATGTTCAAGTTACAAATGGCCAGTAATGAGTTGTTTTGTCTGTACTCTGGTATATATCCAGAATCTCCGGTACCAGGCAAACAGGGTCTCTTTCGCTGATCAATTCTACCATTCAAGGATTTCTTTTGAAGATGTCATACGAAACAGGCACACTTTGTTTTATTGTGGAAGTGATATCCTCTCATCACTGAGGACTGGTATGCAGTGCTCTCTTGAAACAAGTCTACACGGCATAGCACAGTCATAACAATTCGTGGGTAAAAGACTATTAAGTCATCAGGAAAAAAACGTGGTTCACCACCAGACCATGTCAATAAAGATAATATACCATGTTCATCAAAGATAGTACATGATCCCTATGCTTATTTTCCTCTATAGCGTTCATATGTGTTGTTAGTGAGCTGACTCACTGTGATGAGAACAATAGGGGAGGTAATACAGTGGATGGTGAGGCACGCACACACACACACACACACACACACACACACACACACACACACACACACACACACACACTTACCTCCAAACACATTATTACATCGCAACTCACCATCACTGGGATGTGACTCACAAGTACTAGGTTTATTATGGAACACATATGTTCCCAAAAACAGAACTAACCTGGCCCCAAATGACACTAGGTCAGGACACACCCCTGACAGATATTCCCCCCCAAAAAAGACCCACAAACACAGACAACTAACCTCAAAACTAGACAACGTACTGCATAAGTCAACACACGACCAGAGTGCATGTGAGTGAGTGGGAGTGTCTGGCTGTGTCCTGGCAGAGGGAACCTGCCACTAGTGGAGCCAGAGCCGTTACCAAGCTCCCCACAGTTGGCTTTGGACCAGTCCACAGGGCATCTCCGGGTTAATCATGATTCATGAAGCATTCACAAATTATTGCCATGCTCCACCATGGTCAACACAGTGTGATTTATCATATGATATGAAATTAAAAGCATCTGACCATCACGCATGTGATGACCTTTGGAATAAATTGAGCTCCTGCTGCAACTTTGCTCCAACCAAACGCTCATTAGTTGCTCTATCCATTTGGCATTTAGTCACAGCCAAAATCATACGTTCTACATCTAGATCTACGTTTACTTGATCCACTTTGTGGGGCACTTTGTTGTTTCCTTGGTGGTGGTACACGGTGAGTAGAATCCTCTGTGGTGGTTGGTCATCTCTGTGGCCTGGCTTGCCTCAGTGCTTCTCCCCTGATCAAAGGCTTAGCAGAGAGCGAGGGGGAGGCTAACCTCATGTGTTGTGGACTGTAAGGTGAATGCAATAACCTGACAGGTCAGCATCTCCCCACATCACTGCCATGGCCCTGTGGAATGTTAGCGTCAGGGTCAGGTAAGGGGTTGGTCTGCGTGGGAGGGGAGGCTCAGTTGGAAACATTAGACACACAGGGACTTATCCGTTCGTTCAATATGAATGATTATCAATAAGTTACATTTACATTTTACATTTTGGACATTTAGCAGACACTTGTCCAAAGCAACTTAAAACAAGTACATTTGTTTAAAGTAAGTGAATCATCTATACATCAGTCATCATAAGAAAAACAAGTCTATGCTAGGACCAGGGGCCATTGGCAGTCACAATGCTAGAAGATATATTTATTTTTTATTATTAACAGTAGAGGAACTGTACAGAGGGGTAGTGGAGGGTGAAGAGGTCTTTAGGAGGGACAGTCAAGATGTAGCTTGAAGAGATGGGTCTTCAGTCTACGGCGGAAGATAGGTAGTGACGCTGCAGTCCTGACAGCAGTGCGAAGCTCGTTCCAAGTCGTCCAAGTCAACCGGGTGCAATATTTAAATGTTATGGCTAGGTTTGTTAACCTATTTATGTGTTTTTTTTTATTTTTACAAAGGCTAGATACAAGTATGCTATACCAGTATATGTCAGTTGGAATGAATTATTCCCTAAATATGTGTGAACACTTTGGAAACAATTTGCTCAATAATTGAAAGGCGTCGTTGTCTCAAATGACAAAATAACTTAAATGTTTCCTTCCCTTTAAAGTGATCTATGGAGGAGACACTACAGGAGACACTACAGGAGACACTACACGCCACACACTGGGTTTGTTTACTCAGTCACAGCTATGAACAGCTAACTTTAGCATTGATGACCACAAGGTAATGGGAGTGAATGGGGCGCTTGAAGTGCATGTCCAAATCACTTCAAAGTAAGTCAAAAACCAGTAATTTAGTGACAATTACAACACCCATAACCTACTCCCTGAGCTAATTAATTTCAATTAGATCATTTAAAATGTTACACATTTAACATTTTTGTAAAAGTTTGGTGAATTATAAATCCTATACGTTTCCCCTCATCTGTCATTCTCTTTTCCTCTGAATGGACAAAGAACAAAATGTATGGAGGGAGCGTCTGTATTCTGTCCCGGTGCTGTGTTGAGGGTTAGACAGGGAGCCTGTGTTGAGGGTTAGACAGGGAGCCTGTGTGGAGGGAGCGTCTGTATTCTGTCCCGGTGCTGTGTTGAGGGTTAGACAGGGAGCCTGTGTGGAGTGCAGAGTGAACTGGTGAGCTGGAGGGGAGTTAGATGACAGGAAAGGCTTGGGGTAGGAAGTGATCTCAGTGGTCCCACACAAGACGAATGGCTCCCTAGATACGGGGGGTAATAACTTGTAATCAAAGCCATGAGACGGGTGCGGGGAGGTTTGGGTCAGGAGGAGAGAGGTTGTGGGACATTCATCGCACCTCTTCCCCCCCCCCCCCCCCCTTTCATGAGGTGCAGATGAGTTGTGGAGGTGAGGTTGTTTGTTTGTTTTTCTCAGGATGAAGAAAAAGGCACCCAACCGACATTTCCTCACTGACAGGCATGCATAAATTGTACAGTAGGTTTGGAAGTGAAGGTGGGGGGGGGGGGGGGGGGGGGGATGGAGATGATGATGATGATGACGGGGGTCTGCTTCTCCTCACTCACTGCTGCTGAGGCGGGATGGTCCATGACACCCCCACCTACGCCCCCCCCCCCCCCCCCCCCCCCCCAACCCCCCCTTGGCCCCTCCCCGCCTGTGCCCGAGCCAACAGCACACATCAGAGGAGCACCGGAGCAGGAAGGAGGCAATCAATCTGAGCGACGGCGCACGGCTTTCACCTCTCCGGTCACAGTCCACACCTGGGACACATTCAGCAGAATGTTAGGTCACGCAGGGCTCCTGCCGAGTCATCCTCAGGTCGAAACTGTAAAGTAGAAATCCCATCTGAAGGCTGGAGGCTCCTCACAGTGATGAACAGAGGAGTGAAGGAGGGAGAGCTGAGGGTGGAGTTATGGCCGAACAACCAGACGGTTCCGAGTCGAAGGCGGGACCTCTTTTTTTTCCCCCCCATTAGATCAAAGGGAGAGCTAGTACATAACATATCTGTTTACAGTAATTATCAGAAGAGTTTTACTGGTATTACTTCATGAATGCTCACACATTTCTGCTCTCATTCCAGTCAGATGTTAGACAATAGCTTCATAACAAGACCTATATATTGCCTAGCCACAATCGGGACTTTCCCTATTGTGAATGACAACTATTTCATGCTATTTCGCTAATCCACCCGTCTGCTTTATCTCTCAAGCGCGCACACACACACACACACACACACACACACACACACACACACACACACACACACACACACACACACACACACACACACACACACACACACACATACACACGTATTTCCATACATTGCAGAGGTCGTGCAGACTTATCTGGAGTAATCCATAATGATATCACTTTCCCGGCCAAAGCTCAGGCCCCAGTACCACTCTCCGAGCTTCAGCTCCCAGAGGAATGTGAGTGTGGCTCATTATTATAAAGGACTTAAGCTGATGAACTCCACTAAAGACCTGAAGGCTTTCTTTTGCAGCTTAATGCATCCACATGTGTGTGTTCCTGTCCCTGTTTTGTTGCTAGACTAGTCGAAATAGTTCTGAGCGACCCCTAAACCTTTGTGGGAGTATCTATGGTGGTAAGTATCGGCCATGTTTAGTTTTAATCCTGACTTCATTTGACAGATTGTAGTGAGGTTTTCAAACTCTCCAGCTGCACTGTAATTATCCATCAGGCAGATTGGTCTCTGACATAAATCGTGTACCTATACATAATAGTATGCGTTCACAATTACGTGTCCTGGTTCGAGCAACCAGCACATCACAGGTTCAAATTGCACTACGGACAACAATGTTTGCTAATGCTAATGTTTGCTAATGCCTTCCCCTGATAACTTACCCTTACCTTAACCACTCAAAATGAATGCCACGCAATTCAAAGTTAATGAAGATTAACTTGTTATGTAAGACACGGAAATTCACTTACCCTTACATAGCGTATTTTCAGTTTTTTTTTTACATATTGTCCAAAAATGTCATACTATTTGTCAACCAGGACACGAAATTGGGTGGAATGCATCGGTACACGATTTAGGTGTCTAGGAGTCTTTGTTGCCATCAGGAGGATAACTATGCGTTTTCATTTCTGCATTTTTTTCAGCAGTGATGTCAAATACTGTGAATGTGAAATATGGCAATTTGAAATACCTTCCAAACTATTCCACACTAGAATGCCCAGATATGGACGGATTTAGCGCTTTTCTGTGAATAGCTGTAATCCTCTTATGTTTTCTCTTCTCACTTTAGGCTGGCTCGGGAATATAAATCCTGTGCTTTCACGTGATCTAAAATGGCTTTGTGTTTTTGCCACTGATGTGGGGATGGGATCCAGACGAGAGTCCGGTGGTCAGTCTGAAGAGAAACCTGGGCCTAGAGACGGAAGGAGAGAGCGTGCGTCCCTCTACACTTAGTGCTAGCCACTCAGACGACCCGCTGATTCGGAACATATTTCTGCAAATGAAAGGGTCTGCGTTTATAGAGATACACTGAACTTGCAGCGAAATGGGGATCAAAGGAAAACAAAGAGCCTCTTAATCAGTGGTTTTGTACCAGGGTTCAACATTAGCGAGGGGGAGAGAGAGAGAGAGAGAGAGAAAGAGAGAAAGAGAGAGAGAAAGAGAGAGAGGTCCCTAGACCATTTTCACCCTCTTCAACCTCATTAACCAATGGACAGAGGGGCCGCACTGGGGACCAGAGATGAAGGCAGTAGTAACCCACACCAGTCCCACACTTATCCTCTCTGATTTGTTATGTTGTTTAAACTTTAATCCCACCGTGGTCCCCCAGCTGTCTCTGGTTATGGCTCCCACGTCACACGCTGTCCTGCCCTGCCACCACACTGCCCTGCCCAGGGGGGCTGATACTCAATCAGGAGTCATTAAGGCTCCCTGTCTGTTCAACACTATGGCAGCATCAGGGGGAGGCTGGTGGAGGTAGAAATCGGAGGACGGGCTCATTGTAATGCATGGAATGGAATAAGGAATGGTATCAAATATGATTTGATATGATTTGATACCATTCCTCATTCTGTTCCATGCATTACAATGGGCCAGTCCTCCGATTTCTACCTCCACCAGTCTCCAGTGGGCAGCATCCCAGGCTCCAAAATCACAGGATCCCCGCAAAAGAGCATCCTACAACTGACCGAGCAGCACACCATAAACCTTTTCTTGAAAATACGAGACACCCTTCCCATCCACTGTTCACAGAGTACCACTCTACGATCATCTGGACGTAGATTCCTGATGCCCAAGGTCAAATCAAAGGGAGCCATCACTCCTTTCTGCCGAGAAGCATAAAGGTTTCATTCCCCTCTCACAAACATACAAACATACAAACATCCACACACACGGGCATGCACACTCGCGCGCACACACACACACACACACACACACACACACACACACACACACACACACACACACACACACACACACTTTCAATCAATATGCTGCCGTACTGCACTCCAAAATAGTGTGTAATTTTGCCCATAAACGGAAAGCTGTGCTAAAGAATTCACCTATTCTAAAACCAGTAGAGGGGGCATTACAACTAAAAGTAAAAATCTGTCCCCTGCATTAAATAACCGTGACATTTATTATCCTAAACCGCTCGCCTCTCCTTTGTTTGCTTCAGTGAATGGCCCACCTTGACAGAGTGGGTGGGGACCCCCCCAAGAACAGAGGTAGGCTACTGTAGCACCCTGCTGCTGGGGCGCTGTGAAAAACAAACACGGAAATGATACAGCCCTCGGAAAGGAGGGTGGAGGGTATTAAAGTGCGGTTTAACGTAATACACTTTCAGCCTGCACAGGTGGATGTGTCAAAAAGCCAGAATCCAGCGCCAAAGCTGCTCTCAATAAACCTTTAATGAAAATCCTACTGGAGACCAGCTCAGCCCCAGCCCAAGGGCCGCAGAGATGTGATGATCTTCTGATCAACCCTCCCAGAGCAACTCAGAAAAATACACACTAACCCGAACCCTAACCCTAACCCTAACCCTAACCCTCTTATATACATGTTTTGTTCTGTAAATTAACTGTGCTCTAAAAACACTAGATACTAGATCATTCATCCACCAATTTGATGAGAAAAGCAATGTATTGTGAGCTGGTATGGCCGAGGGTCTTACTGAGACTTGCAGTTGTAGTAGTCTCCCAGGTTATCTCCCAAAGACGTCACACACACGCAAACACACACACGCTCGCACGCACGCACACACGCACGCACGCACGCCTAATCGCCAACACAGTTGCAACTTGTATGGAAACCCATTTGCTTGCTCACAAACGCACACACACACACACACACACACACACACACACACACACACACACACACACACACACATAAATATTCACCCTGGCAGCCACAAACAAACACTCTCTGTCCCCCTTTCTCCTGCACTGAAAGCTTCCAATCTGCTTGAAGCATGCTATTAAGAGCACTGTCTACATACAGTCAGCTACGGCGGAGCTGATTGGCTGTAGGTTATTGCTCTCAGCCGACCTCCATCCATTCTACAGGCGTTCCGTTGCCAATGCTCGTGAGCTCCGTGGCAGAGGGGAAGTGGGGATTAATGATACAATGACATCCAGGGCTGATGTGTCAGGGAGGGGTGTGGGGATGGGGGAGGGATGTGGCAGCCCTGCATACAGGAATTACTCTTCGTCGTCTCCCACTGTCGCTGTGCATTACGCTCAAGCTTTTAGCTCGCCAAAAGGAGAGCGACCCCGGAATGAATGGGTTAGTGCTGAGGGGTAAAAAAAAGTCATAATTGCAGTCCTCTTTTACACTCTAGTTGATTTTCACAGCTCCCTACACGCCAGTGTGCTAGGGTCACCTCGTTGGCTTATTTTAGAAGCTCTATGCGCTATTTCTTCTTTCAGTAATAGAGTGCACTCTGCAACCACAAGCAGACTCCCTAAGGGACAAAGTGGTAGACAAATATGTCACTGAAAAGTATCTAAATACTGTGTGAGAGAGAGTGAGGAACATAGGTGGGGGGGGGGGGGGAACCTTGGAGCATCTCTTCAGGCCAATGTCCCTTTTAAAGGAGAGTCATGTTCATGGTGCTTCTCTCTCTCTTTCTCTCTCTCTGCCAGTGACTACATGTGTCTCTCCCGCATGGCATACCAAGTGACTGGGGAGGTTTTTACAGCTCTGTGTCTCTATCATGACGAAGCCTCCAAAGTCTTTCAATGTGTCGTGCTTTGAGTTATGATGATGAGCTATTATTCTGTTATACTGTAGCCTAGCAAGGTAGCTTTATCCAATAGCTATCAGGATCTTCTGATCTTGATAACAGAATACTCACAGGAGGCGAAGGATAGGCACGACAACTCGTTGTTCTGTTTATCTCCGGTTTATTGATAATAACAATGTGTACCACAATACAACAAGGCTGCTAGCTCCAAGACTACGGAATAGTATCCACTGCAATGCAGAGCAAGACGCAAGCCATTAGTATGTCAAACAGGGTACTGAGCGCACACCAGATAAGGAAATGTACACATGAACAATTGCATACTTAAACATGTGATGGACACACCCCTTAATAGTACACCCACAACACCACCCCCCTCCTGGACTGCTGAGGTTCTTCAGCAACTGTACTGGGGATAGGACTACTAAATAACGTCAATGAAAACATTCAAAACATTGTTCAACACAGCCCAAACTCAAATGAGTGGTGGGCTTCTTTTGCAGGTTTACATTAACATAAGTTTTACATTGTGGAACTGTCCTGCTTAAAGTATCTGATTGGCAATTTCTTTATGAAACTCAACACTTTGTAAATGTCCTTTTCAATCCTTATAACAAGCTGGTGAGAACACATCACGTCCACTTTGTGTTTTGCTTTGGACAGATGGGGCTTCAACCTTCTAAAGCAGTGGTTCCCAAACTTTTAACAGTCAGTACCCCCTGTCGGTTATTTTGCGGCCTAATTGGTATTCTATGGACATTATCCCTTACATATTAGACATTGTGATAATATTATTCTGTTGGATAGGGTGCATGCATTTATTTTTGGTACTGAGACTTCAGTCGGCTATTCAACAGGACTGCTTGGGAAGGTAAATCACTTCCCTGTCTCCACACTTCCTCACCATTGCTTCACCATCGCTCAGTTCCACAGCTGTAGAACTTGGGACTGGTTCCTCAGGAATGTTTAGGTCCTGACCGGGGTCTTTGCAGGCCTATTGCATGACCTGATGCCTGAGCCGTTTCATCCACTCTGGTATCACCTCACTGGTGTACTGAGAGAGCCTGTCATGGTGGAGGACCTTTTTCCCTCTGAAGCCACTGACCTCGTATATGACTGATCCCAGGCATGCGCTGATGACAGAGGGGCCTTTCCATGGTGGCTTTGGACTTACCAGTGGTAACGTTGTGTGAGCTGTTGTATAGTTGTTCCTTCCCCTAAGTGGCCACTTTGAGTAGGGTCATGACATGCCTGTGTTATCTCCTTTTGCAGAGATGCAGGCACCAGCAGTAGTAAGAATGGTTCTGATCCGTCCCGACTTTCCCATCTGTGTTAGAGGACACCATTGCGTTTTTCTATTTGTGGCCTGCATAGCCAGTACTTTTTTACTGCTGGGCTCTGGAGGATAACTTGCTCTCTGCTAGGCAGGGTATCTGTTTCCTTCCAAATACGCAGAAGTGAGAGATCTGGGTCTGCCTTTTGCTCTCTTGCTAGCTGTTTGAGGTCCATAGCTTGCACCCAGTTAGCAGATTGACTTGCTGGGGCTGGTTCCAGTTCGTTGCTGCCTTCCTGGTGGTGGGTCTCACCGGAGTCTGTGACTTCACAGGTAAGAATCACATCCATTTTTTTATCCAGCCACTTCTCTATCCGGTTAAAGAATGTGTGGGCCCAAGGGGGTGGTCCCTCATCTGAGTGGGACAGGTCAGCATGTACTAGAGCTCCAGCCTCAGTGCCACCCTCAGCTCTCATTGTGTATTTTTGCTGTTGTGACTATTGAAGTACATTTACAGGTGTATAACAGGTGTCATATTTGTTTTATTTTACCTTTATTTTACCACACATTTAGAGCATGAAACACAAGCACTACAAGCAACATACATTTACACTGTGAGAAGCAAGAAGGTTTGGGAAAAAGAGGTGCAACTAAGGGGTCATTTACACGGCGACCAGTCGTAATGCTGGTATCCATCCGTACTGCCACTGGCTGGGTGCACTTGGCTGATGGCCTCAGCCCTCACCGAGAGGGTTTCCCTTCACATTTGGTCATCTCTCCAGGACAATCACATGCCAGTCCCTACCCTCCTCAAGCTCGTTCTGGGTAGGTGGTCAGAAATCACTGCGTGAAACAAATGACTGCAGTTCCACTGCTTAAAAAAACAACAACTCTCTTTGCTGATAACTTGTGTTAGTGTGATGTGTTGCTCAAGCGCAGAAACAAGTGAAATAAAGGTTTGCTTATGCGAGAGAGTGTAGGGAAACCCCCTCGGTGAGGGCTGAGGCCGCCAGTCAAGCGTACCCAGCCATGGTACACTGCAGCACTGATGAATATCAGTGTTACGACTGGCCGCCATGCTCAAACACTCACTCAGATCCCTGCTGGTCTCTGAGGATGGATATGAGCATCGACATCCAATTCAAACATGGAGCAAATGAACATGACCTTAGTTAGTCTACCGGACTCCTAACAAAAGGGTGTTTCATTCAGAAGACCATTATAATAAGGCTCCTTTACAAACTGAATTAAAGACTTAACTGCCTAGAAGGTATATGGATGCGGCACTGAGAGCTATATGTCATTTAAGATTATCTGGTCAATCGACTATGTATGTATGTGCATTACGGGCATTATGATTGGAGTGAGAGCTGTGGATTTGGAAGGTTTATTATTTTGGGGCGAAACAATTTGAAATCTAAATATTACAACCACATTTTTCACTGATATCGAAAACCAAACTGATAAGAGTGACAGACCCTATCCAGCTGTGAGAATCAGGCACCAAACAGGCAGCCAGAGCTACATCACATGCCTCTCGCTGGCACCCGTTAGCCTGTTTCTAAGCTTCCAGCCTGTAAAGACCCCTACTGAGGGGGGCTGCAGCGTAACGAGAGGAAGTCATCAAGTCTGAGATCATGTCTGAGGTTCTTCAACCTGGGCCAACATCACCGAGTTACACATGTACTCCTGTCTACATCAGTGTACGAAAATATTCTGCGTTTGAAATTAGAAGGTTTTTCTAGCAAGATAAGATCAGGGCGATTAGGGAACATGTCCAAAATCCACAGCAAGCACCTAACAAATCAATGAAGTGAGCTGCGCTTGAATGACGTGCTGCATGAGGAGCAATTAACTCAATCATAAAACCACTAAAAACACAACTTGACAATGATTCATAATAACGGCATGTGCCTCAGTTGCCTATGAAATGTTTACATTTCAATACCATGGAGAAACATTTGTAGTCAACAATTGCCTTTCTGTGTTCATGTGCTCATGCATGGTCACGGAAGGTAAACAATAATTCAACTCTATGCTACTTGGCATATTGTGTAAGATGTTACCGACCAGCCGTGTATACAAACCTGGGCCTGAAAATATTGACGTTCAAGCACTATGAAACGTAATTCTCATAGCTATGATACAAAAGGAAGAATTGTTCAGTCAAGACCTACAATCAAGACCTGCAGGTCACTAGTTCGAATCTGGCTTGGGACAATTTTGGACAATTTTGACAAGTGCTTTTAGTCATTTTGTTTGCTAATTGTTGTTGCTAATACCTTCCCCTTACAAGTCCCCCTTACCCTAACCACTTTGAAGCTATTCCTAACCCTAACCCTAACCCTAACCCTAACCCTAACACTAACCCTAACCCATAACCACTAGAAGTTAATGCTCAACCCTGATCCTAACCCTTAACCACTTCAAGTTAATAATACTGCCTAACCGCCATGTAAGTCGTTGCTAATGGAGTGGTTTTTTTCGACTGAAGACGTGTTCTAATTTGATGAAACAGTACAGTAGGTCTGCATATTTTTTTAGAGTCATATTAATAATCAAACGAATACAAATTGACAAACAACAAAAAACATTTGAAAAAAGAGCATCCAATCCCAGTGCATTAGGCACTCTCTGTGACTCAGGAGCAAAAACTGCTGAGGGTCGTGGGATTGAGTGTGTGTGGCTCTGGCCTAAGCCTCTGTCTCCAAGCTGTTCTAAATGGAATTTGTGTTGGGTTAGCACCAATAAGTGAAATCCAATTGGCATCATTATGTTGCTGAGAGGGAAATTATTTAAGGAAGACTATTGTTTCTCAGTAGTCTCTGTGAGTGGGCGTCCAGTAATCTTCTGCTGTCTCCCATCACCTGGCCCCAGTAGCAGTCCGGGTGGGGGGGGGGGGGACTTTAATGATGACACCTAGAAAGGACAACTGGAGTTCAGCAATTAGCATGTCTGACTGCATAATCTACTCATCCAGCCTGTTATCCAGCTGGTGTATTTAAAATGACCCTCCTCAACTTTCACCATGGTAATCACAGGGTGAGACAGAGGAGCATGGTCTACAGTATCAGACATTTCCATAAACGAAAAACAATCTATCGATTTTAATCCCAAAAGCATAGAATTATGATTAAACAGAATAACACTATTCCTTTTAACTCATCAAAAAGTTGTTGGAGCTGGTAGGTAGAGATATATTTGATATATGAGTATTTGGATCTTATACTCCATTTGTTATTCTTTATTGTGCTTTCCCCTCCAATCTTCTGGCCCCTCCATCAGTGGAGGGTTCACCTAATGTGTGTGAGCGAGCTCCCTCGTCTGAGAGTTGAGACGTAATGTGATCAGTAATGAATTTTGTGTTACATTAGGCCTGTATAAATGGACGGACAAGCACAGACTACAAGTGTCCGGGAGTCTGACTTAATCTAATGACACAAAGGCAGAGACAGAACCAATTAGAGGGAGAGGGCCAAGTCGCTGCTGCTGCAGGGACTGCAAATGAATAGGTACAAATCAAATCAGACCCTAATAGATACGCTGCGAGAGAGGCCAGTCGATGCTAACCGCATTAGGGCCTCGTGACCTCGCTAGCTCATAGCGACATCGGCCAGAAAACGTCCATCGCCCCTTCAAGGAAAAAAAAATCAAAAGACCTCTTGTTCACTTAAGCAGGGGGGGGGGGGGGGGAGAAATGTTGTTGTCTCCTAAACAAGTTACACATTTGGGTCGTCAGCATGGCAGACTTCCCCTTCAGCTTTCAATATGAATTACTTATTACATAATTTGAGGGCCTTTAAAATGTAAGACTCCCTTATTGCTAGCTTATCTAAGCGAAAGAAATCAGCCGTTAAAAGAAACAAGAAACACTGTGCCTCTTCACACGAAAGTAAACTGGAACATAAAATGAAGGTAGAGTAAAACTGCCAACTTGATTTACTGTGTTTATTGAGGGACATACTTTATAGGGTTTACTTATCAAACTGACAGTCATGTTTTGTTTGTCGTGGATCCCTGTAGAATGCGTCAATAAGATATGAGACAGCGAGAGAGAGAGAGGGGGAAAGAGAGAGCGAGACAGAGGGGAAAAGAGACAGAGAGAGAGAGAGAGAAAGGAAGAGAGAGAAAGGAAGAGAGAGAAAGGATAGAGAGAGGAAGTCGTCTGTTTTCTGTGATCATAGACAGGGACCAGAGCTAGACGGAGCAGAGAGGAGGTGCAGCATGCCCTCTCCGGACAGATAGCGCACACACCAAACACCGCTGGGTTATCACCAGGCCCTGCATGGGGCCCTTTGATGTCGGGGTCCAGTAGCTATCTGCACTTGTCCCCCGGGGCCCCCCCCCCCTGGGCTGGCTCAGCCACACGCTGGCCCCTCTGACAGCTGCTAATATGGAGGCGAGAGAGGGGAGCAGGCAGCCCTACGGAGGGACACCGCTATCTGCTGGCGGACACTCAGCCCGGTGCAGACTCAACGGACAGCAGATAACTTTCTACCACTTCATAAAAACTGTCTGAGCATGTCTGCTCGTGACTCCTCAAAGGATGGGCCTGTTTTCCCAGGCCAACAGATCCACCATCAAAGAGCTGATAGGTGGGTGGGTGGGTGGGTGGGTGGGTGGGTGGGTGGGCATGTGGGTGGCAGAAGTGTGAAAATGCAGTGGAAAAAAAAAAGACTACAAATACATCAAAGAATGAGGTGTGTGTGTGTGTATAATCTCAGGCAGAATCATCAAAGGTGGGAGGGGAGAGTGTGGTTCACATCATGTCCCTCTCTCTCTCTCTCTCTCTCTCTCTCTCTCTCTGTCATTTGTGGTGCAGCTTTGTCGCAGTACTGGTGGACAAGCGTGAACAGCTCTGAGAGGTGGCTGTGGACCTGCTGCTCGGTACATACACACTCTGCCTGCTGCAGTTATTTTAGGGTCTAGGGTCTAGAGTCTAGGGTCCAGGGGAAGTATGCAAGAAAAGGGCACTATCTGGATGTCAAGGTCAGGAGTTCATCCGCCGGGCTGGGGTCTCTCTCTCAGACGGTCTGACAGCCAGCCCGCGGCCTGCATTCCACAGCCTTCACACCCCACTTTTAAAATGGCACAGTTAAATAATAATGTGTCTCCTGAGAGATAGAGGTGGAGAGAAAGAGAGGAGGGAGGAGGAGGAGGGAGGGAGAGATAGAGAGAGAGAGAGAGAGAGAGAGAGAGAGAGATAGGTGGAGAGAAAAAGAGAGAGAGAGAGATAGAGAGGTGGAGACAAAGAGATAGAGGTGGAGACAAACAAAGAGAAAGAGAGAGAGAGAGAGAGAGAGAGAGAGAGAGAGGGTGAGAGAGAGAGTGTGAGTGAGCGAGCGAGCGAGAGAGCTCATACAGTAAGCACCCAAGCCCCGGCTATGACTGGCTTCCGGCAGAATTAATTTTCTCTCTCTTTAAAGATCTGAATCTCTTCCAAGCAGCTGAGGGATATATGGTAGACCCCGTGAAAACACAGCATTACAAAATACAACTGTGATTTTCATCACTGTGTAAATAAAGGACTGAGAGATTATGTCTCACGCAGCTGTTTGGCAAACGCCTGGTTGCTTATCTCACAGCAGTGAAATTTCCCTTATAGATTTGTATCAGCCTCTGTTCACTTTTTAAAGCAGTTATCCCCAAGAGCCGAGGGTTAGAGTGAAGTAGAGAATTGCTGTACCAGTTCTATTTCTATGTGCACTGCTACCACAGTCACAGTCACAATCTCCCTGTTACCTGGCCTTATACACACACACACACACACACACACACACACACACACACACACACACACACACACACACACACACACACACAGCTATCTATGCCATTCTCTCTGAGCCTCTCACATACCAAACTTAACACTATTCCCTGTAAGCCCCATAGACGACCCCCTCCTCCCCTCCTCCTCCTCCTCCTCCTCCTCCTCCTCCTCCTCCCCCCTTCCTCCCAACCCAGTTCCTAGAAGAGGCCCCAGTCTCCCAGTCTCCTGACTATCCCATCAGCGCGTCCCCGGAGCCTGGCGTTCTGACAGCCATGCAGACAAGTGTAACAGCGGCCGCCTCTTCAGACCCGAGAGCTGCCACAAGTGCTTAGCGGCGACGTGTGAGTGTTAATGTGGATGTAAACCCCCCCAGGATTAACCACATGATAGGTGGCTCCAGGAGCTTCTTTTCTCCTTCATGTCGGAGGAACCTCACTTTCATTACATTAGAGTTTGCTGTTAAATCATTCACAACTTTTCTCTCTTTCTCTCTCTCTCTCTCTCTCTCTCTCTCTCTCTCTCACTCTTTCTCTTGTGCGCTGCCACCCCCGTCCTCTCCC